>NW_027207333.1:0-307776 GCF_963455315.2 Globicephala melas
CGTACGCTCCCCCTAGAGCGTTGTCGTACCCTCACCTGGACCCTAAACCGTCCCCGTCCCCTAACCCTAACCCTAGCCCGAACCCTAACCCTAACCCGAACCCTAACCCTAACCCTTCCCCGAAGCCTGACCCTCACCCGTCCCCTAATCCTAACCCGTACGCTGACACTAACCCGCGCCCTCACACGTACGCTCCCCCTAGAGTGTTGTCGTACCCTCACCTGGACCCTAAACCGTCCCCGTCCCCTAACCCTAACCCTAGCCTGAACCCTAACCCTAACCCTTCCCCGAAGCCTGACCCTCACCCGTCCCCTAATCCTAACCCGAACGCTGACACTAGCCCGCGCCCTATCACGTACGCTCCCCCTAGAGCGTTGTCGTACCCTCACCTGGACCCTAAACCGTCCCCGTCCCCTAACCCTAACCCTAGCCCGAACCCTAACCCTAATCCTTCCCCGAAGCCTGACCCTCACCCGTCCCCTAATCCTAACCCGTACGCTGACACTAACCCGCGCCCTCAGACGTACGCTCCCCCTAGAGCGTTATCGTACTCTCACCTGGACCCTAAACCGTCCCCGTCCCCTAACCCTAACCCTAGCCCGAACCCTAACCCTAACCCTTCCCCGAAGCCTGACCCTCACCCGTCCCCTAATCCTAACCCGTACGCTGACACTAACCCGCGCCCTCACACGTACGCTCCCCCTAGAGCGTTGTCGTACCCTCACCTGGACCCTAAACCGTCCCCGTCCCCTAACCCTAACCCTAGCCCGAACCCTAACCCTAACCCTTCCCCGAAGCCTGACCCTCAGCCGTCCCCTAAACCTAACCCGAACGCTGACACTAACCCGCGCCCTCACACGTACGCTCCCCCTAGAGCGTTGTCGTACCCTCACCTGGACCCTAAACCGTCCCCGTCCCCTAACCCTAACCCTAACCCTAACCCTTCCCCGAAGCCTGACCCTCACCCGTCCCCTAATCCTAACCCGTACGCTGACACTAACCCGCGCCCTCACACGTACGCTCCCCCTAGAGCGTTGTCGTACCCTCACCTGGACCCTAAACCGTCCCCGTCTCCTAACCCTAACCCTAGCCCGAAACCTAACCCTAACCCTTCCCCGAAGCCTGACCCTCACCCGTCCCCTAATCCTAACCCGTACGCTGACACTAACCCGCGCCCTCACACGTACGCTCCCCCTAGAGCGTTGTCGTACCCTCACCTGGACCCTAAACCGTCCCCGTCCCCTAACCCTAACCCTAGCCCGAACCCTAACCCTAACCCTTCCCCGAAGCCTGACCCTCACCCGTCCCCTAATCCTAACCCGTACGCTGACACTAAACCGCGCCCTCACACGTACGCTCCCCCTAGAGCGTTGTCGTACCCTCACCTGGACCCTAAACCGTCCCCGTCCCCTAACCCTAACCATAGCCCGAACGCTAACCCTAACCCTTCCCCGAAGCCTGACCCTCACCCGTCCCCTAATCCTAACCCGTACGCTGACACTAACCCGCGCCCTCACACGTACGCTCCCCCTAGAGCGTTGTCGTACCCTCACCTGGACCCTAAACCGTCCCCGTCCCCTAACCCTAACCCTAGCCCGAACCCTAACCCTAACCCTTCCCCGAAGCCTGACCCTCACCCGTCCCCTAATCCTAACCCGTACGCTGACACTAACCCGCGCCCTCACACGTACGCTCCCCCTAGAGCGTTGTCGTACCCTCACCTGGACCCTAAACCGTCCCCGTCCCCTAACCCTAACCCTAGCCCGAACCCTAACCCTAACCCTTCCCCGAAGCCTGACCCTCAGCCGTCCCCTAATCCTAACCCGTACGCTGACACTAACCCACGCCCTCACACGTACGCTCCCCCTAGAGCGTTGTCGTACCCTCACCTGGACCCTAAACCGTCCCCGTCCCCTAACCCTAACCCTAGCCCGAACCCTAACCCTCACCCTTCCCCGAAGCCTGACCCTCACCCGTCCCCTAATCCTAACCCGTACGCTGACACTAACCCGCGCCCTCACACGTACGCTCCCCCTAGAGCGTTGTCGTACCCTCACCTGGACCCTAAACCTTCCCCGTCCCCTAACCCTAACCGTAGCCCGAACCCTAACCCTAACCCTTCACCGAAGCCTGACCCTCACCCGTCCCCTAATCCTAACCCGTACGCTGACACTAGCCCGCGCCCTCACACGTACGCAACCCCTAGAGCGTTGTCGTACCCTCACCTGGACCCTAAACCGTCCCCGTCCCCTAACCCTAACCCTAGCCCGAACCCTAACCCTAACACTTCCACGAAGCCTGACCCTCACCCGTCCCCTAATCCTAACCCGTACGCTGACACTAACCCGCGCCCTCACACGTTCGCTCCCCCTAGAGCGTTGTCGTACCCTCACCTGGACCCTAAACCGTCCCCGTCCCCTAACCCTAACCCTAGCCCGAACCCTAACCCTAACCCTTCCCCGAAGCCTGACCCTCACCCGTCCCCTAATCCTAACCCGTACGCTGACACTAACCCGCGCCCTCACACGTACGCTCCCCCTAGAGTGTTGTCGTACCCTCACCTGGACCCTAAACCGTCCCCGTCCCCTAACCCTAACCCTAGCCCGAACCCTAACCCTAACCCTTCCCCGAAGCCTGACCCTCACCCGTCCCCTAATCCTAACCCGTACGCTGACACTAGCCCGCGCCCTCTCACGTACGCTCCCCCTAGAGCGTTGTCGTACCCTCACCTGGACCCTAAACCGTCCCCGTCCCCTAACCCTAACCCTAGCCCGAACCCTAACCCTAACCCTTCCCCGAAGCCTGACCCTCACCCGTCCCCTAATCCTAACCCGTACGCTGACACTAACCCGCGCCCTCACACGTACGCTCCCCCTAGAGCGTTATCGTACTCTCACCTGGACCCTAAACCGTCCCCGTCCCCTAACCCTAACCCTAGCCCGAACCCTAACCCTAACCCTTCCCCGAAGCCTGACCCTCAACCGTCCCCTAATCCTAACCCGTACGCTGACACTAACCCGCGCCCTCACACGTACGCTCCCCCTAGAGCGTTGTCGTACCCTCACCTGGACCCTAAACCGTCCCCGTCCCCTAACCCTAACCCTAGCCCGAACCCTAACCCTAACCCTTCCCCGAAGCCTGACCCTCACCCGTCCCCTAATCCTAACCCGTACGCTGACACTAACCCGCGCCCTCACACGTACGCTCCCCCTAGAGCGTTGTCGTACCCTCACCTGGACCCTAAACCGTCCCCGTCCCCTAACCCTAACCCTAGCCCGAACCCTAACCCTAACCCTTCCCCGAAGCCTGACACTCACACGTCCCCTAATCCTAACCCGTACGTTGACACTAACCCGCGCCCTCACACGTACGCTCCCCCTAGAGCGTTGTCGTACCCTCACCTGGACCCTAAACCGTCCCCGTCCCCTAACCCTAACCCTAGCCCGAACCCTAACCCTAACCCTTCCCCGAAGCCTGACCCTCACCCGTCCCCTAATCCTAACCCGTACGCTGACACTAACCCGCGCCCTCACACGTACGCTCCCCCTAGAGCGTTGTCGTACCCTCACCTGGACCCTAAACCGTCCCCGTCCCCTAACCCTAACCCTAGCCCGAACCCTAACCCTAACCCTTCCCCGAAGCCTGACCCTCACCCGTCCCCTAATCCTAACCCGTACGCTGACACTAACCCGCGCCCTCACACGTACGCTCCCCCTAGAGCGTTGTCGTACCCTCACCTGGACCCTAAACCGTCCCCGTCCCCTAACCCTAACCCTAGCCCGAACCCTAACCCTAACCCTTCCCCGAAGCCTGACCCTCACCTGTCCCCTAATCCTAACCCGTACGCTGACACTAACCCGCGCCCTCACACGTACGCTCCCCCTAGAGCGTTGTCGTACCCTCACCTGGACCCTAAACCGTCCCCGTCCCCTAACCCTAACCCTAGCCCGAACCCTAACCCTAACCCTTCCCCGAAGCCTGACCCTCACCCGTCCCCTAATCCTAACCCGTACGCTGACACTAACCCGCGCCCTCACACGTACGCTCCCCCTAGAGCGTTGTCGTACCCTCACCTGGACCCTAAACCGTCCCCGTCCCCTAACCCTAACCCTAGCCCGAACCCTAACCCTAACCCTTCCCCGAAGCCTGACCCTCACCCGTCCCCTAATCCTAACCCGTACGCTGACACTAACCCGCGCCCTCACACGTACGCTCCCCCTAGAGCGTTGTCGTACCCTCACCTGGACCCTAAACCTTCCCCGTCCCCTAACCCTAACCGTAGCCCGAACCCTAACCCTAACCCTTCCCCGAAGCCTGACCCTCACCCGTCCCCTAATCCTAACCCATACGCTGACACTAGCCCGCGCCCTCACACGTACGCAACCCCTAGAGCGTTGTCGTACCCTCACCTGGACCCTAAACCGTCCCCGTCCCCTAACCCTAACCCTAGCCCGAACCCTAACCCTAACCCTTCCCCGAAGCCTGACCCTCACCCGTCCCCTAATCCTAACCCGTACGCTGACACTAACCCGCGCCCTCACACGTACGCTCCCCCTAGAGCGTTGTCGTACCCTCACCTGGACCCTAAACCGTCCCCGTCCCCTAACCCTAACCCTAGCCCGAACCCTAACCCTAACCCTTCCCCGAAGCCTGACCCTCACCCGTCCCCTAATCCTAACCCGTACGCTGACACTAACCCGCGCCCTCACACGTACGCTCCCCCTAGAGCGTTGTCGTACCCTCACCTGGACCCTAAACCGTCCCCGTCCCCTAACCCTAACCCTAGCCCGAACGCTAACCCTAACCCTTCCCGGAAGCCTGACCCTCACCCGTCCCCTAATCCTAACCCGTACGCTGACACTAACCCGCGCCCTCACACGTACGCTCCCCCTAGAGCGTTGTCGTACCCTCACCTGGACCCTAAACCGTCCCCGTCCCCTAACCCTAACCCTAGCCCGAACCCTAACCCTAACCCTTCCCCGAAGCCTGACCCTCACCCGTCCCCTAATCCTAACCCGTACGCTGACAGTAACCCGCGCCCTCACACGTACGCTCCCCCTAGAGCGTTGTCGTACCCTCACCTGGACCCTAAACCGTCCCCGTCCCCTAACCCTAACCCTAGCCCGAACCCTAACCCTAACCCTTCCCCGAAGCCTGACCCTCACCCGTCCCCTAATCCTAACCCGTACGCTGACACTAACCCGCGCCCTCACACGTACGCTCCCCCTAGAGTGTTGTCGTACCCTCACCTGGACCCTAAACCGTCCCCGTCCCCTAACCCTAACCCTAGCCCGAACCCTAACCCTAACCCTTCCCCGAAGCCTAACCCTCAACCGTCCCCTAATCCTAACCCGTACGCTGACACTAGCCCGTGCCCTCACACGTACGCTCCCCCTAGAGCGTTGTCGTACCCTCACCTGGACCCTAAACCGTCCCCGTCCCCTAACCCTAACCCTAGCCCGAACCCTAACCCTAACCCTTCCCCGAAGCCTGACCCTCAGCCGTCCCCTAATCCTAACCCGTACGCTGACACTAACCCGCGCCCTCACACGTACGCTCCCCCTAGAGCGTTGTCGTACCCTCACCTGGACCCTAAACCGTCCCCGTCCCCTAACCCTAACCCTAGCCCGAACCCTAACCCTAACCCTTCCCCGAAGCCTGACCCTCACCCGTCCCCTAATCCTAACCCGTACGCTGACACTAACCCGCGCCCTCACACGTACGCTCCCCCTAGAGCGTTGTCGTACCCTCACCTGGACCCTAAACCTTCCCCGTCCCCTAACCCTAACCGTAGCCCGAACCCTAACCCTAACCCTTCCCCGAAGCCTGACCATCACCCGTCCCCTAATCCTAACCCGTACGCTGACACTAGCCCACGCCCTCACACGTACGCAACCCCTAGAGCGTTGTCGTACCCTCACCTGGACCCTAAACCGTCCCCGTCCCCTAACCCTAACCCTAGCCCGAACCATAACCCTAACACTTCCCCGAAGCCTGACCCTCACCCGTCCCCTAATCCTAACCCGTACGCTGACACTAACCCGCGCCCTCACACGTACGCTCCCCCTAGAGCGTTGTCGTACCCTCACCTGGACCCTAAACCGTCCCCGTCCCCTAACCCTAACCCTAGCCCGAACCCTAACCCTAACCCTTCCCCGAAGCCTGACCCTCACCCGTCCCCTAATCCTAACCCGTACGCTGACACTAACCCGCGCCCTCACACGTACGCTCCCCCTAGAGCGTTGTCGTACCCTCACCTGGATCCTAAACCGTCCCCGTCCCCTAACCCTAACCCTAGCCCGAACGCTAACCCTAACCCTTCCCGGAAGCCTGACCCTCACCCGTCCCCTAATCCTAACCCGTACGCTGACACTAACCCGCGCCCTCACACGTACGCTCCCCCTAGAGCGTTGTCGTACCCTCACCTGGACCCTAAACCGTCCCCGTCCCCTAACCCTAACCCTAGCCCGAACCCTAACCCTAACCCTTCCCCGAAGCCTGACCCTCACCCGTCCCCTAATCCTAACCCGTACGCTGACACTAACCCGCGCCCTCACACGTACGCTCCCCCTAGAGTGTTGTCGTACCCTCACCTGGACCCTAAACCGTCCCCGTCCCCTAACCCTAACCCTAGCCCGAACCCTAACCCTAACCCTTCCCCGAAGCCTAACCCTCAACCGTCCCCTAATCCTAACCCGTACGCTGACACTAGCCCGTGCCCTCACACGTACGCTCCCCCTAGAGCGTTGTCGTACCCTCACCTGGACCCTAAACCGTCCCCGTCCCCTAACCCTAACCCTAGCCCGAACCCTAACCCTAACCCTTCCCCGAAGCCTGACCCTCAGCCGTCCCCTAATCCTAACCCGTACGCTGACACTAACCCGCGCCCTCACACGTACGCTCCCCCTAGAGCGTTGTCGTACCCTCACCTGGACCCTAAACCGTCCCCGTCCCCTAACCCTAACCCTAGCCCGAACCCTAACCCTAACCCTTCCCCGAAGCCTGACCCTCACCCGTCCCCTAATCCTAACCCGTACGCTGACACTAACCCGCGCCCTCACACGTACGCTCCCCCTAGAGCGTTGTCGTACCCTCACCTGGACCCTAAACCGTCCCCGTCCCCTAAACCTAACCCTAGCCCGAACCCTAACCCTAACCCTTCCCCGAAGCCTGACCCTCACCCGTCCCCTAATCCTAACCCGTACGCTGACACTAACCCGCGCCCTCACACGTACGCTCCCCCTAGAGCGTTGTCGTACCCTCACCTGGACCCTAAACCGTCCCCGTCCCCTAACCCTAACCCTAGCCCGAACCCTAACCCTAACCCTTCCCCGAAGCCTGACCCTCAGCCGTCCCCTAATCCTAACCCGTACGCTGACACTAACCCGCGCCCTCACACGTACGCTCCCCCTAGAGCGTTGTCGTACCCTCACCTGGACCCTAAACCGTCCCCGTCCCCTAACCCTAACCCTAGCCCGAACCCTAACCCTAACCCTTCCCCGAAGCCTGACCCTCACCCGTCCCCTAATCCTAACCCGTACGCTGACACTAACCCGCGCCCTCACACGTACGCTCCCCCTAGAGCGTTGTCGTACCCTCACCTGGACCCTAAACCGTCCCCGTCCCCTAAACCTAACCCTAGCCCCAACCCTAACCCTAACACTTCCCCGAAGCCTGACCCTCACCCGTCCCCTAATCCTAACCCGTACGCTGACACTAACCCGCGCCCTCACACGTACGCTCCCCCTAGAGCGTTGTCGTACCCTCACCTGGACTCTAAACCGTCCCCGTCCCCTAACCCTAACCCTAGCCCGAACCCTAACCCTAACCCTTCCCCGAAGCCTGACCCTCACCCGTCCCCTAATCCTAACCCGTAGGCTGACACTAACCCGCGCCCTCACACGTACGCTCCCCCTAGAGCGTTGTCGTACCCTCACCTGGACCCTAAACCGTCCCCGTCCCCTAACCCTAACCCTAGCCCGAACCCTAACCCTAACCCTTCCCCGAAGCCTGACCCTCAGCCGTCCCCTAATCCTAACCCGTACGCTGACACTAACCCGCGCCCTCACACGTACGCTCCCCCTAGAGTGTTGTCGTACCCTCACCTGGACCCTAAACCGTCCCCGTCCCCTAACCCTAACCCTAGCCCGAACCCTAACCCTAACCCTTCCCCGAAGCCTGACCCTCAGCCGTCCCCTAATCCTAACCCGTACGCTGACACTAACCCGCGCCCTCACACGTACGCTCCCCCTAGAGCGTTGTCGTACCCTCACCTGGACCCTAAACCGTCCCCGTCCCCTAACCCTAACCCTAGCCCGAACCCTAACCCTAACCCTTCCCCGAAGCCTGACCCTCACCCGTCCCCTAATCCTAACCCGTACGCTGACACTAACCCGCGCCCTCACACGTACGCTCCCCCTAGAGCGTTGTGGTACCCTCACCTGGACCCTAAACCGTCCCCTTCCCCTAAACCTAACCCTAGCCCGAACCCTAACCCTAACACTTCCCCGAAGCCTGACCCTCACCCGTCCCCTAATCCTAACCCGTACGCTGACACTAACCCGCGCCCTCACACGTACGCTCCCCCTAGTGCGTTGTCGTACCCTCACCTGGACTCTAAACCGTCCCCGTCCCCTAACCCTAACCCTAGCCCGAACCCTAACCCTAACCCTTCCCCGAAGCCTGACCCTCACCCGTCCCCTAATCCTAACCCGTAGGCTGACACTAACCCGCGCCCTCACACGTACGCTCCCCCTAGAGCGTTGTCGTACCCTCACCTGGACCCTAAACCGTCCCCGTCCCCTAACCCTAACCCTAGCCCGAACCCTAACCCTAACCCTTCCCCGAAGCCTGACCCTCACCCGTCCCCTAATCCTAACCCGTACGCTGACACTAACCCGCGCCCTCACACGTACGCTTCCCCTAGAGCGTTGTCGTACCCTCACCTGGACCCTAAACCGTCCCCGTCCCCTAAACCTAACCCTAGCCCGAACCCTAACCCTAACCCTTCCCCGAAGCCTGACCCTCACCCGTCCCCTAATCCTAACCCGTACGCTGACACTAACCCGCGCCCTCACACGTACGCTCCCCCTAGAGCGTTGTCGTACCCTCACCTGGACCCTAAACCGTCCCCGTCCCCTAACCCTAACCCTAGCCCGAACCCTAACCCTAACCCTTCCCCGAAGCCTGACCCTCAGCCGTCCCCTAATCCTAACCCGTACGCTGACACTAACCCGCGCCCTCACACGTACGCTCCCCCTAGAGCGTGGTCGTACCCTCACCTGGACCCTAAACCGTCCCCGTCCCCTAACCCTAACCCTAGCCCGAACTCTAACCCTAACCCTTCCCCGAAGCCTGACCCTCAGCCGTCCCCTAATCCTAACCCGTACGCTGACACTAACCCGCGCCCTCACACGTACGCTCCCCCTAGAGCGTTGTCGTACCCTCACCTGGACCCTAAACCGTCCCCGTCCCCTAACCCTAACCCTAGCCCGAACCCTAACCCTAACCCTTCCCCGAAGCCTGACCCTCACCCGTCCCCTAATCCTAACCCGTACGCTGACACTAACCCGCGCCCTCACACGTACGCTCCCCCTAGAGCGTTGTCGTACCCTCACCTGGACCCTAAACCGTCCCCGTCCCCTAACCCTAACCCTAGCCCGAAACCTAACCCTAACCCTTCCCCGAAGCCTGACCCTCACCCGTCCCCTAATCCTAACCCGTACGCTGACACTAACCCGCGCCCTCACACGTACGCTCCCCCTAGAGCGTTGTCGTACCCTCACCTGGACTCTAAACCGTCCCCGTCCCCTAACCCTAACCCTAGCCCGAACCCTAACCCTAACCCTTCCCCGAAGCCTGACCCTCACCCGTCCCCTAATCCTAACCCGTACGCTGACACTAACCCGCGCCCTCACACGTACGCTCCCCCTAGAGCGTTGTCGTACCCTCACCTGGACCCTAAACCGTCCCCGTCCCCTAAGCCTAACCCTAGCCCGAACCCTAACCCTAACCCTTCCCCGAAGCCTGACCCTCACCCGTCCCCTAATCCTAACCCGTACGCTGACACTAGCCCGCGCCCTCACACGTACGCTCCCCCTAGAGCGTTGTCGTACCCTCACCTGGACCCTAAACCGTCCCCGTCCCCTAACCCTAACCCTAGCCCGAACCCTAACCCTAACCCTTCCCCGAAGCCTGACCCTCACCCGTCCCCTAATCCTAACCCGTACGCTGACACAAACCCGCGCCCTCACACGTACGCTCCCCCTAGAGCGTTGTCGTACACTCACCTGGACCCTAAACCGTCCCCGTCCCCTAACCCTAACCCTAGCCCGAACCCTAACCCTAACCCTTCCCCGAAGCCTGACCCTCACCCGTCCCCTAATCCTAACCCGTACGCTGACACTAACCCGCGCCATCACACGTACGCTCCCCCTAGAGCGTTGTCGTACCCTCACCTGGACCCTAAACTGTCCCTGTCCCCTAACCCTAACCCTAGCCCGAACGCTAACCCTAACCCTTCCCGGAAGCCTGACCCTCACCCGTCCCCTAATCCTAACCCGTACGCTGACACTAACCCGCGCCCTCACACGTACGCTCCCCCTAGAGCGTTGTCGTACCCTCACCTGGACCCTAAACCGTCCCCGTCCCCTAACCCTAACCCTAGCCCGAACCCTAACCCTAACCCTTCCCCGAAGCCTGACCCTCACCCGTCCCCTAATCCTAACCCGTACGCTGACACTAGCCCGCGCCCTCACACGTACGCTCCCCCTAGAGCGTTGTCGTACCCTCACCTGGACCTTAAACCTTCCCCGTCCCCTAACCCTAACCCTAGCCCGAACCCTAACCCTAACCCTTCCCCGAAGCCTGACCCTCACCCGTCCCCTAATCCTAACCCGTACGCTGACACTAGCCCGCGCCCTCACACGTACGCTCCCCCTAGAGCGTTGTCGTACCCTCACCTGGACCCTAAACCGTCCCCGTCCCCTAACCCTAACCCTAGCCCGAACCCTAACCCTAACCCTTCCCCGAAGCCTGACCCTCACCCGTCCCCTAATCCTAACCCGTACGCTGACACTAACCCGCGCCCTCACACGTACGCTCCCCCTAGAGCGTTGTCGTACCCTCACCTGGACCCTAAACCGTCCCCGTCCCCTAACCCTAACCCTAGCCCGAACGCTAACCCTAACCCTTCCCGGAAGCCTGACCCTCATCCGTCCCCTAATCCTAACCCGTACGCTGACACTAACCCGCGCCCTCACACGTACGCTCCCCCTAGAGCGTTGTCGTACCCTCACCTGGACCCTAAACCGTCCCCGTCCCCTAACCCTAACCCTAGCCCGAACCCTAACCCTAACCCTTCCCCGAAGCCTGACCCTCACCCGTCCCCTAATCCTAACCCGTACGCTGACACTAGCCCGCGCCCTCACACGTACGCTCCCCCTAGAGCGTTGTCGTACCCTCACCTGGACCCTAATCCGTCCCCGTCCCCTAACACTAACCCTAGCCCGAAACCTAACCCTAACCCTTCCCCGAAGCCTGACCCTCACCCGTCCCCTAATCCTAACCCGTACGCTGACACTAGCCCGCGCCCTCACACGTACGCTCCCCCTAGAGCGTTGTCGTACCCTCACCTGGACCCTAAACTGTCCCCGTCCCCTAACCCTAACCCTAGCCCGAACCCTAACCCTAACACTTCCCCGAAGCCTGACCCTCACCCGTCCCCTAATCCTAACCCGTACGCTGACACTAACCCGCGCCCTCACACGTACGCTCCCCCTAGAGCGTTGTCGTACCCTCACCTGGACCCTAAACCGTCCCCGTCCCCTAACCCTAACCCTAGCCCGAACCCTAACCCTAACCCTTCCCCGAAGCCTGACCCTCACCCGTCCCCTAATCCTAACCCGTACGCTGACACTAGCCCGCGCCCTCACACGTACGCTCCCCCTAGAGCGTTGTCGTACCCTCACCTGGACCCTAAACCGTCCCCGTCCCCTAACCCTAACCCTAGCCCGAACCCTAACCCTAACCCTTCCCCGAAGCCTGACCCTCACCCGTCCCCTAATCCTAACCCGTACGCTGACACTAACCCGCGCCCTCACACGTACGCTCCCCCTAGAGCGTTGTCGTACCCTCACCTGGACCCTAAACCGTCCCCGTCCCCTAACCCTAACCCTAGCCCGAACCCTAACCCTAACACTTCCCCGAAGCCTGACCCTCACCCGTCCCCTAATCCTAACCCGTACGCTGACACTAACCCGCGCCCTCACACGTACGCTCCCCCTAGAGCGTTGTCGTACCCTCACCTGGACTCTAAACCGTCCCCGTCCCCTAACCCTAACCCTAGCCCGAACCCTAACCCTAACCCTTCCCCGAAGCCTGACCCTCACCCGTCCCCTAATCCTAACCCGTAGGCTGACACTAACCCGCGCCCTCACACGTACGCTCCCCCTAGAGCGTTGTCGTACCCTCACCTGGACCCTAAACCGTCCCCGTCCCCTAACCCTAACCCTAGCCCGAACGCTAACCCTAACCCTTCCCGGAAGCCTGACCCTCACCTGTCCCCTAATCCTAACCCGTACGCTGACACTAACCCGCGCCCTCACACGTACGCTCCCCCTAGAGCGTTGTCGTACCCTCACCTGGACCCTAAACCGTCCCCGTCCCCTAACCCTAACCCTAGCCCGAACCCTAACCCTAACCCTTCCCCGAAGCCTGACCCTCACCCGTCCCCTAATCCTAACCCGTACGCTGACACTAACCCGCGCCCTCACACGTACGCTCCCCCTAGAGCGTTGTCGTACCCTCACCTGGACCCTAAACCGTCCCCGTCCCCTAACCCTAACCCTAGCCCGAACCCTAACCCTAACCCTTCCCCGAAGCCTGACCCTCACCCGTCCCCTAATCCTAACCCGTACGCTGACAGTAACCCGCGCCCTCACACGTACGCTCCCCCTAGAGCGTTGTCGTACCCTCACCTGGACCCTAAACCGTCCCCGTCCCCTAACCCTAACCCTAGCCCGAACCCTAACCCTAACCCTTCCCCGAAGCCTGACCCTCACCCGTCCCCTAATCCTAAACCGTACGCTGACACTAATCCGCGCCCTCACACGTACGCTCCCCCTAGAGCGTTGTCGTACCCTCACCTGGACCCTAAACCGTCCCCGTCCCCTAACCCTAACCCTAGCCCGAACCCTAACCCTAACCCTTCCCCGAAGCCTGACCCTCACCCGTCCCCTAATCCTAACCCGTACGCTGACACTAACCCGCGCCCTCACACGTACGCTCCCCCTAGAGCATTGTCGTACCCTCACCTGGACCCTAAACCGTCCCCGTCCCCTAACCCTAACCCTAGCCCGAACCCTAACCCTAACCCTTCCCCGAAGCCTGACCCTCACCCGTCCCCTAATCCTAACCCGTACGCTGACACTAACCCGCGCCCTCACACGTACGCTCCCCCTAGAGCGTTGTCGTACCCTCACCTGGACCCTAAACCGTCCCCGTCCCCTAACCCTAACCCTAGCCCGAACCCTAACCCTAACCCTTCCCCGAAGCCTGACCCTCACCCGTCCCCTAATCCTAACCCGTACGCTGACACTAACCCGCGCCCTCACACGTACGCTCCCCCTAGAGCGTTATCGTACTCTCACCTGGACCCTAAACCGTCCCCGTCCCCTAACCCTAACCCTAGCCCGAACCCTAACCCTAACCCTTCCCCGAAGCCTGACCCTCACCCGTCCCCTAATCCTAACCCGTACGCTGACACTAACCCGCGCCCTCACACGTACGCTCCCCCTAGAGCGTTGTCGTACCCTCACCTGGACCCTAAACCGTCCCCGTCCCCTAACCCTAACCCTAGCCCGAACCCTAACCCTAACCCTTCCCCGAAGCCTGACCCTCAGCCGTCCCCTAATCCTAACCCGTACGCTGACACTAACCCGCGCCCTCACACGTACGCTCCCCCTAGAGCGTTGTCGTACCCTCACCTGGACCCTAAACTGTCCCCGTCCCCTAACCCTAACCCTAGCCCGAACGCTAACCCTAACCCTTCCCGGAAGCCTGACCCTCAGCCGTCCACTAATCCTAACCCGTACGCTGACACTAACCCGCGCCCTCACACGTACGCTCCCCCTAGAGCGTTGTCGTACCCTCACCTGGACCCTAAACCGTCCCCGTCCCCTAACCCTAACCCTAGCCCGAACCCTAACCCTAACCCTTCCCCGAAGCCTGACCCTCACCCGTCCCCTAATCCTAACCCGTACGCTGACACTAACCCGCGCCCTCACACGTACGCTCCCCCTAGAGCGTTGTCGTACCCTCACCTGGACCCTAAACCTTCCCCGTCCCCTAACCCTAACCGTAGCCCGAACCCTAACCCTAACCCTTCCCCGAAGCCTGACCATCACCCGTCCCCTAATCCTAACCCGTACGCTGACACTAGCCCACGCCCTCACACGTACGCAACCCCTAGAGCGTTGTCGTACCCTCACCTGGACCCTAAACAGTCCCCGTCCCCTAACCCTAACCCTAGCCCGAACCATAACCCTAAAACTTCCCCGAAGCCTGACACTCAGCCGTCCCCTAATCCTAACCCGTACGCTGACACTAACCCGCGCCCTCACACGTACGCTCCCCCTAGAGCGTTGTCGTACCCTCACCTGGACCCTAAACCGTCCCCGTCCCCTAACCCTAACCCTAGCCCGAACCCTAACCCTAACCCTTCCCCGAAGCCTGACCCTCACCCGTCCCCTAATCCTAACCCGTACGCTGACACTAACCCGCGCCCTCACACGTACGCTCCCCCTAGAGCGTTGTCGTACCGTCACCTGGACCCTAAACCGTCCCCGTCCCCTAACCCTAACCCTAGCCCGAACGCTAACCCTAACCCTTCCCGGAAGCCTGACCCTCACCCGTCCCCTAATCCTAACCCGTACGCTGACACTAACCCGCGCCCTCACACGTACGCTCCCCCTAGAGCGTTGGCGTACCCTCACCTGGACCCTAAACCGTCCCCGTCCCCTAACCCTAACCCTAGCCCGAACCCTAACCCTAACCCTTCCCCGAAGCCTGACCCTCACCCGTCCCCTAATCCTAACCCGTACGCTGACACTAACCCGCGCCCTCACACGTACGCTCCCCCTAGAGTGTTGTCGTACCCTCACCTGGACCCTAAACCGTCCCCGTACCCTAACCCTAACCCTAGCCCGAACCCTAACCCTAACCCTTCCCCGAAGCCTAACCCTCAACCGTCCCCTAATCCTAACCCGTATGCTGACACTAGCCCGTGCCCTCACACGTACGCTCCCCCTAGAGCGTTGTCGTACCCTCACCTGGACCCTAAACCGTCCCCGTCCCCTAACCCTAACCCTAGCCCGAACCCTAACCCTAACCCTTCCCCGAAGCCTGACCCTCAGCCGTCCCCTAATCCTAACGCGTACGCTGACACTAACCCGCGCCCTCACACGTACGCTCCCCCTAGAGCGTTGTCGTACCCTCACCTGGACCCTAAACCGTCCCCGTCCCCTAACCCTAACCCTTCCCCGAAGCCTGACCCTCACCCGTCCCCTAATCCTAACCCGTACGCTGACACTAACCCGCGCCCTCACACGTACGCTCCCCCTAGAGCGTTGTCGTACCCTCACCTGGAACCTAAACCTTCCCCGTCCCCTAACCCTAACCGTAGCCCGAACCCTAACCCTAACCCTTCCCCGAAGCCTGACCCTCACCCGTCCCCTAATCCTAACCCGTAGGCTGACACTAACCCGCGCCCTCACACGTACGCTCCCCCTAGAGCGTTGTCGTACCCTCACCTGGACCCTAAACCGTCCCCGTCCCCTAACCCTAACCCTAGCCCGAACGCTAACCCTAACCCTTCCCGGAAGCCTGACCCTCACCTGTCCCCTAATCCTAACCCGTACGCTGACACTAACCCGCGCCCTCACACGTACGCTCCCCCTAGAGCGTTGTCGTACCCTCACCTGGACCCTAAACCGTCCCCGTCCCCTAACCCTAACCCTAGCCCGAACCCTAACCCTAACCCTTCCCCGAAGCCTGACCCTCACCCGTCCCCTAATCCTAACCCGTACGCTGACACTAACCCGCGCCCTCACACGTACGCTCCCCCTAGAGCGTTGTCGTACCCTCACCTGGACCCTAAACCGTCCCCGTCCCCTAACCCTAACCCTAGCCCGAACCCTAACCCTAACCCTTCCCCGAAGCCTGACCCTCACCCGTCCCCTAATCCTAACCCGTACGCTGACAGTAACCCGCGCCCTCACACGTACGCTCCCCCTAGAGCGTTGTCGTACCCTCACCTGGACCCTAAACCGTCCCCGTCCCCTAACCCTAACCCTAGCCCGAACCCTAACCCTAACCCTTCCCCGAAGCCTGACCCTCACCCGTCCCCTAATCCTAAACCGTACGCTGACACTAATCCGCGCCCTCACACGTACGCTCCCCCTAGAGCGTTGTCGTACCCTCACCTGGACCCTAAACCGTCCCCGTCCCCTAACCCTAACCCTAGCCCGAACCCTAACCCTAACCCTTCCCCGAAGCCTGACCCTCACCCGTCCCCTAATCCTAACCCGTACGCTGACACTAACCCGCGCCCTCACACGTACGCTCCCCCTAGAGCATTGTCGTACCCTCACCTGGACCCTAAACCGTCCCCGTCCCCTAACCCTAACCCTAGCCCGAACCCTAACCCTAACCCTTCCCCGAAGCCTGACCCTCACCCGTCCCCTAATCCTAACCCGTACGCTGACACTAACCCGCGCCCTCACACGTACGCTCCCCCTAGAGCGTTGTCGTACCCTCACCTGGACCCTAAACCGTCCCCGTCCCCTAACCCTAACCCTAGCCCGAACCCTAACCCTAACCCTTCCCCGAAGCCTGACCCTCACCCGTCCCCTAATCCTAACCCGTACGCTGACACTAACCCGCGCCCTCACACGTACGCTCCCCCTAGAGCGTTATCGTACTCTCACCTGGACCCTAAACCGTCCCCGTCCCCTAACCCTAACCCTAGCCCGAACCCTAACCCTAACCCTTCCCCGAAGCCTGACCCTCACCCGTCCCCTAATCCTAACCCGTACGCTGACACTAACCCGCGCCCTCACACGTACGCTCCCCCTAGAGCGTTGTCGTACCCTCACCTGGACCCTAAACCGTCCCCGTCCCCTAACCCTAACCCTAGCCCGAACCCTAACCCTAACCCTTCCCCGAAGCCTGACCCTCAGCCGTCCCCTAATCCTAACCCGTACGCTGACACTAACCCGCGCCCTCACACGTACGCTCCCCCTAGAGCGTTGTCGTACCCTCACCTGGACCCTAAACTGTCCCCGTCCCCTAACCCTAACCCTAGCCCGAACGCTAACCCTAACCCTTCCCGGAAGCCTGACCCTCAGCCGTCCACTAATCCTAACCCGTACGCTGACACTAACCCGCGCCCTCACACGTACGCTCCCCCTAGAGCGTTGTCGTACCCTCACCTGGACCCTAAACCGTCCCCGTCCCCTAACCCTAACCCTAGCCCGAACCCTAACCCTAACCCTTCCCCGAAGCCTGACCCTCACCCGTCCCCTAATCCTAACCCGTACGCTGACACTAACCCGCGCCCTCACACGTACGCTCCCCCTAGAGCGTTGTCGTACCCTCACCTGGACCCTAAACCTTCCCCGTCCCCTAACCCTAACCGTAGCCCGAACCCTAACCCTAACCCTTCCCCGAAGCCTGACCATCACCCGTCCCCTAATCCTAACCCGTACGCTGACACTAGCCCACGCCCTCACACGTACGCAACCCCTAGAGCGTTGTCGTACCCTCACCTGGACCCTAAACAGTCCCCGTCCCCTAACCCTAACCCTAGCCCGAACCATAACCCTAAAACTTCCCCGAAGCCTGACACTCAGCCGTCCCCTAATCCTAACCCGTACGCTGACACTAACCCGCGCCCTCACACGTACGCTCCCCCTAGAGCGTTGTCGTACCCTCACCTGGACCCTAAACCGTCCCCGTCCCCTAACCCTAACCCTAGCCCGAACCCTAACCCTAACCCTTCCCCGAAGCCTGACCCTCACCCGTCCCCTAATCCTAACCCGTACGCTGACACTAACCCGCGCCCTCACACGTACGCTCCCCCTAGAGCGTTGTCGTACCGTCACCTGGACCCTAAACCGTCCCCGTCCCCTAACCCTAACCCTAGCCCGAACGCTAACCCTAACCCTTCCCGGAAGCCTGACCCTCACCCGTCCCCTAATCCTAACCCGTACGCTGACACTAACCCGCGCCCTCACACGTACGCTCCCCCTAGAGCGTTGGCGTACCCTCACCTGGACCCTAAACCGTCCCCGTCCCCTAACCCTAACCCTAGCCCGAACCCTAACCCTAACCCTTCCCCGAAGCCTGACCCTCACCCGTCCCCTAATCCTAACCCGTACGCTGACACTAACCCGCGCCCTCACACGTACGCTCCCCCTAGAGTGTTGTCGTACCCTCACCTGGACCCTAAACCGTCCCCGTACCCTAACCCTAACCCTAGCCCGAACCCTAACCCTAACCCTTCCCCGAAGCCTAACCCTCAACCGTCCCCTAATCCTAACCCGTATGCTGACACTAGCCCGTGCCCTCACACGTACGCTCCCCCTAGAGCGTTGTCGTACCCTCACCTGGACCCTAAACCGTCCCCGTCCCCTAACCCTAACCCTAGCCCGAACCCTAACCCTAACCCTTCCCCGAAGCCTGACCCTCAGCCGTCCCCTAATCCTAACGCGTACGCTGACACTAACCCGCGCCCTCACACGTACGCTCCCCCTAGAGCGTTGTCGTACCCTCACCTGGACCCTAAACCGTCCCCGTCCCCTAACCCTAACCCTTCCCCGAAGCCTGACCCTCACCCGTCCCCTAATCCTAACCCGTACGCTGACACTAACCCGCGCCCTCACACGTACGCTCCCCCTAGAGCGTTGTCGTACCCTCACCTGGAACCTAAACCTTCCCCGTCCCCTAACCCTAACCGTAGCCCGAACCCTAACCCTAACCCTTCCCCGAAGCCTGACCATCACCCGTCCCCTAATCCTAACCCGTACGCTGACACTAGCCCACGCCCTCACACGTACGCAACCCCTAGAGCGTTGTCGTACCCTCACCTGGACCCTAAACCGTCCCCGTCCCCTAACCCTAACCCTAGCCCGAACCATAACCCTAACACTTCCCCGAAGCCTGACCCTCACCCGTCCCCTAATCCTAACCCGTACGCTGACACTAACCCGTGCCCTCACACGTACGCTCCCCCTAGAGCGTTGTCGTACCCTCACCTGGACCCTAAACCGTCCCCGTCCCCTAACCCTAACCCTAGCCCGAACCCTAACCCTAACCCTTCCCCGAAGCCTGACCCTCACCCGTCCCCTAATCCTAACCCGTACGCTGACACTAACCCGCGCCCTCACACGTACGCTCCCCCTAGAGCGTTGTCGTACCCTCACCTGGATCCTAAACCGTCCCCGTCCCCTAACCCTAACCCTAGCCCGAACGCTAACCCTAACCCTTCCCGGAAGCCTGACCCTCACCCGTCCCCTAATCCTAACCCGTACGCTGACACTAACCCGCGCCCTCACACGTACGCTCCCCCTAGAGCGTTGTCGTACCCTCACCTGGACCCTAAACCGTCCCCGTCCCCTAACCCTAACCCTAGCCCGAACCCTAACCCTAACCCTTCCCCGAAGCCTGACCCTCACCCGTCCCCTAATCCTAACCCGTACGCTGACACTAACCCGCGCCCTCACACGTACGCTCCCCCTAGAGTGTTGTCGTACCCTCACCTGGACCCTAAACCGTCCCCGTCCCCTAACCCTAACCCTAGCCCGAACCCTAACCCTAACCCTTCCCCGAAGCCTAACCCTCAACCGTCCCCTAATCCTAACCCGTACGCTGACACTAGCCCGTGCCCTCACACGTACGCTCCCCCTAGAGCGTTGTCGTACCCTCACCTGGACCCTAAACCGTCCCCGTCCCCTAACCCTAACCCTAGCCCGAACCCTAACCCTAACCCTTCCCCGAAGCCTGACCCTCAGCCGTCCCCTAATCCTAACCCGTACGCTGACACTAACCCGCGCCCTCACACGTACGCTCCCCCTAGAGCGTTGTCGTACCCTCACCTGGACCCTAAACCGTCCCCGTCCCCTAACCCTAACCCTAGCCCGAACCCTAACCCTAACCCTTCCCCGAAGCCTGACCCTCACCCGTCCCCTAATCCTAACCCGTACGCTGACACTAACCCGCGCCCTCACACGTACGCTCCCCCTAGAGCGTTGTCGTACCCTCACCTGGACCCTAAACCGTCCCCGTCCCCTAACCCTAACCCTAGCCCGAACCCTAACCCTAACCCTTCCCCGAAGCCTGACCCTCACCCGTCCCCTAATCCTAACCCGTACGCTGACACTAACCCGCGCCCTCACACGTACGCTCCCCCTAGAGCGTTGTCGTACCCTCACCTGGACCCTAAACCGTCCCCGTCCCCTAAACCTAACCCTAGCCCGAACCCTAACCCTAACCCTTCCCCGAAGCCTGACCCTCAGCCGTCCCCTAATCCTAACCCGTACGCTGACACTAACCCGCGCCCTCACACGTACGCTCCCCCTAGAGCGTTGTCGTACCCTCACCTGGACCCTAAACCGTCCCCGTCCCCTAACCCTAACCCTAGCCCGAACCCTAACCCTAACCCTTCCCCGAAGCCTGACCCTCACCCGTCCCCTAATCCTAACCCGTACGCTGACACTAACCCGCGCCCTCACACGTACGCTCCCCCTAGAGCGTTGTCGTACCCTCACCTGGACCCTAAACCGTCCCCGTCCCCTAAACCTAACCCTAGCCCGAACCCTAACCCTAACACTTCCCCGAAGCCTGACCCTCACCCGTCCCCTAATCCTAACCCGTACGCTGACACTAACCCGCGCCCTCACACGTACGCTCCCCCTAGAGCATTGTCGTACCCTCACCTGGACTCTAAACCGTCCCCGTCCCCTAACCCTAACCCTAGCCCGAACCCTAACCCTAACCCTTCCCCGAAGCCTGACCCTCACCCGTCCCCTAATCCTAACCCGTAGGCTGACACTAACCCGCGCCCTCACACGTACGCTCCCCCTAGAGCGTGGTCGTACCCTCACCTGGACCCTAAACCGTCCCCGTCCCCTAACCCTAACCCTAGCCCGAACCCTAACCCTAACCCTTCCCCGAAGCCTGACCCTCACCCGTCCCCTAATCCTAACCCGTACGCTGACACTAACCCGCGCCCTCACACGTACGCTCCCCCTAGAGCGTTGTCGTACCCTCACCTGGACCCTAAACCGTCCCCGTCCCCTAACCCTAACCCTAGCCCGAACCCTAACCCTAACCCTTCCCCGAAGCCTGACCCTCAGCCGTCCCCTAATCCTAACCCGTACGCTGACACTAACCCGCGCCCTCACACGTACGCTCCCCCTAGAGCGTGGTCGTACCCTCACCTGGACCCTAAACCGTCCCCGTCCCCTAACCCTAACCCTAGCCCGAACCCTAAACCTAACACTTCCCCGAAGCCTGACCCTCACCCGTCCCCTAATCCTAACCCGTACGCTGACACTAACCCGCGCCCTCACACGTACGCTCCCCCTAGAGCGTTGTCGTACCCTCACCTGGACCCTAAACCGTCCCCGTCCCCTAAACCTAACCCTAGCCCGAACCCTAACCCTAACACTTCCCCGAAGCCTGACCCTCACCTGTCCCCTAATCCTAACCCGTACGCTGACACTAACCCGCGCCCTCACACGTACGCTCCCCCTAGAGCGTTGTCGTACACTCACCTGGACTCTAAACCGTCCCCGTCCCCTAACCCTAACCCTAGCCCGAACCCTAACCCTAACCCTTCCCCGAAGCCTGACCCTCACCCGTCCCCTAATCCTAACCCGTAGGCTGACACTAACCCGCGCCCTCACACGTACGCTCCCCCTAGAGCGTTGTCGTACCCTCACCTGGACCCTAAACCGTCCCCGTCCCCTAACCCTAACCCTAGCCCGAACCCTAACCCTAACCCTTCCCCGAAGCCTGACCCTCACCCGTCCCCTAATCCTAACCCGTACGCTGACACTAGCCCGCGCCCTCACACGTACGCTCCCCCTAGAGCGTTGTCGTACCCTCACCTGGACCCTAAACCGTCCCCGTCCCCTAACCCTAACCCTAGCCCGAACCCTAACCCTAACCCTTCCCCGAAGCCTGACCCTCACCCGTCCCCTAATCCTAACCCGTACGCTGACACTAACCCGCGCCCTCACACGTACGCTCCCCCTAGAGCGTTGTCGTACCCTCACCTGGACCCTAAACCGTCCCCGTCCCCTAACCCTAACCCTAGCCCGAACCCTAACCCTAACACTTCCCCGAAGCCTGACCCTCACCCGTCCCCTAATCCTAACCCGTACGCTGACACTAACCCGCGCCCTCACACGTACGCTCCCCCTAGAGCGTTGTCGTACCCTCACCTGGACTCTAAACCGTCCCCGTCCCCTAACCCTAACCCTAGCCCGAACCCTAACCCTAACCCTTCCCCGAAGCCTGACCCTCACCCGTCCCCTAATCCTAACCCGTAGGCTGACACTAACCCGCGCCCTCACACGTACGCTCCCCCTAGAGCGTTGTCGTACCCTCACCTGGACCCTAAACCGTCCCCGTCCCCTAACCCTAACCCTAGCCCGAACCCTAACCCTAACCCTTCCCCGAAGCCTGACCCTCACCCGTCCCCTAATCCTAACCCGTACGCTGCCACTAACCCGCGCCCTCACAAGTACGCTCCCCCTAGAGTGTTGTCGTACCCTCACCTGGACCCTAAACCGTCCCCGTCCCCTAAACCTAACCCTAGCCCGAACCCTAACCCTAACCCTTCCCCGAAGCCTGACACTCAGCCGTCCCCTAATCCTAACCCGTACGCTGACAGTAGCCCGCGCCCTCACACGTACGCTCCCCCTAGAGCGTTGTCGTACCCTCACCTGGACCCTAAACCGTCCCCGTCCCCTAACCCTAACCCTAGCCCGAACCCTAACCCTAACCCTTCCCCGAAGCCTGACCCTCACCCGTCCCCTAATCCTAACCCGTACGCTGACACTAACCCGCGCCCTCACACGTACGCTCCCCCTAGAGCGTTGTCGTACCCTCACCTGGACCCTAAACCGTCCCCGTCCCCTAACCCTAACCCTAGCCCGAACCCTAACCCTAACACTTCCCCGAAGCCTGACCCTCAGCCGTCCCCTAATCCTAACCCGTACGCTGACACTAACCCGCGCCCTCACACGTACGCTTCCCCTAGAGCGTTGTCGTACCCTCACCTGGACCCTAAACCGTCCCCGTCCCCTAACCCTAACCCTAGCCCGAACCCTAACCCTAACCCTTCCCCGAAGCCTGACCCTCACCCGTCCCCTAATCCTAACCCGTACGCTGACACTAACCCGCGCCCTCACACGTACGCTCCCCCTAGAGCGTTGTCGTACCCTCACCTGGACCCTAAACCGTCCCCGTCCCCTAACCCTAACCCTAGCCCGAACCCTAACCCTAACCCTTCCCCGAAGCCTGACCCTCAGCCGTCCCCTAATCCTAACCCGTACGCTGACACTAACCCGCGCCCTCACACGTACGCTCCCCCTAGAGCGTGGTCGTACCCTCACCTGGACCCTAAACCGTCCCCGTCCCCTAACCCTAACCCTAGCCCGAACTCTAACCCTAACCCTTCCCCGAAGCCTGACCCTCAGCCGTCCCCTAATCCTAACCCGTACGCTGACACTAACCCGCGCCCTCACACGTACGCTCCCCCTAGAGCGTTGTCGTACCCTCACCTGGACCCTAAACCGTCCCCGTCCCCTAACCCTAACCCTAGCCCGAACCCTAACCCTAACCCTTCCCCGAAGCCTGACCCTCACCCGTCCCCTAATCCTAACCCGTACGCTGACACTAACCCGCGCCCTCACACGTACGCTCCCCCTAGAGCGTTGTCGTACCCTCACCTGGACCCTAAACCGTCCCCGTCCCCTAACCCTAACCCTAGCCCGAACCCTAACCCTAACCCTTCCCCGAAGCCTGACCCTCACCCGTCCCCTAATCCTAACCCGTACGCTGACACTAGCCCGCGCCCTCACACGTACGCTCCCCCTAGAGCGTTGTCGTACCCTCACCTGGACCCTAAACCGTCCCCGTCCCCTAACCCTAACCCTAGCCCGAACCCTAACCCTAACCCTTCCCCGAAGCCTGACCCTCACCCGTCCCCTAATCCTAACCCGTACGCTGACACAAACCCGCGCCCTCACACGTACGCTCCCCCTAGAGCGTTGTCGTACACTCACCTGGACCCTAAACCGTCCCCGTCCCCTAACCCTAACCCTAGCCCGAACCCTAACCCTACCCCTTCCCCGAAGCCTGACCCTCACCCGTCCCCTAATCCTAACCCGTACGCTGACACTAACCCGCGCCATCACACGTACGCTCCCCCTAGAGCGTTGTCGTACCCTCACCTGGACCCTAAACTGTCCCTGTCCCCTAACCCTAACCCTAGCCCGAACGCTAACCCTAACCCTTCCCGGAAGCCTGACCCTCACCCGTCCCCTAATCCTAACCCGTACGCTGACACTAACCCGCGCCCTCACACGTACGCTCCCCCTAGAGCGTTGTCGTACCCTCACCTGGACCCTAAACCGTCCCCGTCCCCTAACCCTAACCCTAGCCCGAACCCTAACCCTAACCCTTCCCCGAAGCCTGACCCTCACCCGTCCCCTAATCCTAACCCGTACGCTGACACTAGCCCGCGCCCTCACACGTACGCTCCCCCTAGAGCGTTGTCGTACCCTCACCTGGACCCTAAACCGTCCCCGTCCCCTATCCCTAACCCTAGCCCGAACCCTAACCCTAACCCTTCCCCGAAGCCTGACCCTCACCCGTCCCCTAATCCTAACCCGTACGCTGACACTAACCCGCGCCCTCACACGTACGCTCCCCCTAGAGCGTTATCGTACTCTCACCTGGACCCTAAACCGTCCCCGTCCCCTAACCCTAACCCTAGCCCGAACCCTAACCCTAACCCTTCCCCGAAGCCTGACCCTCACCCGTCCCCTAATCCTAACCCGTACGCTGACACTAACCCGCGCCCTCACACGTACGCTCCCCCTAGAGCGTTGTCGTACCCTCACCTGGACCCTAAACCGTCCCCGTCCCCTAACCCTAACCCTAGCCCGAACCCTAACCCTAACCCTTCCCCGAAGCCTGACCCTCACCCGTCCCCTAATCCTAACCCGTACGCTGACACTAGCCCGCGCCCTCACACGTACGCTCCCCCTAGAGCGTTGTCGTACCCTCACCTGGACCCTAAACCGTCCCCGTCCCCTAACCCTAACCCTAGCCCGAACCCTAACCCTAACCCTTCCCCGAAGCCTGACCCTCACCCGTCCCCTAATCCTAACCCGTACGCTGACACAAACCCGCGCCCTCACACGTACGCTCCCCCTAGAGCGTTGTCGTACACTCACCTGGACCCTAAACCGTCCCCGTCCCCTAACCCTAACCCTAGCCCGAACCCTAACCCTACCCCTTCCCCGAAGCCTGACCCTCACCCGTCCCCTAATCCTAACCCGTACGCTGACACTAACCCGCGCCATCACACGTACGCTCCCCCTAGAGCGTTGTCGTACCCTCACCTGGACCCTAAACTGTCCCTGTCCCCTAACCCTAACCCTAGCCCGAACGCTAACCCTAACCCTTCCCGGAAGCCTGACCCTCACCCGTCCCCTAATCCTAACCCGTACGCTGACACTAACCCGCGCCCTCACACGTACGCTCCCCCTAGAGCGTTGTCGTACCCTCACCTGGACCCTAAACCGTCCCCGTCCCCTAACCCTAACCCTAGCCCGAACCCTAACCCTAACCCTTCCCCGAAGCCTGACCCTCACCCGTCCCCTAATCCTAACCCGTACGCTGACACTAGCCCGCGCCCTCACACGTACGCTCCCCCTAGAGCGTTGTCGTACCCTCACCTGGACCCTAAACCGTCCCCGTCCCCTATCCCTAACCCTAGCCCGAACCCTAACCCTAACCCTTCCCCGAAGCCTGACCCTCACCCGTCCCCTAATCCTAACCCGTACGCTGACACTAACCCGCGCCCTCACACGTACGCTCCCCCTAGAGCGTTATCGTACTCTCACCTGGACCCTAAACCGTCCCCGTCCCCTAACCCTAACCCTAGCCCGAACCCTAACCCTAACCCTTCCCCGAAGCCTGACCCTCACCCGTCCCCTAATCCTAACCCGTACGCTGACACTAACCCGCACCCTCACACGTACGCTCCCCCTAGAGCGTTGTCGTACCCTCACCTGGACCCTAAACCGTCCCCGTCCCCTAACCCTAACCCTAGCCCGAACCCTAACCCTAACCCTTCCCCGAAGCCTGACCCTCACCCGTCCCCTAATCCTAACCCGTACGCTGACACTAACCCGCGCCCTCACACGTACGCTCCCCCTAGAGCGTTGTCGTACCCTCACCTGGACCGTAAACCGTCCCCGTCCCCTAACCCTAACCCTAGCCCGAACCCTAACCCTAACCCTTCCCCGAAGCCTGACCCTCACCCGTCCCCTAATCCTAACCCGTACGCTGACACTAACCCGCGCCCTCACACGTACGCTCCCCCTAGAGCGTTGTCGTACCCTCACCTGGACCCTAAACCGTCCCCGTCCCCTAACCCTAACCCTAGCCCGAACCCTAACCCTAACCCTTCCCCGAAGCCTGACCCTCAGCCGTCCCCTAATCCTAACCCGTACGCTGACACTAACCCGCGCCCTCACACGTACGCTCCCCCTAGAGCGTTGTCGTACCCTCACCTGGACCCTAAACCGTCCCCGTCCCCTAACCCTAACCCTAGCCCGAACCCTAACCCTAACCCTTCCCCGAAGCCTGACCCTCACCCGTCCCCTAATCCTAACCCGTACGCTGACACTAACCCGCGCCCTCACACGTACGCTCCCCCTAGAGCGTTGTCGTACCCTCACCTGGACCCTAAACCGTCCCCGTCCCCTAACCCTAACCCTAGCCCGAACCCTAACCCTAACCCTTCCCCGAAGCCTGACCCTCACCCGTCCCCTAATCCTAACCCGTACGCTGACACTAACCCGCGCCCTCACACGTACGCTCCCCCTAGAGCGTTGTCGTACACTCACCTGGACCCTAAACCTTCCCCGTCCCCTAACCCTAACCCTAGCCCGAACCCTAACCCTAACCCTTCCCCGAAGCCTGACCCTCACCCGTCCCCTAATCCTAACCCGTACGCTGAAACTAGCCCGCGCCCTCACACGTACGCTCCCCCTAGAGCGTTGTCGTACCCTCACCTGGACCCTAAACCGTCCCCGTCCCCTAACCCTAACCCTAGCCCGAACCCTAACCCTAACCCTTCCCCGAAGCCTGACCCTCACCCGTCCCCTAATCCTAACCCGTACGCTGACACTAGCCCGCGCCTTCACACGTACGCTCCCCCTAGAGCGTTGTCGTACCCTCACCTGGACCCTAAACCGTCCCCGTCCCCTAACCCTAACCCTAGCCCGAACCCTAACCCTAACCCTTCCCCGAAGCCTGACCCTCACCCGTCCCCTAATCCTAACCCGTACGCTGACACTAGCCCGCGCCCTCACACGTACGCTCCCCCTAGAGCATTGTCGTACCCTCACCTGGACCCTAAACCGTCCCCGTCCCCTAACCCTAACCCTAGCCCGAACCCTAACCCTAACCCTTCCCCGAAGCCTGACCCTCACCCGTCCCCTAATCCTAACCCGTACGCTGACACTAACCCGCGCCCTCACACGTACGCTCCCCCTAGAGCGTTGTCGTACCCTCACCTGGACCCTAAACCGTCCCCGTCCCCTAACCCTAACCCTAGCCCGAAACCTAACCCTAACCCTTCCCCGAAGCCTGACCCTCACCCGTCCCCTAATCCTAACCCGTACGCTGACACTAACACGCGCCCTCAAACGTACGCTCCCCCTAGAGCGTTGTCGTACCCTCACCTGGACCCTAAACCGTCCCCGTCCCCTAACCCTAACCCTAGCCCGAACCCTAACCCTAACCCTTCCCCGAAGCCTGACCCTCACCCGTCCCCTAATCCTAACCCGTACGCTGACACTAGCCCGCGCCCTCACACGTACGCTCCCCCTAGAGCGTTGTCGTACCCTCACCTGGACCCTAAACCGTCCCCGTCCCCTAACCCTAACCCTAGCCCGAACCCTAACCCTAACCCTTCCCCGAAGCCTGACCCTCAGCCGTCCCCTAATCCTAACCCGTACGCTGACACTAACCCGCGCCCTCACACGTACGCTCCCCCTAGAGCGTTGTCGTACCCTCACCTGGACCCTAAACCGTCCCCGTCCCCTAACCCTAACCCTAGCCCGAACCCTAACCCTAACCCTTCCCCGAAGCCTGACCCTCACCCGTCCCCTAATCCTAACCCGTACGCTGACACTAACCCGCGCCCTCACACGTACGCTCCCCCTAGAGCGTTGTCGTACCCTCACCTGGACCCTAAACCGTCCCCGTCCCCTAACCCTAACCCTAGCCCGAACCCTAACCCTAACCCTTCCCCGAAGCCTGACACTCACCCGTCCCCTAATCCTAACCCGTACGCTGACACTAGCCCGCGCCCTCACACGTACGCTCCCCCTAGAGCGTTGTCGTACCCTCACCTGGACCCTAAACCGTCCCCGTCCCCTAACCCTAACCCTAGCCCGAACCCTAACCCTAACCCTTCCCCGAAGCCTGACCCTCACCCGTCCCCTAATCCTAACCCGTACGCTGACACTAACCCGCGCCCTCACACGTACGCTCCCCCTAGAGCGTTATCGTACTCTCACCTGGACCCTAAACCGTCCCCGTCCCCTAACCCTAACCCTAGCCCGAACCCTAACCCTAACCCTTCCCCGAAGCCTGACCCTCAACCGTCCCCTAATCCTAACCCGTACGCTGACACTAACCCGCGCCCTCACACGTACGCTCCCCCTAGAGCGTTGTCGTACCCTCACCTGGACCCTAAACCGTCCCCGTCCCCTAACCCTAACCCTAGCCCGAACCCTAACCCTAACCCTTCCCCGAAGCCTGACCCTCAGCCGTCCCCTAATCCTAACCCGTACGCTGACACTAACCCGCGCCCTCACACGTACGCTCCCCCTAGAGCGTTGTCGTACCCTCACCTGGACCCTAAACCGTCCCCGTCCCCTAACCCTAACCCTAGCCCGAACCCTAACCCTAACCCTTCCCCGAAGCCTGACCCTCACCCGTCCCCTAATCCTAACCCGTACGCTGACAGTAACCCGCGCCCTCACAAGTACGCTCCCCCTAGAGCGTTGTCGTACCCTCACCTGGACCCTAAACCGTCCCCGTCCCCTAACCCTAACCCTAGCCCGAACCCTAACCCTAACCCTTCCCCGAAGCCTGACCCTCAGCCGTCCCCTAATCCTAACCCGTACGCTGACACTAACCCGCGCCTTCACACGTACGCTCCCCCTAGAGCGTTGTCGTACCCTCACCTGGACCCTAAACCGTCCCCGTCCCCTAACCCTAACCCTAGCCCGAACCCTAACCCTAACCCTTCCCCGAAGCCTGACCCTCACCCGTCCCCTAATCCTAACCCGTACGCTGACACTAGCCCGCGCCCTCACACGTACGCTCCCCCTAGAGCGTTGTCGTACCCTCACCTGGACCCTAAACCGTCCCCGTCCCCTATCCCTAACCCTAGCCCGAACCCTAACCCTAACCCTTCCCCGAAGCCTGACCCTCACCCGTCCCCTAATCCTAACCCGTACGCTGACACTAACCCGCGCCCTCACACGTACGCTCCCCCTAGAGCGTTATCGTACTCTCACCTGGACCCTAAACCGTCCCCGTCCCCTAACCCTAACCCTAGCCCGAACCCTAACCCTAACCCTTCCCCGAAGCCTGACCCTCACCCGTCCCCTAATCCTAACCCGTACGCTGACACTAACCCGCGCCCTCACACGTACGCTCCCCCTAGAGCGTTGTCGTACCCTCACCTGGACCCTAAACCGTCCCCGTCCCCTAACCCTAACCCTAGCCCGAACCCTAACCCTAACCCTTCCCCGAAGCCTGACCCTCACCCGTCCCCTAATCCTAACCCGTACGCTGACACTAACCCGCGCCCTCACACGTACGCTCCCCCTAGAGCGTTGTCGTACCCTCACCTGGACCGTAAACCGTCCCCGTCCCCTAACCCTAACCCTAGCCCGAACCCTAACCCTAACCCTTCCCCGAAGCCTGACACTCACCCGTCCCCTAATCCTAACCCGTACGCTGACACTAACCCGCGCCCTCACACGTACGCTCCCCCTAGAGCGTTGTCGTACCCTCACCTGGACCCTAAACCGTCCCCGTCCCCTAACCCTAACCCTAGCCCGAACCCTAACCCTAACCCTTCCCCGAAGCCTGACCCTCAGCCGTCCCCTAATCCTAACCCGTACGCTGACACTAACCCGCGCCCTCACACGTACGCTCCCCCTAGAGCGTTGTCATACCCTCACCTGGACCCTAAACCGTCCCCGTCCCCTAACCCTAACCCTAGCCCGAACCCTAACCCTAACCCTTCCCCGAAGCCTGACCCTCACCCGTCCCCTAATCCTAACCCGTACGCTGACACTAACCCGCGCCCTCACACGTACGCTCCCCCTAGAGCGTTGTCGTACCCTCACCTGGACCCTAAACCGTCCCCGTCCCCTAACCCTAACCCTAGCCCGAACCCTAACCCTAACCCTTCCCCGAAGCCTGACCCTCACCCGTCCCCTAATCCTAACCCGTACGCTGACACTAACCCGCGCCCTCACACGTACGCTCCCCCTAGAGCGTTGTCGTACACTCACCTGGACCCTAAACCTTCCCCGTCCCCTAACCCTAACCCTAGCCCGAACCCTAACCCTAACCCTTCCCCGAAGCCTGACCCTCACCCGTCCCCTAATCCTAACCCGTACGCTGAAACTAGCCCGCGCCCTCACACGTACGCTCCCCCTAGAGCGTTGTCGTACCCTCACCTGGACCCTAAACCGTCCCCGTCCCCTAACCCTAACCCTAGCCCGAACCCTAACCCTAACCCTTCCCCGAAGCCTGACCCTCACCCGTCCCCTAATCCTAACCCGTACGCTGACACTAGCCCGCGCCTTCACACGTACGCTCCCCCTAGAGCGTTGTCGTACCCTCACCTGGACCCTAAACCGTCCCCGTCCCCTAACCCTAACCCTAGCCCGAACCCTAACCCTAACCCTTCCCCGAAGCCTGACCCTCACCCGTCCCCTAATCCTAACCCGTACGCTGACACTAGCCCGCGCCCTCACACGTACGCTCCCCCTAGAGCATTGTCGTACCCTCACCTGGACCCTAAACCGTCCCCGTCCCCTAACCCTAACCCTAGCCCGAACCCTAACCCTAACCCTTCCCCGAAGCCTGACCCTCAGCCGTCCCCTAATCCTAACCCGTACGCTGACACTAACCCGCGCCCTCACACGTACGCTCCCCCTAGAGCGTTGTCGTACCCTCACCTGGACCCTAAACCGTCCCCGTCCCCTAACCCTAACCCTAGCCCGAACCCTAACCCTAACCCTTCCCCGAAGCCTGACCCTCACCCGTCCCCTAATCCTAACCCGTACGCTGACACTAGCCCGCGCCCTCACAGGTACGCTCCCCCTAGAGCGTTGTCGTACCCTCACCTGGACCCTAAACCGTCCCCGTCCCCTAACCCTAACCCTAGCCCGAACCCTAACCCTAACCCTTCCCCGAAGCCTGACCCTCAGCCGTCCCCTAATCCTAACCCGTACGCTGACACTAACCCGCGCCCTCACACGTACGCTCCCCCTAGAGCGTTGTCGTACCCTCACCTGGACCCTAAACCGTCCCCGTCCCCTAACCCTAACCCTAGCCCGAACCCTAACCCTAACCCTTCCCCGAAGCCTGACCCTCACCCGTCCCCTAATCCTAACCCGTACGCTGACACTAACCCGCGCCCTCACACGTACGCTCCCCCTAGAGCGTTGTCGTACCCTCACCTGGACCCTAAACCGTCCCCGTCCCCTAACCCTAACCCTAGCCCGAACCCTAACCCTAACCCTTCCCCGAAGCCTGACACTCACCCGTCCCCTAATCCTAACCCGTACGCTGACACTAGCCCGCGCCCTCACACGTACGCTCCCCCTAGAGCGTTGTCGTACCCTCACCTGGACCCTAAACCGTCCCCGTCCCCTAACCCTAACCCTAGCCCGAACCCTAACCCTAACCCTTCCCCGAAGCCTGACCCTCACCCGTCCCCTAATCCTAACCCGTACGCTGACACTAACCCGCGCCCTCACACGTACGCTCCCCCTAGAGCGTTATCGTACTCTCACCTGGACCCTAAACCGTCCCCGTCCCCTAACCCTAACCCTAGCCCGAACCCTAACCCTAACCCTTCCCCGAAGCCTGACCCTCAGCCGTCCCCTAATCCTAACCCGTACGCTGACACTAACCCGCGCCCTCACACGTACGCTCCCCCTAGAGCGTTGTCGTACCCTCACCTGGACCCTAAACCGTCCCCGTCCCCTAACCCTAACCCTAGCCCGAACCCTAACCCTAACCCTTCCCTTAAGCCTGACCCTCACCCGTCCCCTAATCCTAACCCGTACGCTGACACTAACCCGCGCCCTCACACGTACTCTCCCCCTAGAGCGTTGTCGTACCCTCACCTGGACCCTAAACCGTCCCCGTCCCCTAACCCTAACCCTAGCCCGAAACCTAACCCTAACCCTTCCCCGAAGCCTGACCCTCACCCGTCCCCTAATCCTAACCCGTACGCTGACACTAACCCGCGCCCTCACACGTACGCTCCCCCTAGAGCGTTGTCGTACCCTCAACTGGACCCTAAACCGTCCCCGTCCCCTAACCCTAACCCTAGCCCGAACCCTAACCCTAACCCTTCCCCGAAGCCTGACACTCACCCGTCCCCTAATCCTAACCCGTACGCTGACACTAGCCCGCGCCCTCACACGTACGCTCCCCCTAGAGCGTTGTCGTACCCTCACCTGGACCCTAAACCGTCCCCGTCCCCTAACCCTAACCCTAGCCCGAACCCTAACCCTAACCCTTCCCCGAAGCCTGACCCTCACCCGTCCCCTAATCCTAACCCGTACGCTGACACTAACCCGTGCCCTCACACGTACGCTCCCACTAGAGCGTTGTCGTACCCTCACCTGGACCCTAAACCGTCCCCGTCCCCTAACCCTAACCCTAGCCCGAACCCTAACCCTAACCCTTCCCCGAAGCCTGACTCTCAGCCGTCCCCTAATCCTAACCCGTACGCTGACACTAACCCGTGCCCTCACACGTAGGCTCCCCCTAGAGCGTTGTCGTACCCTCACCTGGACCCTAAACCGTCCCCGTCCCCTAACCCTAACCCTAGCCCGAACCCTAACCCTAACCCTTCCCCGAAGCCTGACCCTCAGCCGTCCCCTAATCCTAACCCGTACGCTGACACTAACCCGCGCCCTCACACGTACGCTCCCCCTAGAGCGTTGTCGTACCCTCACCTGGACCCTAAACCGTCCCCGTCCCCTAACCCTAACCCTAGCCCGAACCCTAACCCTAACCCTTCCCCGAAGCCTGACCCTCACCCGTCCCCTAATCCTAACCCGTACGCTGACAGTAACCCGCGCCCTCACACGTACGCTCCCCCTAGAGCGTTGTCGTACCCTCACCTGGACCCTAAACCGTCCCCGTCCCCTAACCCTAACCCTAGCCCGAACCCTAACCCTAACCCTTCCCCGAAGCCTGACCCTCAGCCGTCCCCTAAACCTAACCCGTACGCTGACACTAACCCGCGCCCTCACACGTACGCTCCCCCTAGAGTGTTGTCGTACCCTCACCTGGACCCTAAACCGTCCCCGTCCCCTAACCCTAACCCTAGCCCGAACCCTAACCCTAACCCTTCCCCGAAGCCTGACCCTCACCCGTCCCCTAATCCTAACCCGTACGCTGACACTGGCCCGCGCCCTCTCACGTACGCTCCCCCTAGAGCGTTGTCGTACCCTCACCTGGACCCTAAACCGTCCCCGTCCCCTAACCCTAACCCTAGCCCGAACCCTAACCCTAACCCGAACCCTAACCCTAACCCTTCCCCGAAGCCTGACCCTCACCCGTCCCCTAATCCTAACCCGTACGCTGACACTAACCCGCGCCCTCACACGTACGCTCCCCCTAGAGTGTTGTCGTACCCTCACCTGGACCCTAAACCGTCCCCGTCCCCTAACCCTAACCCTAGCCTGAACCCTAACCCTAACCCTTCCCCGAAGCCTGACCCTCACCCGTCCCCTAATCCTAACCCGAACGCTGACACTAGCCCGCGCCCTATCACGTACGCTCCCCCTAGAGCGTTGTCGTACCCTCACCTGGACCCTAAACCGTCCCCGTCCCCTAACCCTAACCCTAGCCCGAACCCTAACCCTAATCCTTCCCCGAAGCCTGACCCTCACCCGTCCCCTAATCCTAACCCGTACGCTGACACTAACCCGCGCCCTCAGACGTACGCTCCCCCTAGAGCGTTATCGTACTCTCACCTGGACCCTAAACCGTCCCCGTCCCCTAACCCTAACCCTAGCCCGAACCCTAACCCTAACCCTTCCCCGAAGCCTGACCCTCACCCGTCCCCTAATCCTAACCCGTACGCTGACACTAACCCGCGCCCTCACACGTACGCTCCCCCTAGAGCGTTGTCGTACCCTCACCTGGACCCTAAACCGTCCCCGTCCCCTAACCCTAACCCTAGCCCGAACCCTAACCCTAACCCTTCCCCGAAGCCTGACCCTCAGCCGTCCCCTAAACCTAACCCGAACGCTGACACTAACCCGCGCCCTCACACGTACGCTCCCCCTAGAGCGTTGTCGTACCCTCACCTGGACCCTAAACCGTCCCCGTCCCCTAACCCTAACCCTAGCCCGAACCCTAACCCTAACCCTTCCCCGAAGCCTGACCCTCACCCGTCCCCTAATCCTAACCCGTACGCTGACACTAACCCGCGCCCTCACACGTACGCTCCCCCTAGAGCGTTGTCGTACCCTCACCTGGACCCTAAACCGTCCCCGTCTCCTAACCCTAACCCTAGCCCGAACCCTAACCCTAACCCTTCCCCGAAGCCTGACCCTCACCCGTCCCCTAATCCTAACCCGTACGCTGACACTAACCCGCGCCCTCACACGTACGCTCCCCCTAGAGCGTTGTCGTACCCTCACCTGGACCCTAAACCGTCCCCGTCCCCTAACCCTAACCCTAGCCCGAACCCTAACCCTAACCCTTCCCCGAAGCCTGACCCTCACCCGTCCCCTAATCCTAACCCGTACGCTGACACTAAACCGCGCCCTCACACGTACGCTCCCCCTAGAGCGTTGTCGTACCCTCACCTGGACCCTAAACCGTCCCCGTCCCCTAACCCTAACCATAGCCCGAACGCTAACCCTAACCCTTCCCCGAAGCCTGACCCTCACCCGTCCCCTAATCCTAACCCGTACGCTGACACTAACCCGCGCCCTCACACGTACGCTCCCCCTAGAGCGTTGTCGTACCCTCACCTGGACCCTAAACCGTCCCCGTCCCCTAACCCTAACCCTAGCCCGAACCCTAACCCTAACCCTTCCCCGAAGCCTGACCCTCACCCGTCCCCTAATCCTAACCCGTACGCTGACACTAACCCGCGCCCTCACACGTACGCTCCCCCTAGAGCGTTGTCGTACCCTCACCTGGACCCTAAACCGTCCCCGTCCCCTAACCCTAACCCTAGCCCGAACCCTAACCCTAACCCTTCCCCGAAGCCTGACCCTCAGCCGTCCCCTAATCCTAACCCGTACGCTGACACTAACCCACGCCCTCACACGTACGCTCCCCCTAGAGCGTTGTCGTACCCTCACCTGGACCCTAAACCGTCCCCGTCCCCTAACCCTAACCCTAGCCCGAACCCTAACCCTCACCCTTCCCCGAAGCCTGACCCTCACCCGTCCCCTAATCCTAACCCGTACGCTGACACTAACCCGCGCCCTCACACGTACGCTCCCCCTAGAGCGTTGTCGTACCCTCACCTGGACCCTAAACCTTCCCCGTCCCCTAACCCTAACCGTAGCCCGAACCCTAACCCTAACCCTTCCCCGAAGCCTGACCCTCACCCGTCCCCTAATCCTAACCCGTACGCTGACACTAGCCCGCGCCCTCACACGTACGCAACCCCTAGAGCGTTGTCGTACCCTCACCTGGACCCTAAACCGTCCCCGTCCCCTAACCCTAACCCTAGCCCGAACCCTAACCCTAACACTTCCACGAAGCCTGACCCTCACCCGTCCCCTAATCCTAACCCGTACGCTGACACTAACCCGCGCCCTCACACGTTCGCTCCCCCTAGAGCGTTGTCGTACCCTCACCTGGACCCTAAACCGTCCCCGTCCCCTAACCCTAACCCTAGCCCGAACCCTAACCCTAACCCTTCCCCGAAGCCTGACCCTCACCCGTCCCCTAATCCTAACCCGTACGCTGACACTAACCCGCGCCCTCACACGTACGCTCCCCCTAGAGTGTTGTCGTACCCTCACCTGGACCCTAAACCGTCCCCGTCCCCTAACCCTAACCCTAGCCCGAACCCTAACCCTAACCCTTCCCCGAAGCCTGACCCTCACCCGTCCCCTAATCCTAACCCGTACGCTGACACTAGCCCGCGCCCTCTCACGTACGCTCCCCCTAGAGCGTTGTCGTACCCTCACCTGGACCCTAAACCGTCCCCGTCCCCTAACCCTAACCCTAGCCCGAACCCTAACCCTAACCCTTCCCCGAAGCCTGACCCTCACCCGTCCCCTAATCCTAACCCGTACGCTGACACTAACCCGCGCCCTCACACGTACGCTCCCCCTAGAGCGTTATCGTACTCTCACCTGGACCCTAAACCGTCCCCGTCCCCTAACCCTAACCCTAGCCCGAACCCTAACCCTAACCCTTCCCCGAAGCCTGACCCTCAACCGTCCCCTAATCCTAACCCGTACGCTGACACTAACCCGCGCCCTCACACGTACGCTCCCCCTAGAGCGTTGTCGTACCCTCACCTGGACCCTAAACCGTCCCCGTCCCCTAACCCTAACCCTAGCCCGAACCCTAACCCTAACCCTTCCCCGAAGCCTGACCCTCACCCGTCCCCTAATCCTAACCCGTACGCTGACACTAACCCGCGCCCTCACACGTACGCTCCCCCTAGAGCGTTGTCGTACCCTCACCTGGACCCTAAACCGTCCCCGTCCCCTAACCCTAACCCTAGCCCGAACCCTAACCCTAACCCTTCCCCGAAGCCTGACACTCACACGTCCCCTAATCCTAACCCGTACGTTGACACTAACCCGCGCCCTCACACGTACGCTCCCCCTAGAGCGTTGTCGTACCCTCACCTGGACCCTAAACCGTCCCCGTCCCCTAACCCTAACCCTAGCCCGAACCCTAACCCTAACCCTTCCCCGAAGCCTGACCCTCACCCGTCCCCTAATCCTAACCCGTACGCTGACACTAACCCGCGCCCTCACACGTACGCTCCCCCTAGAGCGTTATCGTACTCTCACCTGGACCCTAAACCGTCCCCGTCCCCTAACCCTAACCCTAGCCCGAACCCTAACCCTAACCCTTCCCCGAAGCCTGACCCTCACCCGTCCCCTAATCCTAACCCGTACGCTGACACTAACCCGCGCCCTCACACGTACGCTCCCCCTAGAGCGTTGTCGTACCCTCACCTGGACCCTAAACCGTCCCCGTCCCCTAACCCTAACCCTAGCCCGAACCCTAACCCTAACCCTTCCCCGAAGCCTGACCCTCACCCGTCCCCTAATCCTAACCCGTACGCTGACACTAACCCGCGCCCTCACACGTACGCTCCCCCTAGAGCGTTGTCGTACCCTCACCTGGACCCTAAACCGTCCCCGTCCCCTAACCCTAACCCTAGCCCGAACCCTAACCCTAACCCTTCCCCGAAGCCTGACCCTCACCCGTCCCCTAATCCTAACCCGTACGCTGACACTAACCCGCGCCCTCACACGTACGCTCCCCCTAGAGCGTTGTCGTACCCTCACCTGGACCCTAAACCGTCCCCGTCCCCTAACCCTAACCCTAGCCCGAACCCTAACCCTAACCCTTCCCCGAAGCCTGACCCTCACCTGTCCCCTAATCCTAACCCGTACGCTGACACTAACCCGCGCCCTCACACGTACGCTCCCCCTAGAGCGTTGTCGTACCCTCACCTGGACCCTAAACCGTCCCCGTCCCCTAACCCTAACCCTAGCCCGAACCCTAACCCTAACCCTTCCCCGAAGCCTGACCCTCACCCGTCCCCTAATCCTAACCCGTACGCTGACACTAACCCGCGCCCTCACACGTACGCTCCCCCTAGAGCGTTGTCGTACCCTCACCTGGACCCTAAACCGTCCCCGTCCCCTAACCCTAACCCTAGCCCGAACCCTAACCCTAACCCTTCCCCGAAGCCTGACCCTCACCCGTCCCCTAATCCTAACCCGTACGCTGACACTAACCCGCGCCCTCACACGTACGCTCCCCCTAGAGCGTTGTCGTACCCTCACCTGGACCCTAAACCTTCCCCGTCCCCTAACCCTAACCGTAGCCCGAACCCTAACCCTAACCCTTCCCCGAAGCCTGACCCTCACCCGTCCCCTAATCCTAACCCATACGCTGACACTAGCCCGCGCCCTCACACGTACGCAACCCCTAGAGCGTTGTCGTACCCTCACCTGGACCCTAAACCGTCCCCGTCCCCTAACCCTAACCCTAGCCCGAACCCTAACCCTAACCCTTCCCCGAAGCCTGACCCTCACCCGTCCCCTAATCCTAACCCGTACGCTGACACTAACCCGCGCCCTCACACGTACGCTCCCCCTAGAGCGTTGTCGTACCCTCACCTGGACCCTAAACCGTCCCCGTCCCCTAACCCTAACCCTAGCCCGAACCCTAACCCTAACCCTTCCCCGAAGCCTGACCCTCACCCGTCCCCTAATCCTAACCCGTACGCTGACACTAACCCGCGCCCTCACACGTACGCTCCCCCTAGAGCGTTGTCGTACCCTCACCTGGACCCTAAACCGTCCCCGTCCCCTAACCCTAACCCTAGCCCGAACGCTAACCCTAACCCTTCCCGGAAGCCTGACCCTCACCCGTCCCCTAATCCTAACCCGTACGCTGACACTAACCCGCGCCCTCACACGTACGCTCCCCCTAGAGCGTTGTCGTACCCTCACCTGGACCCTAAACCGTCCCCGTCCCCTAACCCTAACCCTAGCCCGAACCCTAACCCTAACCCTTCCCCGAAGCCTGACCCTCACCCGTCCCCTAATCCTAACCCGTACGCTGACAGTAACCCGCGCCCTCACACGTACGCTCCCCCTAGAGCGTTGTCGTACCCTCACCTGGACCCTAAACCGTCCCCGTCCCCTAACCCTAACCCTAGCCCGAACCCTAACCCTAACCCTTCCCCGAAGCCTGACCCTCACCCGTCCCCTAATCCTAACCCGTACGCTGACACTAACCCGCGCCCTCACACGTACGCTCCCCCTAGAGTGTTGTCGTACCCTCACCTGGACCCTAAACCGTCCCCGTCCCCTAACCCTAACCCTAGCCCGAACCCTAACCCTAACCCTTCCCCGAAGCCTAACCCTCAACCGTCCCCTAATCCTAACCCGTACGCTGACACTAGCCCGTGCCCTCACACGTACGCTCCCCCTAGAGCGTTGTCGTACCCTCACCTGGACCCTAAACCGTCCCCGTCCCCTAACCCTAACCCTAGCCCGAACCCTAACCCTAACCCTTCCCCGAAGCCTGACCCTCAGCCGTCCCCTAATCCTAACCCGTACGCTGACACTAACCCGCGCCCTCACACGTACGCTCCCCCTAGAGCGTTGTCGTACCCTCACCTGGACCCTAAACCGTCCCCGTCCCCTAACCCTAACCCTAGCCCGAACCCTAACCCTAACCCTTCCCCGAAGCCTGACCCTCACCCGTCCCCTAATCCTAACCCGTACGCTGACACTAACCCGCGCCCTCACACGTACGCTCCCCCTAGAGCGTTGTCGTACCCTCACCTGGACCCTAAACCTTCCCCGTCCCCTAACCCTAACCGTAGCCCGAACCCTAACCCTAACCCTTCCCCGAAGCCTGACCATCACCCGTCCCCTAATCCTAACCCGTACGCTGACACTAGCCCACGCCCTCACACGTACGCAACCCCTAGAGCGTTGTCGTACCCTCACCTGGACCCTAAACCGTCCCCGTCCCCTAACCCTAACCCTAGCCCGAACCATAACCCTAACACTTCCCCGAAGCCTGACCCTCACCCGTCCCCTAATCCTAACCCGTACGCTGACACTAACCCGCGCCCTCACACGTACGCTCCCCCTAGAGCGTTGTCGTACCCTCACCTGGACCCTAAACCGTCCCCGTCCCCTAACCCTAACCCTAGCCCGAACCCTAACCCTAACCCTTCCCCGAAGCCTGACCCTCACCCGTCCCCTAATCCTAACCCGTACGCTGACACTAACCCGCGCCCTCACACGTACGCTCCCCCTAGAGCGTTGTCGTACCCTCACCTGGATCCTAAACCGTCCCCGTCCCCTAACCCTAACCCTAGCCCGAACGCTAACCCTAACCCTTCCCGGAAGCCTGACCCTCACCCGTCCCCTAATCCTAACCCGTACGCTGACACTAACCCGCGCCCTCACACGTACGCTCCCCCTAGAGCGTTGTCGTACCCTCACCTGGACCCTAAACCGTCCCCGTCCCCTAACCCTAACCCTAGCCCGAACCCTAACCCTAACCCTTCCCCGAAGCCTGACCCTCACCCGTCCCCTAATCCTAACCCGTACGCTGACACTAACCCGCGCCCTCACACGTACGCTCCCCCTAGAGTGTTGTCGTACCCTCACCTGGACCCTAAACCGTCCCCGTCCCCTAACCCTAACCCTAGCCCGAACCCTAACCCTAACCCTTCCCCGAAGCCTAACCCTCAACCGTCCCCTAATCCTAACCCGTACGCTGACACTAGCCCGTGCCCTCACACGTACGCTCCCCCTAGAGCGTTGTCGTACCCTCACCTGGACCCTAAACCGTCCCCGTCCCCTAACCCTAACCCTAGCCCGAACCCTAACCCTAACCCTTCCCCGAAGCCTGACCCTCAGCCGTCCCCTAATCCTAACCCGTACGCTGACACTAACCCGCGCCCTCACACGTACGCTCCCCCTAGAGCGTTGTCGTACCCTCACCTGGACCCTAAACCGTCCCCGTCCCCTAACCCTAACCCTAGCCCGAACCCTAACCCTAACCCTTCCCCGAAGCCTGACCCTCACCCGTCCCCTAATCCTAACCCGTACGCTGACACTAACCCGCGCCCTCACACGTACGCTCCCCCTAGAGCGTTGTCGTACCCTCACCTGGACCCTAAACCGTCCCCGTCCCCTAACCCTAACCCTAGCCCGAACCCTAACCCTAACCCTTCCCCGAAGCCTGACCCTCACCCGTCCCCTAATCCTAACCCGTACGCTGACACTAACCCGCGCCCTCACACGTACGCTCCCCCTAGAGCGTTGTCGTACCCTCACCTGGACCCTAAACCGTCCCCGTCCCCTAACCCTAACCCTAGCCCGAACCCTAACCCTAACCCTTCCCCGAAGCCTGACCCTCAGCCGTCCCCTAATCCTAACCCGTACGCTGACACTAACCCGCGCCCTCACACGTACGCTCCCCCTAGAGCGTTGTCGTACCCTCACCTGGACCCTAAACCGTCCCCGTCCCCTAACCCTAACCCTAGCCCGAACCCTAACCCTAACCCTTCCCCGAAGCCTGACCCTCACCCGTCCCCTAATCCTAACCCGTACGCTGACACTAACCCGCGCCCTCACACGTACGCTCCCCCTAGAGCGTTGTCGTACCCTCACCTGGACCCTAAACCGTCCCCGTCCCCTAAACCTAACCCTAGCCCCAACCCTAACCCTAACACTTCCCCGAAGCCTGACCCTCACCCGTCCCCTAATCCTAACCCGTACGCTGACACTAACCCGCGCCCTCACACGTACGCTCCCCCTAGAGCGTTGTCGTACCCTCACCTGGACTCTAAACCGTCCCCGTCCCCTAACCCTAACCCTAGCCCGAACCCTAACCCTAACCCTTCCCCGAAGCCTGACCCTCACCCGTCCCCTAATCCTAACCCGTAGGCTGACACTAACCCGCGCCCTCACACGTACGCTCCCCCTAGAGCGTTGTCGTACCCTCACCTGGACCCTAAACCGTCCCCGTCCCCTAACCCTAACCCTAGCCCGAACCCTAACCCTAACCCTTCCCCGAAGCCTGACCCTCAGCCGTCCCCTAATCCTAACCCGTACGCTGACACTAACCCGCGCCCTCACACGTACGCTCCCCCTAGAGTGTTGTCGTACCCTCACCTGGACCCTAAACCGTCCCCGTCCCCTAACCCTAACCCTAGCCCGAACCCTAACCCTAACCCTTCCCCGAAGCCTGACCCTCAGCCGTCCCCTAATCCTAACCCGTACGCTGACACTAACCCGCGCCCTCACACGTACGCTCCCCCTAGAGCGTTGTCGTACCCTCACCTGGACCCTAAACCGTCCCCGTCCCCTAACCCTAACCCTAGCCCGAACCCTAACCCTAACCCTTCCCCGAAGCCTGACCCTCACCCGTCCCCTAATCCTAACCCGTACGCTGACACTAACCCGCGCCCTCACACGTACGCTCCCCCTAGAGCGTTGTGGTACCCTCACCTGGACCCTAAACCGTCCCCTTCCCCTAAACCTAACCCTAGCCCGAACCCTAACCCTAACACTTCCCCGAAGCCTGACCCTCACCCGTCCCCTAATCCTAACCCGTACGCTGACACTAAACCGCGCCCTCACACGTACGCTCCCCCTAGTGCGTTGTCGTACCCTCACCTGGACTCTAAACCGTCCCCGTCCCCTAACCCTAACCCTAGCCCGAACCCTAACCCTAACCCTTCCCCGAAGCCTGACCCTCACCCGTCCCCTAATCCTAACCCGTAGGCTGACACTAACCCGCGCCCTCACACGTACGCTCCCCCTAGAGCGTTGTCGTACCCTCACCTGGACCCTAAACCGTCCCCGTCCCCTAACCCTAACCCTAGCCCGAACCCTAACCCTAACCCTTCCCCGAAGCCTGACCCTCACCCGTCCCCTAATCCTAACCCGTACGCTGACACTAACCCGCGCCCTCACACGTACGCTTCCCCTAGAGCGTTGTCGTACCCTCACCTGGACCCTAAACCGTCCCCGTTCCCTAAACCTAACCCTAGCCCGAACCCTAACCCTAACCCTTCCCCGAAGCCTGACCCTCACCCGTCCCCTAATCCTAACCCGTACGCTGACACTAACCCGCGCCCTCACACGTACGCTCCCCCTAGAGCGTTGTCGTACCCTCACCTGGACCCTAAACCGTCCCCGTCCCCTAACCCTAACCCTAGCCCGAACCCTAACCCTAACCCTTCCCCGAAGCCTGACCCTCAGCCGTCCCCTAATCCTAACCCGTACGCTGACACTAACCCGCGCCCTCACACGTACGCTCCCCCTAGAGCGTGGTCGTACCCTCACCTGGACCCTAAACCGTCCCCGTCCCCTAACCCTAACCCTAGCCCGAACTCTAACCCTAACCCTTCCCCGAAGCCTGACCCTCAGCCGTCCCCTAATCCTAACCCGTACGCTGACACTAACCCGCGCCCTCACACGTACGCTCCCCCTAGAGCGTTGTCGTACCCTCACCTGGACCCTAAACCGTCCCCGTCCCCTAACCCTAACCCTAGCCCGAACCCTAACCCTAACCCTTCCCCGAAGCCTGACCCTCACCCGTCCCCTAATCCTAACCCGTACGCTGACACTAACCCGCGCCCTCACACGTACGCTCCCCCTAGAGCGTTGTCGTACCCTCACCTGGACCCTAAACCGTCCCCGTCCCCTAACCCTAACCCTAGCCCGAAACCTAACCCTAACCCTTCCCCGAAGCCTGACCCTCACCCGTCCCCTAATCCTAACCCGTACGCTGACACTAACCCGCGCCCTCACACGTACGCTCCCCCTAGAGCGTTGTCGTACCCTCACCTGGACTCTAAACCGTCCCCGTCCCCTAACCCTAACCCTAGCCCGAACCCTAACCCTAACCCTTCCCCGAAGCCTGACCCTCACCCGTCCCCTAATCCTAACCCGTACGCTGACACTAACCCGCGCCCTCACACGTACGCTCCCCCTAGAGCGTTGTCGTACCCTCACCTGGACCCTAAACCGTCCCCGTCCCCTAAGCCTAACCCTAGCCCGAACCCTAACCCTAACCCTTCCCCGAAGCCTGACCCTCACCCGTCCCCTAATCCTAACCCGTACGCTGACACTAGCCCGCGCCCTCACACGTACGCTCCCCCTAGAGCGTTGTCGTACCCTCACCTGGACCCTAAACCGTCCCCGTCCCCTAACCCTAACCCTAGCCCGAACCCTAACCCTAACCCTTCCCCGAAGCCTGACCCTCACCCGTCCCCTAATCCTAACCCGTACGCTGACACAAACCCGCGCCCTCACACGTACGCTCCCCCTAGAGCGTTGTCGTACACTCACCTGGACCCTAAACCGTCCCCGTCCCCTAACCCTAACCCTAGCCCGAACCCTAACCCTAACCCTTCCCCGAAGCCTGACCCTCACCCGTCCCCTAATCCTAACCCGTACGCTGACACTAACCCGCGCCATCACACGTACGCTCCCCCTAGAGCGTTGTCGTACCCTCACCTGGACCCTAAACTGTCCCTGTCCCCTAACCCTAACCCTAGCCCGAACGCTAACCCTAACCCTTCCCGGAAGCCTGACCCTCACCCGTCCCCTAATCCTAACCCGTACGCTGACACTAACCCGCGCCCTCACACGTACGCTCCCCCTAGAGCGTTGTCGTACCCTCACCTGGACCCTAAACCGTCCCCGTCCCCTAACCCTAACCCTAGCCCGAACCCTAACCCTAACCCTTCCCCGAAGCCTGACCCTCACCCGTCCCCTAATCCTAACCCGTACGCTGACACTAGCCCGCGCCCTCACACGTACGCTCCCCCTAGAGCGTTGTCGTACCCTCACCTGGACCTTAAACCTTCCCCGTCCCCTAACCCTAACCCTAGCCCGAACCCTAACCCTAACCCTTCCCCGAAGCCTGACCCTCACCCGTCCCCTAATCCTAACCCGTACGCTGACACTAGCCCGCGCCCTCACACGTACGCTCCCCCTAGAGCGTTGTCGTACCCTCACCTGGACCCTAAACCGTCCCCGTCCCCTAACCCTAACCCTAGCCCGAACCCTAACCCTAACCCTTCCCCGAAGCCTGACCCTCACCCGTCCCCTAATCCTAACCCGTACGCTGACACTAACCCGCGCCCTCACACGTACGCTCCCCCTAGAGCGTTGTCGTACCCTCACCTGGACCCTAAACCGTCCCCGTCCCCTAACCCTAACCCTAGCCCGAACGCTAACCCTAACCCTTCCCGGAAGCCTGACCCTCACCCGTCCCCTAATCCTAACCCGTACGCTGACACTAACCCGCGCCCTCACACGTACGCTCCCCCTAGAGCGTTGTCGTACCCTCACCTGGACCCTAAACCGTCCCCGTCCCCTAACCCTAACCCTAGCCCGAACCCTAACCCTAACCCTTCCCCGAAGCCTGACCCTCACCCGTCCCCTAATCCTAACCCGTACGCTGACACTAGCCCGCGCCCTCACACGTACGCTCCCCCTAGAGCGTTGTCGTACCCTCACCTGGACCCTAAACCGTCCCCGTCCCCTAACACTAACCCTAGCCCGAAACCTAACCCTAACCCTTCCCCGAAGCCTGACCCTCACCCGTCCCCTAATCCTAACCCGTACGCTGACACTAGCCCGCGCCCTCACACGTACGCTCCCCCTAGAGCGTTGTCGTACCCTCACCTGGACCCTAAACTGTCCCCGTCCCCTAACCCTAACCCTAGCCCGAACCCTAACCCTAACACTTCCCCGAAGCCTGACCCTCACCCGTCCCCTAATCCTAACCCGTACGCTGACACTAACCCGCGCCCTCACACGTACGCTCCCCCTAGAGCGTTGTCGTACCCTCACCTGGACCCTAAACCGTCCCCGTCCCCTAACCCTAACCCTAGCCCGAACCCTAACCCTAACCCTTCCCCGAAGCCTGACCCTCACCCGTCCCCTAATCCTAACCCGTACGCTGACACTAGCCCGCGCCCTCACACGTACGCTCCCCCTAGAGCGTTGTCGTACCCTCACCTGGACCCTAAACCGTCCCCGTCCCCTAACCCTAACCCTAGCCCGAACCCTAACCCTAACCCTTCCCCGAAGCCTGACCCTCACCCGTCCCCTAATCCTAACCCGTACGCTGACACTAACCCGCGCCCTCACACGTACGCTCCCCCTAGAGCGTTGTCGTACCCTCACCTGGACCCTAAACCGTCCCCGTCCCCTAACCCTAACCCTAGCCCGAACCCTAACCCTAACACTTCCCCGAAGCCTGACCCTCACCCGTCCCCTAATCCTAACCCGTACGCTGACACTAACCCGCGCCCTCACACGTACGCTCCCCCTAGAGCGTTGTCGTACCCTCACCTGGACTCTAAACCGTCCCCGTCCCCTAACCCTAACCCTAGCCCGAACCCTAACCCTAACCCTTCCCCGAAGCCTGACCCTCACCCGTCCCCTAATCCTAACCCGTAGGCTGACACTAACCCGCGCCCTCACACGTACGCTCCCCCTAGAGCGTTGTCGTACCCTCACCTGGACCCTAAACCGTCCCCGTCCCCTAACCCTAACCCTAGCCCGAACGCTAACCCTAACCCTTCCCGGAAGCCTGACCCTCACCTGTCCCCTAATCCTAACCCGTACGCTGACACTAACCCGCGCCCTCACACGTACGCTCCCCCTAGAGCGTTGTCGTACCCTCACCTGGACCCTAAACCGTCCCCGTCCCCTAACCCTAACCCTAGCCCGAACCCTAACCCTAACCCTTCCCCGAAGCCTGACCCTCAGCCGTCCCCTAATCCTAACCCGTACGCTGACACTAACCCGCGCCCTCACACGTACGCTCCCCCTAGAGCGTTGTCGTACCCTCACCTGGACCCTAAACCGTCCCCGTCCCCTAACCCTAACCCTAGCCCGAACCCTAACCCTAACCCTTCCCCGAAGCCTGACCCTCACCCGTCCCCTAATCCTAACCCGTACGCTGACAGTAACCCGCGCCCTCACACGTACGCTCCCCCTAGAGCGTTGTCGTACCCTCACCTGGACCCTAAACCGTCCCCGTCCCCTAACCCTAACCCTAGCCCGAACCCTAACCCTAACCCTTCCCCGAAGCCTGACCCTCACCCGTCCCCTAATCCTAAACCGTACGCTGACACTAATCCGCGCCCTCACACGTACGCTCCCCCTAGAGCGTTGTCGTACCCTCACCTGGACCCTAAACCGTCCCCGTCCCCTAACCCTAACCCTAGCCCGAACCCTAACCCTAACCCTTCCCCGAAGCCTGACCCTCACCCGTCCCCTAATCCTAACCCGTACGCTGACACTAACCCGCGCCCTCACACGTACGCTCCCCCTAGAGCATTGTCGTACCCTCACCTGGACCCTAAACCGTCCCCGTCCCCTAACCCTAACCCTAGCCCGAACCCTAACCCTAACCCTTCCCCGAAGCCTGACCCTCACCCGTCCCCTAATCCTAACCCGTACGCTGACACTAACCCGCGCCCTCACACGTACGCTCCCCCTAGAGCGTTGTCGTACCCTCACCTGGACCCTAAACCGTCCCCGTCCCCTAACCCTAACCCTAGCCCGAACCCTAACCCTAACCCTTCCCCGAAGCCTGACCCTCACCCGTCCCCTAATCCTAACCCGTACGCTGACACTAACCCGCGCCCTCACACGTACGCTCCCCCTAGAGCGTTATCGTACTCTCACCTGGACCCTAAACCGTCCCCGTCCCCTAACCCTAACCCTAGCCCGAACCCTAACCCTAACCCTTCCCCGAAGCCTGACCCTCACCCGTCCCCTAATCCTAACCCGTACGCTGACACTAACCCGCGCCCTCACACGTACGCTCCCCCTAGAGCGTTGTCGTACCCTCACCTGGACCCTAAACCGTCCCCGTCCCCTAACCCTAACCCTAGCCCGAACCCTAACCCTAACCCTTCCCCGAAGCCTGACCCTCAGCCGTCCCCTAATCCTAACCCGTACGCTGACACTAACCCGCGCCCTCACACGTACGCTCCCCCTAGAGCGTTGTCGTACCCTCACCTGGACCCTAAACTGTCCCCGTCCCCTAACCCTAACCCTAGCCCGAACGCTAACCCTAACCCTTCCCGGAAGCCTGACCCTCAGCCGTCCACTAATCCTAACCCGTACGCTGACACTAACCCGCGCCCTCACACGTACGCTCCCCCTAGAGCGTTGTCGTACCCTCACCTGGACCCTAAACCGTCCCCGTCCCCTAACCCTAACCCTAGCCCGAACCCTAACCCTAACCCTTCCCCGAAGCCTGACCCTCACCCGTCCCCTAATCCTAACCCGTACGCTGACACTAACCCGCGCCCTCACACGTACGCTCCCCCTAGAGCGTTGTCGTACCCTCACCTGGACCCTAAACCTTCCCCGTCCCCTAACCCTAACCGTAGCCCGAACCCTAACCCTAACCCTTCCCCGAAGCCTGACCATCACCCGTCCCCTAATCCTAACCCGTACGCTGACACTAGCCCACGCCCTCACACGTACGCAACCCCTAGAGCGTTGTCGTACCCTCACCTGGACCCTAAACAGTCCCCGTCCCCTAACCCTAACCCTAGCCCGAACCATAACCCTAAAACTTCCCCGAAGCCTGACACTCAGCCGTCCCCTAATCCTAACCCGTACGCTGACACTAACCCGCGCCCTCACACGTACGCTCCCCCTAGAGCGTTGTCGTACCCTCACCTGGACCCTAAACCGTCCCCGTCCCCTAACCCTAACCCTAGCCCGAACCCTAACCCTAACCCTTCCCCGAAGCCTGACCCTCACCCGTCCCCTAATCCTAACCCGTACGCTGACACTAACCCGCGCCCTCACACGTACGCTCCCCCTAGAGCGTTGTCGTACCGTCACCTGGACCCTAAACCGTCCCCGTCCCCTAACCCTAACCCTAGCCCGAACGCTAACCCTAACCCTTCCCGGAAGCCTGACCCTCACCCGTCCCCTAATCCTAACCCGTACGCTGACACTAACCCGCGCCCTCACACGTACGCTCCCCCTAGAGCGTTGGCGTACCCTCACCTGGACCCTAAACCGTCCCCGTCCCCTAACCCTAACCCTAGCCCGAACCCTAACCCTAACCCTTCCCCGAAGCCTGACCCTCACCCGTCCCCTAATCCTAACCCGTACGCTGACACTAACCCGCGCCCTCACACGTACGCTCCCCCTAGAGTGTTGTCGTACCCTCACCTGGACCCTAAACCGTCCCCGTACCCTAACCCTAACCCTAGCCCGAACCCTAACCCTAACCCTTCCCCGAAGCCTAACCCTCAACCGTCCCCTAATCCTAACCCGTATGCTGACACTAGCCCGTGCCCTCACACGTACGCTCCCCCTAGAGCGTTGTCGTACCCTCACCTGGACCCTAAACCGTCCCCGTCCCCTAACCCTAACCCTAGCCCGAACCCTAACCCTAACCCTTCCCCGAAGCCTGACCCTCAGCCGTCCCCTAATCCTAACGCGTACGCTGACACTAACCCGCGCCCTCACACGTACGCTCCCCCTAGAGCGTTGTCGTACCCTCACCTGGACCCTAAACCGTCCCCGTCCCCTAACCCTAACCCTTCCCCGAAGCCTGACCCTCACCCGTCCCCTAATCCTAACCCGTACGCTGACACTAACCCGCGCCCTCACACGTACGCTCCCCCTAGAGCGTTGTCGTACCCTCACCTGGAACCTAAACCTTCCCCGTCCCCTAACCCTAACCGTAGCCCGAACCCTAACCCTAACCCTTCCCCGAAGCCTGACCATCACCCGTCCCCTAATCCTAACCCGTACGCTGACACTAGCCCACGCCCTCACACGTACGCAACCCCTAGAGCGTTGTCGTACCCTCACCTGGACCCTAAACCGTCCCCGTCCCCTAACCCTAACCCTAGCCCGAACCATAACCCTAACACTTCCCCGAAGCCTGACCCTCACCCGTCCCCTAATCCTAACCCGTACGCTGACACTAACCCGTGCCCTCACACGTACGCTCCCCCTAGAGCGTTGTCGTACCCTCACCTGGACCCTAAACCGTCCCCGTCCCCTAACCCTAACCCTAGCCCGAACCCTAACCCTAACCCTTCCCCGAAGCCTGACCCTCACCCGTCCCCTAATCCTAACCCGTACGCTGACACTAACCCGCGCCCTCACACGTACGCTCCCCCTAGAGCGTTGTCGTACCCTCACCTGGATCCTAAACCGTCCCCGTCCCCTAACCCTAACCCTAGCCCGAACGCTAACCCTAACCCTTCCCGGAAGCCTGACCCTCACCCGTCCCCTAATCCTAACCCGTACGCTGACACTAACCCGCGCCCTCACACGTACGCTCCCCCTAGAGCGTTGTCGTACCCTCACCTGGACCCTAAACCGTCCCCGTCCCCTAACCCTAACCCTAGCCCGAACCCTAACCCTAACCCTTCCCCGAAGCCTGACCCTCACCCGTCCCCTAATCCTAACCCGTACGCTGACACTAACCCGCGCCCTCACACGTACGCTCCCCCTAGAGTGTTGTCGTACCCTCACCTGGACCCTAAACCGTCCCCGTCCCCTAACCCTAACCCTAGCCCGAACCCTAACCCTAACCCTTCCCCGAAGCCTAACCCTCAACCGTCCCCTAATCCTAACCCGTACGCTGACACTAGCCCGTGCCCTCACACGTACGCTCCCCCTAGAGCGTTGTCGTACCCTCACCTGGACCCTAAACCGTCCCCGTCCCCTAACCCTAACCCTAGCCCGAACCCTAACCCTAACCCTTCCCCGAAGCCTGACCCTCAGCCGTCCCCTAATCCTAACCCGTACGCTGACACTAACCCGCGCCCTCACACGTACGCTCCCCCTAGAGCGTTGTCGTACCCTCACCTGGACCCTAAACCGTCCCCGTCCCCTAACCCTAACCCTAGCCCGAACCCTAACCCTAACCCTTCCCCGAAGCCTGACCCTCACCCGTCCCCTAATCCTAACCCGTACGCTGACACTAACCCGCGCCCTCACACGTACGCTCCCCCTAGAGCGTTGTCGTACCCTCACCTGGACCCTAAACCGTCCCCGTCCCCTAACCCTAACCCTAGCCCGAACCCTAACCCTAACCCTTCCCCGAAGCCTGACCCTCACCCGTCCCCTAATCCTAACCCGTACGCTGACACTAACCCGCGCCCTCACACGTACGCTCCCCCTAGAGCGTTGTCGTACCCTCACCTGGACCCTAAACCGTCCCCGTCCCCTAAACCTAACCCTAGCCCGAACCCTAACCCTAACCCTTCCCCGAAGCCTGACCCTCAGCCGTCCCCTAATCCTAACCCGTACGCTGACACTAACCCGCGCCCTCACACGTACGCTCCCCCTAGAGCGTTGTCGTACCCTCACCTGGACCCTAAACCGTCCCCGTCCCCTAACCCTAACCCTAGCCCGAACCCTAACCCTAACCCTTCCCCGAAGCCTGACCCTCACCCGTCCCCTAATCCTAACCCGTACGCTGACACTAACCCGCGCCCTCACACGTACGCTCCCCCTAGAGCGTTGTCGTACCCTCACCTGGACCCTAAACCGTCCCCGTCCCCTAACCCTAACCCTAGCCCGAACCCTAACCCTAACCCTTCCCCGAAGCCTGACCCTCACCCGTCCCCTAATCCTAAACCGTACGCTGACACTAATCCGCGCCCTCACACGTACGCTCCCCCTAGAGCGTTGTCGTACCCTCACCTGGACCCTAAACCGTCCCCGTCCCCTAACCCTAACCCTAGCCCGAACCCTAACCCTAACCCTTCCCCGAAGCCTGACCCTCACCCGTCCCCTAATCCTAACCCGTACGCTGACACTAACCCGCGCCCTCACACGTACGCTCCCCCTAGAGCATTGTCGTACCCTCACCTGGACCCTAAACCGTCCCCGTCCCCTAACCCTAACCCTAGCCCGAACCCTAACCCTAACCCTTCCCCGAAGCCTGACCCTCACCCGTCCCCTAATCCTAACCCGTACGCTGACACTAACCCGCGCCCTCACACGTACGCTCCCCCTAGAGCGTTGTCGTACCCTCACCTGGACCCTAAACCGTCCCCGTCCCCTAACCCTAACCCTAGCCCGAACCCTAACCCTAACCCTTCCCCGAAGCCTGACCCTCACCCGTCCCCTAATCCTAACCCGTACGCTGACACTAACCCGCGCCCTCACACGTACGCTCCCCCTAGAGCGTTATCGTACTCTCACCTGGACCCTAAACCGTCCCCGTCCCCTAACCCTAACCCTAGCCCGAACCCTAACCCTAACCCTTCCCCGAAGCCTGACCCTCACCCGTCCCCTAATCCTAACCCGTACGCTGACACTAACCCGCGCCCTCACACGTACGCTCCCCCTAGAGCGTTGTCGTACCCTCACCTGGACCCTAAACCGTCCCCGTCCCCTAACCCTAACCCTAGCCCGAACCCTAACCCTAACCCTTCCCCGAAGCCTGACCCTCAGCCGTCCCCTAATCCTAACCCGTACGCTGACACTAACCCGCGCCCTCACACGTACGCTCCCCCTAGAGCGTTGTCGTACCCTCACCTGGACCCTAAACTGTCCCCGTCCCCTAACCCTAACCCTAGCCCGAACGCTAACCCTAACCCTTCCCGGAAGCCTGACCCTCAGCCGTCCACTAATCCTAACCCGTACGCTGACACTAACCCGCGCCCTCACACGTACGCTCCCCCTAGAGCGTTGTCGTACCCTCACCTGGACCCTAAACCGTCCCCGTCCCCTAACCCTAACCCTAGCCCGAACCCTAACCCTAACCCTTCCCCGAAGCCTGACCCTCACCCGTCCCCTAATCCTAACCCGTACGCTGACACTAACCCGCGCCCTCACACGTACGCTCCCCCTAGAGCGTTGTCGTACCCTCACCTGGACCCTAAACCTTCCCCGTCCCCTAACCCTAACCGTAGCCCGAACCCTAACCCTAACCCTTCCCCGAAGCCTGACCATCACCCGTCCCCTAATCCTAACCCGTACGCTGACACTAGCCCACGCCCTCACACGTACGCAACCCCTAGAGCGTTGTCGTACCCTCACCTGGACCCTAAACAGTCCCCGTCCCCTAACCCTAACCCTAGCCCGAACCATAACCCTAAAACTTCCCCGAAGCCTGACACTCAGCCGTCCCCTAATCCTAACCCGTACGCTGACACTAACCCGCGCCCTCACACGTACGCTCCCCCTAGAGCGTTGTCGTACCCTCACCTGGACCCTAAACCGTCCCCGTCCCCTAACCCTAACCCTAGCCCGAACCCTAACCCTAACCCTTCCCCGAAGCCTGACCCTCACCCGTCCCCTAATCCTAACCCGTACGCTGACACTAACCCGCGCCCTCACACGTACGCTCCCCCTAGAGCGTTGTCGTACCGTCACCTGGACCCTAAACCGTCCCCGTCCCCTAACCCTAACCCTAGCCCGAACGCTAACCCTAACCCTTCCCGGAAGCCTGACCCTCACCCGTCCCCTAATCCTAACCCGTACGCTGACACTAACCCGCGCCCTCACACGTACGCTCCCCCTAGAGCGTTGGCGTACCCTCACCTGGACCCTAAACCGTCCCCGTCCCCTAACCCTAACCCTAGCCCGAACCCTAACCCTAACCCTTCCCCGAAGCCTGACCCTCACCCGTCCCCTAATCCTAACCCGTACGCTGACACTAACCCGCGCCCTCACACGTACGCTCCCCCTAGAGTGTTGTCGTACCCTCACCTGGACCCTAAACCGTCCCCGTACCCTAACCCTAACCCTAGCCCGAACCCTAACCCTAACCCTTCCCCGAAGCCTAACCCTCAACCGTCCCCTAATCCTAACCCGTATGCTGACACTAGCCCGTGCCCTCACACGTACGCTCCCCCTAGAGCGTTGTCGTACCCTCACCTGGACCCTAAACCGTCCCCGTCCCCTAACCCTAACCCTAGCCCGAACCCTAACCCTAACCCTTCCCCGAAGCCTGACCCTCAGCCGTCCCCTAATCCTAACGCGTACGCTGACACTAACCCGCGCCCTCACACGTACGCTCCCCCTAGAGCGTTGTCGTACCCTCACCTGGACCCTAAACCGTCCCCGTCCCCTAACCCTAACCCTTCCCCGAAGCCTGACCCTCACCCGTCCCCTAATCCTAACCCGTACGCTGACACTAACCCGCGCCCTCACACGTACGCTCCCCCTAGAGCGTTGTCGTACCCTCACCTGGAACCTAAACCTTCCCCGTCCCCTAACCCTAACCGTAGCCCGAACCCTAACCCTAACCCTTCCCCGAAGCCTGACCATCACCCGTCCCCTAATCCTAACCCGTACGCTGACACTAGCCCACGCCCTCACACGTACGCAACCCCTAGAGCGTTGTCGTACCCTCACCTGGACCCTAAACCGTCCCCGTCCCCTAACCCTAACCCTAGCCCGAACCATAACCCTAACACTTCCCCGAAGCCTGACCCTCACCCGTCCCCTAATCCTAACCCGTACGCTGACACTAACCCGTGCCCTCACACGTACGCTCCCCCTAGAGCGTTGTCGTACCCTCACCTGGACCCTAAACCGTCCCCGTCCCCTAACCCTAACCCTAGCCCGAACCCTAACCCTAACCCTTCCCCGAAGCCTGACCCTCACCCGTCCCCTAATCCTAACCCGTACGCTGACACTAACCCGCGCCCTCACACGTACGCTCCCCCTAGAGCGTTGTCGTACCCTCACCTGGATCCTAAACCGTCCCCGTCCCCTAACCCTAACCCTAGCCCGAACGCTAACCCTAACCCTTCCCGGAAGCCTGACCCTCACCCGTCCCCTAATCCTAACCCGTACGCTGACACTAACCCGCGCCCTCACACGTACGCTCCCCCTAGAGCGTTGTCGTACCCTCACCTGGACCCTAAACCGTCCCCGTCCCCTAACCCTAACCCTAGCCCGAACCCTAACCCTAACCCTTCCCCGAAGCCTGACCCTCACCCGTCCCCTAATCCTAACCCGTACGCTGACACTAACCCGCGCCCTCACACGTACGCTCCCCCTAGAGTGTTGTCGTACCCTCACCTGGACCCTAAACCGTCCCCGTCCCCTAACCCTAACCCTAGCCCGAACCCTAACCCTAACCCTTCCCCGAAGCCTAACCCTCAACCGTCCCCTAATCCTAACCCGTACGCTGACACTAGCCCGTGCCCTCACACGTACGCTCCCCCTAGAGCGTTGTCGTACCCTCACCTGGACCCTAAACCGTCCCCGTCCCCTAACCCTAACCCTAGCCCGAACCCTAACCCTAACCCTTCCCCGAAGCCTGACCCTCAGCCGTCCCCTAATCCTAACCCGTACGCTGACACTAACCCGCGCCCTCACACGTACGCTCCCCCTAGAGCGTTGTCGTACCCTCACCTGGACCCTAAACCGTCCCCGTCCCCTAACCCTAACCCTAGCCCGAACCCTAACCCTAACCCTTCCCCGAAGCCTGACCCTCACCCGTCCCCTAATCCTAACCCGTACGCTGACACTAACCCGCGCCCTCACACGTACGCTCCCCCTAGAGCGTTGTCGTACCCTCACCTGGACCCTAAACCGTCCCCGTCCCCTAACCCTAACCCTAGCCCGAACCCTAACCCTAACCCTTCCCCGAAGCCTGACCCTCACCCGTCCCCTAATCCTAACCCGTACGCTGACACTAACCCGCGCCCTCACACGTACGCTCCCCCTAGAGCGTTGTCGTACCCTCACCTGGACCCTAAACCGTCCCCGTCCCCTAAACCTAACCCTAGCCCGAACCCTAACCCTAACCCTTCCCCGAAGCCTGACCCTCAGCCGTCCCCTAATCCTAACCCGTACGCTGACACTAACCCGCGCCCTCACACGTACGCTCCCCCTAGAGCGTTGTCGTACCCTCACCTGGACCCTAAACCGTCCCCGTCCCCTAACCCTAACCCTAGCCCGAACCCTAACCCTAACCCTTCCCCGAAGCCTGACCCTCACCCGTCCCCTAATCCTAACCCGTACGCTGACACTAACCCGCGCCCTCACACGTACGCTCCCCCTAGAGCGTTGTCGTACCCTCACCTGGACCCTAAACCGTCCCCGTCCCCTAAACCTAACCCTAGCCCGAACCCTAACCCTAACACTTCCCCGAAGCCTGACCCTCACCCGTCCCCTAATCCTAACCCGTACGCTGACACTAACCCGCGCCCTCACACGTACGCTCCCCCTAGAGCATTGTCGTACCCTCACCTGGACTCTAAACCGTCCCCGTCCCCTAACCCTAACCCTAGCCCGAACCCTAACCCTAACCCTTCCCCGAAGCCTGACCCTCACCCGTCCCCTAATCCTAACCCGTAGGCTGACACTAACCCGCGCCCTCACACGTACGCTCCCCCTAGAGCGTGGTCGTACCCTCACCTGGACCCTAAACCGTCCCCGTCCCCTAACCCTAACCCTAGCCCGAACCCTAACCCTAACCCTTCCCCGAAGCCTGACCCTCACCCGTCCCCTAATCCTAACCCGTACGCTGACACTAACCCGCGCCCTCACACGTACGCTCCCCCTAGAGCGTTGTCGTACCCTCACCTGGACCCTAAACCGTCCCCGTCCCCTAACCCTAACCCTAGCCCGAACCCTAACCCTAACCCTTCCCCGAAGCCTGACCCTCAGCCGTCCCCTAATCCTAACCCGTACGCTGACACTAACCCGCGCCCTCACACGTACGCTCCCCCTAGAGCGTGGTCGTACCCTCACCTGGACCCTAAACCGTCCCCGTCCCCTAACCCTAACCCTAGCCCGAACCCTAAACCTAACACTTCCCCGAAGCCTGACCCTCACCCGTCCCCTAATCCTAACCCGTACGCTGACACTAACCCGCGCCCTCACACGTACGCTCCCCCTAGAGCGTTGTCGTACCCTCACCTGGACCCTAAACCGTCCCCGTCCCCTAAACCTAACCCTAGCCCGAACCCTAACCCTAACACTTCCCCGAAGCCTGACCCTCACCTGTCCCCTAATCCTAACCCGTACGCTGACACTAACCCGCGCCCTCACACGTACGCTCCCCCTAGAGCGTTGTCGTACACTCACCTGGACTCTAAACCGTCCCCGTCCCCTAACCCTAACCCTAGCCCGAACCCTAACCCTAACCCTTCCCCGAAGCCTGACCCTCACCCGTCCCCTAATCCTAACCCGTAGGCTGACACTAACCCGCGCCCTCACACGTACGCTCCCCCTAGAGCGTTGTCGTACCCTCACCTGGACCCTAAACCGTCCCCGTCCCCTAACCCTAACCCTAGCCCGAACCCTAACCCTAACCCTTCCCCGAAGCCTGACCCTCACCCGTCCCCTAATCCTAACCCGTACGCTGACACTAACCCGCGCCCTCACACGTACGCTTCCCCTAGAGCGTTGTCGTACCCTCACCTGGACCCTAAACCGTCCCCGTCCCCTAACCCTAACCCTAGCCCGAACCCTAACCCTAACCCTTCCCCGAAGCCTGACCCTCACCCGTCCCCTAATCCTAACCCGTACGCTGACACTAACCCGCGCCCTCACACGTACGCTCCCCCTAGAGCGTTGTCGTACCCTCACCTGGACCCTAAACCGTCCCCGTCCCCTAACCCTAACCCTAGCCCGAACCCTAACCCTAACCCTTCCCCGAAGCCTGACCCTCAGCCGTCCCCTAATCCTAACCCGTACGCTGACACTAACCCGCGCCCTCACACGTACGCTCCCCCTAGAGCGTGATCGTACCCTCACCTGGACCCTAAACCGTCCCCGTCCCCTAACCCTAACCCTAGCCCGAACTCTAACCCTAACCCTTCCCCGAAGCCTGACCCTCAGCCGTCCCCTAATCCTAACCCGTACGCTGACACTAACCCGCGCCCTCACACGTACGCTCCCCCTAGAGCGTTGTCGTACCCTCACCTGGACCCTAAACCGTCCCCGTCCCCTAACCCTAACCCTAGCCCGAACCCTAACCCTAACCCTTTCCCGAAGCCTGACCCTCACCCGTCCCCTAATCCTAACCCGTAGGCTGACACTAACCCGCGCCCTCACACGTACGCTCCCCCTAGAGCGTTGTCGTACCCTCACCTGGACCCTAAACCGTCCCCGTCCCCTAACCCTAACCCTAGCCCGAACCCTAACCCTAACCCTTCCCCGAAGCCTGACCCTCACCCGTCCCCTAATCCTAACCCGTACGCTGACACTAACCCGCGCCCTCACACGTACGCTTCCCCTAGAGCGTTGTCGTACCCTCACCTGGACCCTAAACCGTCCCCGTCCCCTAACCCTAACCCTAGCCCGAACCCTAACCCTAACCCTTCCCCGAAGCCTGACCCTCACCCGTCCCCTAATCCTAACCCGTACGCTGACACTAACCCGCGCCCTCACACGTACGCTCCCCCTAGAGCGTTGTCGTACCCTCACCTGGACCCTAAACCGTCCCCGTCCCCTAACCCTAACCCTAGCCCGAACCCTAACCCTAACACTTCCCCGAAGCCTGACCCTCAGCCGTCCCCTAATCCTAACCCGTACGCTGACACTAACCCGCGCCCTCACACGTACGCTCCCCCTAGAGCGTGGTCGTACCCTCACCTGGACCCTAAACCGTCCCCGTCCCCTAACCCTAACCCTAGCCCGAACTCTAACCCTAACCCTTCCCCGAAGCCTGACCCTCAGCCGTCCCCTAATCCTAACCCGTACGCTGACACTAACCCGCGCCCTCACACGTACGCTCCCCCTAGAGCGTTGTCGTACCCTCACCTGGACCCTAAACCGTCCCCGTCCCCTAACCCTAACCCTAGCCCGAACCCTAACCCTAACCCTTCCCCGAAGCCTGACCCTCACCCGTCCCCTAATCCTAACCCGTACGCTGACACTAACCCGCGCCCTCACACGTACGCTCCCCCTAGAGCGTTGTCGTACCCTCACCTGGACCCTAAACCGTCCCCGTCCCCTAACCCTAACCCTAGCCCGAAACCTAACCCTAACCCTTCCCCGAAGCCTGACCCTCACCCGTCCCCTAATCCTAACCCGTACGCTGACACTAACCCGCGCCCTCACACGTACGCTCCCCCTAGAGCGTTGTCGTACCCTCACCTGGACTCTAAACCGTCCCCGTCCCCTAACCCTAACCCTAGCCCGAACCCTAACCCTAACCCTTCCCCGAAGCCTGACCCTCACCCGTCCCCTAATCCTAACCCGTACGCTGACACTAACCCGCGCCCTCACACGTACGCTCCCCCTAGAGCGTTGTCGTACCCTCACCTGGACCCTAAACCGTCCCCGTCCCCTAACCCTAACCCTAGCCCGAACCCTAACCCTAACCCTTCCCCGAAGCCTGACCCTCACCCGTCCCCTAATCCTAACCCGTACGCTGACACTAGCCCGCGCCCTCACACGTACGCTCCCCCTAGAGCGTTGTCGTACCCTCACCTGGACCCTAAACCGTCCCCGTCCCCTAACCCTAACCCTAGCCCGAACCCTAACCCTAACCCTTCCCCGAAGCCTGACCCTCACCCGTCCCCTAATCCTAACCCGTACGCTGACACAAACCCGCGCCCTCACACGTACGCTCCCCCTAGAGCGTTGTCGTACACTCACCTGGACCCTAAACCGTCCCCGTCCCCTAACCCTAACCCTAGCCCGAACCCTAACCCTACCCCTTCCCCGAAGCCTGACCCTCACCCGTCCCCTAATCCTAACCCGTACGCTGACACTAAACCGCGCCATCACACGTACGCTCCCCCTAGAGCGTTGTCGTACCCTCACCTGGACCCTAAACTGTCCCTGTCCCCTAACCCTAACCCTAGCCCGAACGCTAACCCTAACCCTTCCCGGAAGCCTGACCCTCACCCGTCCCCTAATCCTAACCCGTACGCTGACACTAACCCGCGCCCTCACACGTACGCTCCCCCTAGAGCGTTGTCGTACCCTCACCTGGACCCTAAACCGTCCCCGTCCCCTAACCCTAACCCTAGCCCGAACCCTAACCCTAACCCTTCCCCGAAGCCTGACCCTCACCCGTCCCCTAATCCTAACCCGTACGCTGACACTAGCCCGCGCCCTCACACGTACGCTCCCCCTAGAGCGTTGTCGTACCCTCACCTGGACCCTAAACCTTCCCCGTCCCCTAACCCTAACCCTAGCCCGAACCCTAACCCTAACCCTTCCCCGAAGCCTGACCCTCACCCGTCCCCTAATCCTAACCCGTACGCTGACACTAGCCCGCGCCCTCACACGTACGCTCCCCCTAGAGCGTTGTCGTACCCTCACCTGGACCCTAAACCGTCCCCGTCCCCTAACCCTAACCCTAGCCCGAACCCTAACCCTAACCCTTCCCCGAAGCCTGACCCTCACCCGTCCCCTAATCCTAACCCGTACGCTGACACTAACCCGCGCCCTCACACGTACGCTCCCCCTAGAGCGTTGTCGTACCCTCACCTGGACCCTAAACCGTCCCCGTCCCCTAACCCTAACCCTAGCCCGAACCCTAACCCTAACACTTCCCCGAAGCCTGACCCTCACCCGTCCCCTAATCCTAACCCGTACGCTGACACTAACCCGCGCCCTCACACGTACGCTCCCCCTAGAGCGTTGTCGTACCCTCACCTGGACTCTAAACCGTCCCCGTCCCCTAACCCTAACCCTAGCCCGAACCCTAACCCTAACCCTTCCCCGAAGCCTGACCCTCACCCGTCCCCTAATCCTAACCCGTAGGCTGACACTAACCCGCGCCCTCACACGTACGCTCCCCCTAGAGCGTTGTCGTACCCTCACCTGGACCCTAAACCGTCCCCGTCCCCTAACCCTAACCCTAGCCCGAACCCTAACCCTAACCCTTCCCCGAAGCCTGACCCTCACCCGTCCCCTAATCCTAACCCGTACGCTGCCACTAACCCGCGCCCTCACAAGTACGCTCCCCCTAGAGTGTTGTCGTACCCTCACCTGGACCCTAAACCGTCCCCGTCCCCTAAACCTAACCCTAGCCCGAACCCTAACCCTAACCCTTCCCCGAAGCCTGACACTCAGCCGTCCCCTAATCCTAACCCGTACGCTGACAGTAGCCCGCGCCCTCACACGTACGCTCCCCCTAGAGCGTTGTCGTACCCTCACCTGGACCCTAAACCGTCCCCGTCCCCTAACCCTAACCCTAGCCCGAACCCTAACCCTAACCCTTCCCCGAAGCCTGACCCTCACCCGTCCCCTAATCCTAACCCGTACGCTGACACTAACCCGCGCCCTCACACGTACGCTCCCCCTAGAGCGTTGTCGTACCCTCACCTGGACCCTAAACCGTCCCCGTCCCCTAACCCTAACCCTAGCCCGAACCCTAACCCTAACACTTCCCCGAAGCCTGACCCTCAGCCGTCCCCTAATCCTAACCCGTACGCTGACACTAACCCGCGCCCTCACACGTACGCTTCCCCTAGAGCGTTGTCGTACCCTCACCTGGACCCTAAACCGTCCCCGTCCCCTAACCCTAACCCTAGCCCGAACCCTAACCCTAACCCTTCCCCGAAGCCTGACCCTCACCCGTCCCCTAATCCTAACCCGTACGCTGACACTAACCCGCGCCCTCACACGTACGCTCCCCCTAGAGCGTTGTCGTACCCTCACCTGGACCCTAAACCGTCCCCGTCCCCTAACCCTAACCCTAGCCCGAACCCTAACCCTAACCCTTCCCCGAAGCCTGACCCTCACCCGTCCCCTAATCCTAACCCGTACGCTGACACTAACCCGCGCCCTCACACGTACGCTCCCCCTAGAGCGTTGTCGTACCCTCACCTGGACCCTAAACCGTCCCCGTCCCCTAACCCTAACCCTAGCCCGAACCCTAACCCTAACCCTTCCCCGAAGCCTGACCCTCACCCGTCCCCTAATCCTAACCCGTACGCTGACACTAGCCCGCGCCCTCACACGTACGCTCCCCCTAGAGCGTTGTCGTACCCTCACCTGGACCCTAAACCGTCCCCGTCCCCTAACCCTAACCCTAGCCCGAACCCTAACCCTAACCCTTCCCCGAAGCCTGACCCTCACCCGTCCCCTAATCCTAACCCGTACGCTGACACAAACCCGCGCCCTCACACGTACGCTCCCCCTAGAGCGTTGTCGTACACTCACCTGGACCCTAAACCGTCCCCGTCCCCTAACCCTAACCCTAGCCCGAACCCTAACCCTACCCCTTCCCCGAAGCCTGACCCTCACCCGTCCCCTAATCCTAACCCGTACGCTGACACTAACCCGCGCCATCACACGTACGCTCCCCCTAGAGCGTTGTCGTACCCTCACCTGGACCCTAAACTGTCCCTGTCCCCTAACCCTAACCCTAGCCCGAACGCTAACCCTAACCCTTCCCGGAAGCCTGACCCTCACCCGTCCCCTAATCCTAACCCGTACGCTGACACTAACCCGCGCCCTCACACGTACGCTCCCCCTAGAGCGTTGTCGTACCCTCACCTGGACCCTAAACCGTCCCCGTCCCCTAACCCTAACCCTAGCCCGAACCCTAACCCTAACCCTTCCCCGAAGCCTGACCCTCACCCGTCCCCTAATCCTAACCCGTACGCTGACACTAGCCCGCGCCCTCACACGTACGCTCCCCCTAGAGCGTTGTCGTACCCTCACCTGGACCCTAAACCTTCCCCGTCCCCTAACCCTAACCCTAGCCCGAACCCTAACCCTAACCCTTCCCCGAAGCCTGACCCTCACCCGTCCCCTAATCCTAACCCGTACGCTGACACTAGCCCGCGCCCTCACACGTACGCTCCCCCTAGAGCGTTGTCGTACCCTCACCTGGACCCTAAACCGTCCCCGTCCCCTAACCCTAACCCTAGCCCGAACCCTAACCCTAACCCTTCCCCGAAGCCTGACCCTCACCCGTCCCCTAATCCTAACCCGTACGCTGACACTAACCCGCGCCCTCACACGTACGCTCCCCCTAGAGCGTTGTCGTACCCTCACCTGGACCCTAAACCGTCCCCGTCCCCTAACCCTAACCCTAGCCCGAACGCTAACCCTAACCCTTCCCGGAAGCCTGACCCTCACCCGTCCCCTAATCCTAACCCGTACGCTGACACTAACCCGCGCCCTCACACGTACGCTCCCCCTAGAGCGTTGTCGTACCCTCACCTGGACCCTAAACCGTCCCCGTCCCCTAACCCTAACCCTAGCCCGAACCCTAACCCTAACCCTTCCCCGAAGCCTGACCCTCACCCGTCCCCTAATCCTAACCCGTACGCTGACACTAACCCGCGCCCTCACACGTACGCTCCCCCTAGAGCGTTGTCGTACCCTCACCTGGACCCTAAACCGTCCCCGTCCCCTAACCCTAACCCTAGCCCGAACCCTAACCCTAACCCTTCCCCGAAGCCTGACCCTCACCCGTCCCCTAATCCTAACCCGTACGCTGACACTAGCCCGCGCCCTCACACGTACGCTCCCCCTAGAGCGTTGTCGTACCCTCACCTGGACCCTAAACCGTCCCCGTCCCCTAACCCTAACCCTAGCCCGAACCCTAACCCTAACCCTTCCCCGAAGCCTGACCCTCACCCGTCCCCTAATCCTAACCCGTACGCTGACACAAACCCGCGCCCTCACACGTACGCTCCCCCTAGAGCGTTGTCGTACACTCACCTGGACCCTAAACCGTCCCCGTCCCCTAACCCTAACCCTAGCCCGAACCCTAACCCTACCCCTTCCCCGAAGCCTGACCCTCACCCGTCCCCTAATCCTAACCCGTACGCTGACACTAACCCGCGCCATCACACGTACGCTCCCCCTAGAGCGTTGTCGTACCCTCACCTGGACCCTAAACTGTCCCTGTCCCCTAACCCTAACCCTAGCCCGAACGCTAACCCTAACCCTTCCCGGAAGCCTGACCCTCACCCGTCCCCTAATCCTAACCCGTACGCTGACACTAACCCGCGCCCTCACACGTACGCTCCCCCTAGAGCGTTGTCGTACCCTCACCTGGACCCTAAACCGTCCCCGTCCCCTAACCCTAACCCTAGCCCGAACCCTAACCCTAACCCTTCCCCGAAGCCTGACCCTCACCCGTCCCCTAATCCTAACCCGTACGCTGACACTAGCCCGCGCCCTCACACGTACGCTCCCCCTAGAGCGTTGTCGTACCCTCACCTGGACCCTAAACCTTCCCCGTCCCCTAACCCTAACCCTAGCCCGAACCCTAACCCTAACCCTTCCCCGAAGCCTGACCCTCACCCGTCCCCTAATCCTAACCCGTACGCTGACACTAGCCCGCGCCCTCACACGTACGCTCCCCCTAGAGCGTTGTCGTACCCTCACCTGGACCCTAAACCGTCCCCGTCCCCTAACCCTAACCCTAGCCCGAACCCTAACCCTACCCCTTCCCCGAAGCCTGACCCTCACCCGTCCCCTAATCCTAACCCGTACGCTGACACTAACCCGCGCCCTCACACGTACGCTCCCCCTAGAGCGTTGTCGTACCCTCACCTGGACCCTAAACCGTCCCCGTCCCCTAACCCTAACCCTAGCCCGAACCCTAACCCTAACACTTCCCCGAAGCCTGACCCTCAGCCGTCCCCTAATCCTAACCCGTACGCTGACACTAACCCGCGCCCTCACACGTACGCTTCCCCTAGAGCGTTGTCGTACCCTCACCTGGACCCTAAACCGTCCCCGTCCCCTAACCCTAACCCTAGCCCGAACCCTAACCCTAACCCTTCCCCGAAGCCTGACCCTCACCCGTCCCCTAATCCTAACCCGTACGCTGACACTAACCCGCGCCCTCACACGTACGCTCCCCCTAGAGCGTTGTCGTACCCTCACCTGGACCCTAAACCGTCCCCGTCCCCTAACCCTAACCCTAGCCCGAACCCTAACCCTAACCCTTCCCCGAAGCCTGACCCTCAGCCGTCCCCTAATCCTAACCCGTACGCTGACACTAACCCGCGCCCTCACACGTACGCTCCCCCTAGAGCGTGGTCGTACCCTCACCTGGACCCTAAACCGTCCCCGTCCCCTAACCCTAACCCTAGCCCGAACTCTAACCCTAACCCTTCCCCGAAGCCTGACCCTCAGCCGTCCCCTAATCCTAACCCGTACGCTGACACTAACCCGCGCCCTCACACGTACGCTCCCCCTAGAGCGTTGTCGTACCCTCACCTGGACCCTAAACCGTCCCCGTCCCCTAACCCTAACCCTAGCCCGAACCCTAACCCTAACCCTTCCCCGAAGCCTGACCCTCACCCGTCCCCTAATCCTAACCCGTACGCTGACACTAACCCGCGCCCTCACACGTACGCTCCCCCTAGAGCGTTGTCGTACCCTCACCTGGACCCTAAACCGTCCCCGTCCCCTAACCCTAACCCTAGCCCGAACCCTAACCCTAACCCTTCCCCGAAGCCTGACCCTCACCCGTCCCCTAATCCTAACCCGTACGCTGACACTAGCCCGCGCCCTCACACGTACGCTCCCCCTAGAGCGTTGTCGTACCCTCACCTGGACCCTAAACCGTCCCCGTCCCCTAACCCTAACCCTAGCCCGAACCCTAACCCTAACCCTTCCCCGAAGCCTGACCCTCACCCGTCCCCTAATCCTAACCCGTACGCTGACACAAACCCGCGCCCTCACACGTACGCTCCCCCTAGAGCGTTGTCGTACACTCACCTGGACCCTAAACCGTCCCCGTCCCCTAACCCTAACCCTAGCCCGAACCCTAACCCTACCCCTTCCCCGAAGCCTGACCCTCACCCGTCCCCTAATCCTAACCCGTACGCTGACACTAACCCGCGCCATCACACGTACGCTCCCCCTAGAGCGTTGTCGTACCCTCACCTGGACCCTAAACTGTCCCTGTCCCCTAACCCTAACCCTAGCCCGAACGCTAACCCTAACCCTTCCCGGAAGCCTGACCCTCACCCGTCCCCTAATCCTAACCCGTACGCTGACACTAACCCGCGCCCTCACACGTACGCTCCCCCTAGAGCGTTGTCGTACCCTCACCTGGACCCTAAACCGTCCCCGTCCCCTAACCCTAACCCTAGCCCGAACCCTAACCCTAACCCTTCCCCGAAGCCTGACCCTCACCCGTCCCCTAATCCTCACCCGTACGCTGACACTAGCCCGCGCCCTCACACGTACGCTCCCCCTAGAGCGTTGTCGTACCCTCACCTGGACCCTAAACCTTCCCCGTCCCCTAACCCTAACCCTAGCCCGAACCCTAACCCTAACCCTTCCCCGAAGCCTGACCCTCACCCGTCCCCTAATCCTAACCCGTACGCTGACACTAGCCCGCGCCCTCACACGTACGCTCCCCCTAGAGCGTTGTCGTACCCTCACCTGGACCCTAAACCGTCCCCGTCCCCTAACCCTAACCCTAGCCCGAACCCTAACCCTAACCCTTCCCCGAAGCCTGACCCTCACCCGTCCCCTAATCCTAACCCGTACGCTGACACTAACCCGCGCCCTCACACGTACGCTCCCCCTAGAGCGTTGTCGTACCCTCACCTGGACCCTAAACCGTCCCCGTCCCCTAACCCTAACCCTAGCCCGAACGCTAACCCTAACCCTTCCCGGAAGCCTGACCCTCACCCGTCCCCTAATCCTAACCCGTACGCTGACACTAACCCGCGCCCTCACACGTACGCTCCCCCTAGAGCGTTGTCGTACCCTCACCTGGACCCTAAACCGTCCCCGTCCCCTAACCCTAACCCTAGCCCGAACCCTAACCCTAACCCTTCCCCGAAACCTGACCCTCACCCGTCCCCTAATCCTAACCCGTACGCTGACACTAACCCGCGCCCTCACACGTACGCTCCCCCTAGAGCGTTGTCGTACCCTCACCTGGACCCTAAACCGTCCCCGTCCCCTAACCCTAACCCTAGCCCGAACCCTAACCCTAACCCTTCCCCGAAGCCTGACCCTCACCCGTCCCCTAATCCTAACCCGTACGCTGACACTAGCCCGCGCCCTCACACGTACGCTCCCCCTAGAGCGTTGTCGTACCCTCACCTGGACCCTAAACCGTCCCCGTCCCCTAACCCTAACCCTAGCCCGAACCCTAACCCTAACCCTTCCCCGAAGCCTGACCCTCACCCGTCCCCTAATCCTAACCCGTACGCTGACACAAACCCGCGCCCTCACACGTACGCTCCCCCTAGAGCGTTGTCGTACACTCACCTGGACCCTAAACCGTCCCCGTCCCCTAACCCTAACCCTAGCCCGAACCCTAACCCTACCCCTTCCCCGAAGCCTGACCCTCACCCGTCCCCTAATCCTAACCCGTACGCTGACACTAACCCGCGCCATCACACGTACGCTCCCCCTAGAGCGTTGTCGTACCCTCACCTGGACCCTAAACCGTCCCCGTCCCCTAACCCTAACCCTAGCCCGAACCCTAACCCTAACCCTTCCCCGAAGCCTGACCCTCACCCGTCCCCTAATCCTAACCCGTACGCTGACACAAACCCGCGCCCTCACACGTACGCTCCCCCTAGAGCGTTGTCGTACACTCACCTGGACCCTAAACCGTCCCCGTCCCCTAACCCTAACCCTAGCCCGAACCCTAACCCTACCCCTTCCCCGAAGCCTGACCCTCACCCGTCCCCTAATCCTAACCCGTACGCTGACACTAACCCGCGCCATCACACGTACGCTCCCCCTAGAGCGTTGTCGTACCCTCACCTGGACCCTAAACTGTCCCTGTCCCCTAACCCTAACAATAGCCCGAACGCTAACCCTAACCCTTCCCGGAAGCCTGACCCTCACCCGTCCCCTAATCCTAACCCGTACGCTGACACTAACCCGCGCCCTCACACGTACGCTCCCCCTAGAGCGTTGTCGTACCCTCACCTGGACCCTAAACCTTCCCCGTCCCCTAACCCTAACCCTAGCCCGAACCCTAACCCTAACCCTTCCCCGAAGCCTGACCCTCACCCGTCCCCTAATCCTAACCCGTACGCTGACACTAGCCCGCGCCCTCACACGTACGCTCCCCCTAGAGCGTTGTCGTACCCTCACCTGGACCCTAAACCGTCCCCGTCCCCTAACCCTAACCCTAGCCCGAACCCTAACCCTAACCCTTCCCCGAAGCCTGACCCTCACCCGTCCCCTAATCCTAACCCGTACGCTGACACTAACCCGCGCCCTCACACGTACGCTCCCCCTAGAGCGTTGTCGTACCCTCACCTGGACCCTAAACCGTCCCCGTCCCCTAACCCTAACCCTAGCCCGAACGCTAACCCTAACCCTTCCCGGAAGCCTGACCCTCACCCGTCCCCTAATCCTAACCCGTACGCTGACACTAACCCGCGCCCTCACACGTACGCTCCCCGTAGAGCGTTGTCGTACCCTCACCTGGACCCTAAACCGTCCCCGTCCCCTAACCCTAACCCTAGCCCGAACCCTAACCCTAACCCTTCCCCGAAGCCTGACCCTCACCCGTCCCCTAATCCTAACCCGTACGCTGACACTAACCCGCGCCCTCACACGTACGCTCCCCCTAGAGCGTTGTCGTACCCTCACCTGGACCCTAAACCGTCCCCGTCCCCTAACCCTAACCGTAGCCCGAACCCTAACCCTAACCCTTCCCCGAAGCCTGACCCTCACCCGTCCCCTAATCCTAACCCGTACGCTGACACTAGCCCGCGCCCTCACACGTACGCTCCCCCTAGAGCGTTGTCGTACCCTCACCTGGACCCTAAACCGTCCCCGTCCCCTAACCCTAACCCTAGCCCGAACCCTAACCCTAACCCTTCCCCGAAGCCTGACCCTCACCCGTCCCCTAATCCTAACCCGTACGCTGACACAAACCCGCGCCCTCACACGTACGCTCCCCCTAGAGCGTTGTCGTACACTCACCTGGACCCTAAACCGTCCCCGTCCCCTAACCCTAACCCTAGCCCGAACCCTAACCCTACCCCTTCCCCGAAGCCTGACCCTCACCCGTCCCCTAATCCTAACCCGTACGCTGACACTAACCCGCGCCATCACACGTACGCTCCCCCTAGAGCGTTGTCGTACCCTCACCTGGACCCTAAACTGTCCCTGTCCCCTAACCCTAACCCTAGCCCGAACGCTAACCGTAACCCTTCCCGGAAGCCTGACCCTCACCCGTCCCCTAATCCTAACCCGTACGCTGACACTAACCCGCGCCCTCACACGTACGCTCCCCCTAGAGCGTTGTCGTACCCTCACCTGGACCCTAAACCGTCCCCGTCCCCTAACCCTAACCCTAGCCCGAACCCTAACCCTAACCCTTCCCCGAAGCCTGACCCTCACCCGTCCCCTAATCCTAACCCGTACGCTGACACTAGCCCGCGCCCTCACACGTACGCTCCCCCTAGAGCGTTGTCGTACCCTCACCTGGACCCTAAACCTTCCCCGTCCCCTAACCCTAACCCTAGCCCGAACCCTAACCCTAACCCTTCCCCGAAGCCTGACCCTCACCCGTCCCCTAATCCTAACCCGTACGCTGACACTAGCCCGCGCCCTCACACGTACGCTCCCCCTAGAGCGTTGTCGTACCCTCACCTGGACCCTAAACCGTCCCCGTCCCCTAACCCTAACCCTAGCCCGAACCCTAACCCTAACCCTTCCCCGAAGCCTGACCCTCACCCGTCCCCTAATCCTAACCCGTACGCTGACACTAACCCGCGCCCTCACACGTACGCTCCCCCTAGAGCGTTGTCGTACCCTCACCTGGACCCTAAACCGTCCCCGTCCCCTAACCCTAACCCTAGCCCGAACGCTAACCCTAACCCTTCCCGGAAGCCTGACCCTCACCCGTCCCCTAATCCTAACCCGTACGCTGACACTAACCCGCGCCCTCACACGTACGCTCCCCCTAGAGCGTTGTCGTACCCTCACCTGGACCCTAAACCGTCCCCGTCCCCTAACCCTAACCCTAGCCCGAACCCTAACCCTAACCCTTCCCCGAAGCCTGACCCTCACCCGTCCCCTAATCCTAACCCGTACGCTGACACTAGCCCGCGCCCTCACACGTACGCTCCCCCTAGAGCGTTGTCGTACCCTCACCTGGACCCTAAACCGTCCCCGTCCCCTAACCCTAACCCTAGCCCGAAACCTAACCCTAACCCTTCCCCGAAGCCTGACCCTCACCCGTCCCCTAATCCTAACCCGTACGCTGACACTAGCCCGCGCCCTCACACGTACGCTCCCCCTAGAGCGTTGTCGTACCCTCACCTGGACCCTAAACCGTCCCCGTCCCCTAACCCTAACCCTAGCCCGAACCCTAACCCTAACCCTTCCCCGAAGCCTGACCCTCAGCCGTCCCCTAATCCTAACCCGTACGCTGACACTAGCCCGCGCCCTCACACGTACGCTCCCCCTAGAGCGTTGTCGTACCCTCACCTGGACCCTAAACCGTCCCCGTCCCCTAACCCTAACCCTAGCCCGAACCCTAACCCTAACCCTTCCCCGAAGCCTGACCCTCACCCGTCCCCTAATCCTAACCCGTACACTGACACTAACCCGCGCCCTCACACGTACGCTCCCCCTAGAGCGTTGTCGTACCCTCACCTGGACCCTAAACCGTCCCCGTCCCCTAACCCTAACCCTAGCCCGAACCCTAACCCTAACCCTTCCCCGAAGCCTGACCCTCACCCGTCCCCTAATCCTAACCCGTACGCTGACACTAACCCGCGCCCTCACACGTACGCTCCCCCTAGAGCGTTGTCGTACCCTCACCTGGACCCTAAACCGTCCCCGTCCCCTAACCCTAACCCTAGCCCGAACCCTAACCCTAACCCTTCCCCGAAGCCTGACCCTCAGCCGTCCCCTAATCCTAACCCGTACGCTGACACTAACCCGCGCCCTCACACGTACGCTCCCCCTAGAGCGTGGTCGTACCCTCACCTGGACCCTAAACCGTCCCCGTCCCCTAACCCTAACCCTAGCCCGAACTCTAACCCTAACCCGTCCCCGAAGCCTGACCCTCAGCCGTCCCATAATCCTAACCCGTACGCTGACACTAACCCGCGCCCTCACACGTACGCTCCCCGTAGAGCGTTGTCGTACCCTCACCTGGACCCTAAACCGTCCCCGTCCCCTAACCCTAACCCTAGCCCGAACCCTAACCCTAACCCTTCCCCGAAGCCTGACCCTCACCCGTCCCCTAATCCTAACCCGTACGCTGACACTCACCCGCGCCCTCACACGTACGCTCCCCCTAGAGCGTTGTCGTACCCTCACCTGGACCCTAAACCGTCCCCGTCCCCTAACCCTAACCCTACCCCGAAACCTAACCCAAACCCTTCCCCGAAGCCTGACCCTCACCCGTCCCCTAATCCTAACCCGTACGCTGACACTAACCCGCGCCCTCACACGTACGCTCCCCCTAGAGCGTTGTCGTACCCTCACCTGGACTCTAAACCGTCCCCGTCCCCTAACCCTAACCCTAGACCGAACCCTAACCCTAACCCTTCCCCGAAGCCTGACCCTCACCCGTCCCCTAATCCTAACCCGTACGCTGACACTAACCCGCGCCCTCACACGTACGCTCCCCCTAGAGCGTTGTCGTACCCTCACCTGGACCCTAAACCGTCCCCGTCCCCTAACCCTAACCCTAGCCCGAACCCTAACCCTAAACCTTCTTCGAAGCCTGACCCTCACCCGTCCCCTAATCCTAACCCGTACGCTGACACTAGCCCGCGCCCTCACACGTACGCTCCCCCTAGAGCGTTGTCGTACCCTCACCTGGACCCTAAACCGTCCCCGTCCCCTAACCCTAACCCTAGCCCGAACCCTAACCCTAACCCTTCCCCGAAGCCTGACCCTCACCCGTCCCCTAATCCTAACCCGTACGCTGACACTAACCCGCGCCCTCACACGTACGCTCCCCCTAGAGCGTTGTCGTACCCTCACCTGGACCCTAAACCGTCCCCGTCCCCTAACCCTAACCCTAGCCCGAACGCTAACCCTAACCCTTCCCGGAAGCCTGACCCTCACCCGTCCCCTAATCCTAACCCGTACGCTGACACTAACCCGCGCCCTCACACGTACGCTCCCCCTAGAGCGTTGTCGTACCCTCACCTGGACCCTAAACCGTCCCCGTCCCCTAACCCTAACCCTAGCCCGAACCCTAACCCTAACCCTTCCCCGAAGCCTGACCCTCACCCGTCCCCTAATCCTAACCCGTACGCTGACACTAGCCCGCGCCCTCACACGTACGCTCCCCCTAGAGCGTTGTCGTACCCTCACCTGGACCCTAAACCGTCCCCGTCCCCTAACCCTAACCCTAGCCCGAAACCTAACCCTAACCCTTCCCCGAAGCCTGACCCTCACCCGTCCCCTAATCCTAACCCGTACGCTGACACTAGCCCGCGCCCTCACACGTACGCTCCCCCTAGAGCGTTGTCGTACCCTCACCTGGACCCTAAACCGTCCCCGTCCCCTAACCCTAACCCTAGCCCGAACCCTAACCCTAACACTTCCCTGAAGCCTGACCCTCACCCGTCCCCTAATCCTAACCCGTACGCTGACACTAACCCGCGCCCTCACACGTACGCTCCCCCTAGAGCGTTGTCGTACCCTCACCTGGACCCTAAACCGTCCCTGTCCCCTAACCCTAACCCTAGCCCGAACCCTAACCCTAACCCTTCCCCGAAGCCTGACCCTCACCCGTCCCCTAATCCTAACCCGTACGCTGACACTAGCCCGCGCCCTCACACGTACGCTCCCCCTAGAGCGTTGTCGTACCCTCACCTGGACCCTAAACCGTCCCCGTCCCCTAACCCTAACCCTAGCCCGAACCCTAACCCTAACCCTTCCCCGAAGCCTGACCCTCACCCGTCCCCTAATCCTAACCCGTACGCTGACACTAACCCGCGCCCTCACACGTACGCTCCCCCTAGAGCGTTGTCGTACCCTCACCTGGACCCTAAACCGTCCCCGTCCCCTAACCCTAACCCTAGCCCGAACCCTAACCCTAACCCTTCCCCGAAGCCTGACCCTCACCCGTCCCCTAATCCTAACCCGTACGCTGACAGTAACCCGCGCCCTCACACGTACGCTCCCCCTAGAGCGTTGTCGTACCCTCACCTGGACCCTAAACCGTCCCCGTCCCCTAACCCTAACCCTAGCCCGAACCCTAACCCTAACCCTTCCCCGAAGCCTGACCCTCACCCGTCCCCTAATCCTAACCCGTACGCTGACACTAACCCGCGCCCTCACACGTACGCTCCCCCTAGAGTGTTGTCGTACCCTCACCTGGACCCTAAACCGTCCCCGTCCCCTAACCCTAACCCTAGCCCGAACCCTAACCCTAACCCTTCCCCGAAGCCTGACCCTCACCCGTCCCCTAATCCTAACCCGTACGCTGACACTAACCCGCCCCCTCACACGTACGCTCCCCCTAGAGCGTTGTCGTACCCTCACCTGGACCCTAAACCGTCCCCGTCCCCTAACCCTAACCCTAGCCCGAACCCTAACCCTAACCCTTCCCCGAAGCCTGACCCTCACCCGTCCCCTAATCCTAACCCGTACGCTGACACTAACCCGTGCCCTCACACGTACGCTCCCCCTAGAGCGTTGTCGTACCCTCACCTGGACCCTAAACTGTCCCCGTCCCCTAACCCTAACCCTAGCCCGAACGCTAACCCTAACCCTTCCCGGAAGCCTGACCCTCACCCGTCCCCTAATCCTAACCCGTACGCTGACATTAACCCGCGCCCTCACACGTACGCTCCCCCTAGAGCGTTGTCGTACCCTCACCTGGACCCTAAACCGTCCCCGTCCCCTAACCCTAACCCTAGCCCGAACCCTAACCCTAACCCTTCCCCGAAGCCTGACCCTCACCCGTCCCCTAATCCTAACCCGTACGCTGACACTAGCCCGCGCCCTCACACGTACGCTCCCCCTAGAGCGTTGTCGTACCCTCACCTGAACCCTAAACCGTCCCCGTCCCCTAACCCTAACCCTAGCCCGAACCCTAACCCTAACACTTCCCCGAAGCCTGACCCTCACCCGTCCCCTAATCCTAACCCGTACGCTGACACTAACCCGCGCCCTCACACGTACGCTCCCCCTAGAGCGTTGTCGTACCCTCACCTGGACCCTAAACCGTCCCCGTCCCCTAACCCTAACCCTAGCCCGAACCCTAACCCTAACCCTTCCCCGAAGCCTGACCCTCAGCCGTCCCCTAATCCTAACCCGTACGCTGACACTAACCCGCGCCCTCACACTTACGCTCCCCCTAGAGCGTTGTCGTACCCTCACCTGGACCCTAAACCGTCCCCGTCCCCTAACCCTAACCCTAGCCCGAACCCTAACCCTAACCCTTCCCCGAAGCCTGACCCTCACCCGTCCCCTAATCCTAACCCGTACGCTGACAGTAACCCGCGCCCTCACACGTACGCTCCCCCTAGAGCGTTGTCGTACCCTCACCTGGACCCTAAACCGTCCCCGTCCCCTAACCCTAACCCTAGCCCGAACCCTAACCCTAACCCTTCCCCGAAGCCTGACCCTCACCCGTCCCCTAATCCTAACCCGTACGCTGACACTAACACGCGCCCTCACACGTACGCTCCCCCTAGAGTGTTGTCGTACCCTCACCTGGACCCTAAACCGTCCCCGTCCCCTAACCCTAACCCTAGCCCGAACCCTAACCCTAACCCTTCCCCGAAGCCTGACCCTCACCCGTCCCCTAATCCTAACCCGTACGCTGACACTAACCCGCGCCCTCACACGTACGCTCCCCCTAGAGCGTTGTCGTACCCTCACCTGGACCCTAAACTGTCCCCGTCCCCTAACCCTAACCCTAGCCCGAACCCTAACCCTAACACTTCCCCGAAGCCTGACCCTCACCCGTCCCCTAATCCTAACCCGTACGCTGACACTAACCCGCGCCCTCACACGTACGCTCCCCCTAGAGCGTTGTCGTACCCTCACCTGGACCCTAAACCGTCCCCGTCCCCTAACCCTAACCCTAGCCCGAACCCTAACCCTAACCCTTCCCCGAAGCCTGACCATCACCCGTCCCCTAATCCTAACCCGTACGCTGACACTAACCCGCGCCCTCACACGTACGCTCCCCCTAGAGCGTTGTCGTACCCTCACCTGGACCCTAAACCTTCCCCGTCCCCTAACCCTAACCCTAGCCCGAACCCTAACCCTAACCCTTCCCCGAAGCCTGACCCTCACCCGTCCCCTAATCCTAACCCGTACGCTGACACTAGGCCGCGCCCTCACACGTACGCTCCCCCTAGAGCGTTGTCGTACCCTCACCTGGACCCTAAACCGTCCCCGTCCCCTAACCCTAACCCTAGCCCGAACCCTAACCCTAACCCTTCCCCGAAGCCTGACCCTCACCCGTCCCCTAATCCTAACCCGTACGCTGACACTAACCCGCGCCCTCACACGTACGCTCCCCCTAGAGCGTTGTCGTACCCTCACCTGGACCCTAAACCGTCCCCGTCCCCTAACCCTAACCCTAGCCCGAACGCTAACCCTAACCCTTCCCGGAAGCCTGACCCTCACCCGTCCCCTAATCCTAACCCGTACGCTGACACTAACCCGCGCCCTCACACGTACGCTCCCCCTAGAGCGTTGTCGTACCCTCACCTGGACCCTAAACCGTCCCCGTCCCCTAACCCTAACCCTAGCCCGAACCCTAACCCTAAACCTTCCCCGAAGCCTGACACTCACCCGTCCCCTAATCCTAGCCCGTACGCTGACACTAGCCCGCGCCCTCACACGTACGCTCCCCCTAGAGCGTTGTCGTACCCTCACCTGGACCCTAAACCGTCCCCGTCCCCTAACACTAACCCTAGCCCGAACCCTAACCCTAACCCTTCCCCGAAGCCTGACCCTCACCCGTCCCCTAATCCTAACCCGTACGCTGACACTAGCCCGCGCCCTCACACGTACGCTCCCCCTAGAGCGTTGTCGTACCCTCACCTGGACCCTAAACCGTCCCCGTCCCCTAACCCTAACCCTAGCCCGAACCCTAACCCTAACCCTTCCCCGAAGCCTGACCCTCACCCGTCCCCTAATCCTAACCCGTACGCTGACACTAACCCGCGCCCTCACACGTACGCTCCCCCTAGAGTGTTGTCGTACCCTCACCTGGACCCTAAACCGTCCCCGTCCCCTAACCCTAACCCTAGCCCGAACGCTAACCCTAACCCTTCCCGGAAGCCTGACCCTCACCCGTCCCCTAATCCTAACCCGTACGCTGACACTAACCCGCGCCCTCACACGTACGCTCCCCCTAGAGCGTTGTCGTACCCTCACCTGGACCCTAAACCGTCCCCGTCCCCTAACCCTAACCCTAGCCCGAACCCTAACCCTAACCCTTCCCCGAAGCCTGACCCTCACCCGTCCCCTAATCCTAACCCGTACGCTGACAGTAACCCACGCCCTCACACGTACGCTCCCCCTAGAGCGTTGTCGTACCCTCACCTGGACCCTAAACCGTCCCCGTCCCCTAACCCTAACCCTAGCCCGAACCCTAACCCTAACCCTTCCCCGAAGCCTGACCCTCACCCGTCCCCTAATCCTAACCCGTACGCTGACACTAACCCGCGCCCTCACACGTACGCTCCCCCTAGAGTGTTGTCGTACCCTCACCTGGACCCTAAACCGTCCCCGTCCCCTAACCCTAACCCTAGCCCGAACCCTAACCCTAACCCTTCCCCGAAGCCTGACCCTCACCCGTCCCCTAATCCTAACCCGTACGCTGACACTAACCCGCGCCCTCACACGTACGCTCCCCCTAGAGCGTTGTCGTACCCTCACCTGGACCCTAAACCGTCCCCGTCCCCTAACCCTAACCCTAGCCCGAACCCTAACCCTAACCCTGCCCCGAAGCCTGACCCTCACCCATCCCCTAATCCTAACCCGTACGCTGACACTAACCCGCGCCCTCACACGTACGCTCCCCCTAGAGCGTTGTCGTACCCTCACCTGGACCTTAAACTGTCCCCGTCCCCTAACCCTAACCCTAGCCCGAACGCTAACCCTAACCCTTCCCGGAAGCCTGACCCTCACCCGTCCCCTAATCCTAACCCGTACGCTGACACTAACCCGCGCCCTCACACGTACGCTCCCCCTAGAGCGTTGTCGTACCCTCACCTGGACCCTAAACCGTCCCCGTCCCCTAACCCTAACCCTAGCCCGAACCCTAACCCTAACCCTTCCCCGAAGCCTGACCCTCACCCGTCCCCTAATCCTAACCCGTACGCTGACACTAGCCCGCGCCCTCACACGTACGCTCCCCCTAGAGCGTTGTCGTACCCTCACCTGGACCCTAAACCGTCCCCGTCCCCTAACCCTAACCCTAGCCCGAACCCTAACCCTAACACTTCCCCGAAGCCTGACCCTCACCCGTCCCCTAATCCTAACCCGTACGCTGACACTAACCCGCGCCCTCACACGTACGCTCCCCCTAGAGCGTTGTCGTACCCTCACCTGGACCCTAAACCGTCCCCGTCCCCTAACCCTAACCCTAGCCCGAACCCTAACCCTAACCCTTCCCCAAAGCCTGACCCTCACCCGTCCCCTAATCCTAACCCGTACGCTGACACTAACCCGCGCCCTCACACGTACGCTCCCCCTAGAGCGTTGTCGTACCCTCACCTGGACCCTAAACTGTCCCCGTCCCCTAACCCTAACCCTAGCCCGAACCCTAACCATAACACTTCCCCGAAGCGTGACCCTCACCCGTCCCCTAATCCTAAGCCGTACGCTGACACTAACCCGCGCCCTCACACGTACGCTCCCCCTAGAGCGTTGTCGTACCCTCACCTGGACCCTAAACCTTCCCCGTCCCCTAACCCTAACCCTAGCCCGAACCCTAACCCTAACCCTTCCCCGAAGCCTGACCCTCACCCGTCCCCTAATCCTAACCCGTACGCTGACACTAGCCCGCGCCCTCACACGTACGCTCCCCCTAGAGCGTTGTCGTACCCTCACCTGGACCCTAAACCGTCCCCGTCCCCTAACCCTAACCCTAGCCCGAACCCTAACCCTAACCCTTCCCCGAAGCCTGACCCTCACCCGTCCCCTAATCCTAACCCGTACGCTGACACTAACCCGCGCCCTCACACGTACGCTCCCCCTAGAGCGTTGTCGTACCCTCACCTGGACCCTAAACCGTCCCCGTCCCCTAAACCTAACCCTAGCCCGAACCCTAACCCTAACCCTTCCCGGAAGCCTGACCCTCACCCGTCCCCTAATCCTAACCCGTACGCTGACACTAACCCGCGCCCTCACACGTACGCTCCCCCTAGAGCGTTGTCGTACCCTCACCTGGACCCTAAACCGTCCCCGTCCCCTAACCCTAACCCTAGCCCGAACACTAACCCTAACCCTTCCCCGAAGCCTGACCCTCACCCGTCCCCTAATCCTAACCCGTACGCTGACACTAGCCCGCGCCCTCACACGTACGCTCCCCCTAGAGCGTTGTCGTACCCTCACCTGGACCCTAAACCGTCCCCGTCCCCTAACCCTAACCCTAGCCCGAACCCTAACCCTAACCCTTCCCCGAAGCCTGACCCTCACCCGTCCCCTAATCCTAACCCGTACGCTGACACTAGCCCGCGCCCTCACACGTACGCTCCCCCTAGAGCGTTGTCGTACCCTCACCTGGACCCTAAACCGTCCCCGTCCCCTAACCCTAACCCTAGCCCGAACCCTAACCCTAACACTTCCCCGAAGCCTGACCCTCACCCGTCCCCTAATCCTAACCCGTACGCAGACACTAACCCGCGCCCTCACACGTACGCTCCCCCTAGAGCGTTGTCGTACCCTCACCTGGACCCTAAACCGTCCCCGTCCCCTAACCCTAACCCTAGCCCGAACCCTAACCCTAACCCTTCCCCGAAGCCTGACCCTCACCCGTCCCCTAATCCTAACCCGTACGCTGACACTAGCCCGCGCCCTCACACGTACGCTCCCCCTAGAGCGTTGTCGTACCCTCACCTGGACCCTAAACCGTCCCCGTCCCCTAACCCTAACCCTAGCCCGAACCCTAACCCTAACCCTTCCCCGAAGCCTGACCCTCACCCGTCCCCTAATCCTAACCCGTACGCTGACACTAACCCGCGCCCTCACACGTACGCTCCCCCTAGAGCGTTGTCGTACCCTCACCTGGACCCTAAACCGTCCCCGTCCCCTAACCCTAACCCTAGCCCGAACCCTAACCCTAACCCTTCCCCAAAGCCTGACCCTCACCCGTCCCCTAATCCTAACCCGTACGCTGACACTAACCCGCGCCCTCACACGTACGCTCCCCCTAGAGCGTTGTCGTACCCTCACCTGGACCCTAAACTGTCCCCGTCCCCTAACCCTAACCCTAGCCCGAACCCTAACCATAACACTTCCCCGAAGCGTGACCCTCACCCGTCCCCTAATCCTAAGCCGTACGCTGACACTAACCCGCGCCCTCACACGTACGCTCCCCCTAGAGCGTTGTCGTACCCTCACCTGGACCCTAAACCTTCCCCGTCCCCTAACCCTAACCCTAGCCCGAACCCTAACCCTAACCCTTCCCCGAAGCCTGACCCTCACCCGTCCCCTAATCCTAACCCGTACGCTGACACTAGCCCGCGCCCTCACACGTACGCTCCCCCTAGAGCGTTGTCGTACCCTCACCTGGACCCTAAACCGTCCCCGTCCCCTAACCCTAACCCTAGCCCGAACCCTAACCCTAACCCTTCCCCGAAGCCTGACCCTCACCCGTCCCCTAATCCTAACCCGTACGCTGACAGTAACCCACGCCCTCACACGTACGCTCCCCCTAGAGCGTTGTCGTACCCTCACCTGGACCCTAAACCGTCCCCGTCCCCTAACCCTAACCCTAGCCCGAACCCTAACCCTAACCCTTCCCCGAAGCCTGACCCTCACCCGTCCCCTAATCCTAACCCGTACGCTGACACTAACCCGCGCCCTCACACGTACGCTCCCCCTAGAGTGTTGTCGTACCCTCACCTGGACCCTAAACCGTCCCCGTCCCCTAACCCTAACCCTAGCCCGAACCCTAACCCTAACCCTTCCCCGAAGCCTGACCCTCACCCGTCCCCTAATCCTAACCCGTACGCTGACACTAACCCGCGCCCTCACACGTACGCTCCCCCTAGAGCGTTGTCGTACCCTCACCTGGACCCTAAACCGTCCCCGTCCCCTAACCCTAACCCTAGCCCGAACCCTAACCCTAACCCTGCCCCGAAGCCTGACCCTCACCCATCCCCTAATCCTAACCCGTACGCTGACACTAACCCGCGCCCTCACACGTACGCTCCCCCTAGAGCGTTGTCGTACCCTCACCTGGACCTTAAACTGTCCCCGTCCCCTAACCCTAACCCTAGCCCGAACGCTAACCCTAACCCTTCCCGGAAGCCTGACCCTCACCCGTCCCCTAATCCTAACCCGTACGCTGACACTAACCCGCGCCCTCACACGTACGCTCCCCCTAGAGCGTTGTCGTACCCTCACCTGGACCCTAAACCGTCCCCGTCCCCTAACCCTAACCCTAGCCCGAACCCTAACCCTAACCCTTCCCCGAAGCCTGACCCTCACCCGTCCCCTAATCCTAACCCGTACGCTGACACTAGCCCGCGCCCTCACACGTACGCTCCCCCTAGAGCGTTGTCGTACCCTCACCTGGACCCTAAACCGTCCCCGTCCCCTAACCCTAACCCTAGCCCGAACCCTAACCCTAACACTTCCCCGAAGCCTGACCCTCACCCGTCCCCTAATCCTAACCCGTACGCTGACACTAACCCGCGCCCTCACACGTACGCTCCCCCTAGAGCGTTGTCGTACCCTCACCTGGACCCTAAACCGTCCCCGTCCCCTAACCCTAACCCTAGCCCGAACCCTAACCCTAACCCTTCCCCAAAGCCTGACCCTCACCCGTCCCCTAATCCTAACCCGTACGCTGACACTAACCCGCGCCCTCACACGTACGCTCCCCCTAGAGCGTTGTCGTACCCTCACCTGGACCCTAAACTGTCCCCGTCCCCTAACCCTAACCCTAGCCCGAACCCTAACCATAACACTTCCCCGAAGCGTGACCCTCACCCGTCCCCTAATCCTAAGCCGTACGCTGACACTAACCCGCGCCCTCACACGTACGCTCCCCCTAGAGCGTTGTCGTACCCTCACCTGGACCCTAAACCTTCCCCGTCCCCTAACCCTAACCCTAGCCCGAACCCTAACCCTAACCCTTCCCCGAAGCCTGACCCTCACCCGTCCCCTAATCCTAACCCGTACGCTGACACTAGCCCGCGCCCTCACACGTACGCTCCCCCTAGAGCGTTGTCGTACCCTCACCTGGACCCTAAACCGTCCCCGTCCCCTAACCCTAACCCTAGCCCGAACCCTAACCCTAACCCTTCCCCGAAGCCTGACCCTCACCCGTCCCCTAATCCTAACCCGTACGCTGACACTAACCCGCGCCCTCACACGTACGCTCCCCCTAGAGCGTTGTCGTACCCTCACCTGGACCCTAAACCGTCCCCGTCCCCTAAACCTAACCCTAGCCCGAACCCTAACCCTAACCCTTCCCGGAAGCCTGACCCTCACCCGTCCCCTAATCCTAACCCGTACGCTGACACTAACCCGCGCCCTCACACGTACGCTCCCCCTAGAGCGTTGTCGTACCCTCACCTGGACCCTAAACCGTCCCCGTCCCCTAACCCTAACCCTAGCCCGAACACTAACCCTAACCCTTCCCCGAAGCCTGACCCTCACCCGTCCCCTAATCCTAACCCGTACGCTGACACTAGCCCGCGCCCTCACACGTACGCTCCCCCTAGAGCGTTGTCGTACCCTCACCTGGACCCTAAACCGTCCCCGTCCCCTAACCCTAACCCTAGCCCGAACCCTAACCCTAACCCTTCCCCGAAGCCTGACCCTCACCCGTCCCCTAATCCTAACCCGTACGCTGACACTAGCCCGCGCCCTCACACGTACGCTCCCCCTAGAGCGTTGTCGTACCCTCACCTGGACCCTAAACCGTCCCCGTCCCCTAACCCTAACCCTAGCCCGAACCCTAACCCTAACACTTCCCCGAAGCCTGACCCTCACCCGTCCCCTAATCCTAACCCGTACGCAGACACTAACCCGCGCCCTCACACGTACGCTCCCCCTAGAGCGTTGTCGTACCCTCACCTGGACCCTAAACCGTCCCCGTCCCCTAACCCTAACCCTAGCCCGAACCCTAACCCTAACCCTTCCCCGAAGCCTGACCCTCACCCGTCCCCTAATCCTAACCCGTACGCTGACACTAGCCCGCGCCCTCACACGTACGCTCCCCCTAGAGCGTTGTCGTACCCTCACCTGGACCCTAAACCGTCCCCGTCCCCTAACCCTAACCCTAGCCCGAACCCTAACCCTAACCCTTCCCCGAAGCCTGACCCTCACCCGTCCCCTAATCCTAACCCGTACGCTGACACTAACCCGCGCCCTCACACGTACGCTCCCCCTAGAGCGTTGTCGTACCCTCACCTGGACCCTAAACCGTCCCCGTCCCCTAACCCTAACCCTAGCCCGAACGCTAACCCTAACCCTTCCCGGAAGCCTGACCCTCACCCGTCCCCTAATCCTAACCCGTACGCTGACACTAACCCGCGCCCTCACACGTACGCTCCCCCTAGAGCGTTGTCGTACCCTCACCTGGACCCTAAACCGTCCCCGTCCCCTAACCCTAACCCTAGCCCGAACCCTAACCCTAACCCTTCCCCGAAGCCTGACCCTCACCCGTCCCCTAATCCTAACCCGTACGCTGACAGTAACCCACGCCCTCACACGTACGCTCCCCCTAGAGCGTTGTCGTACCCTCACCTGGACCCTAAACCGTCCCCGTCCCCTAACCCTAACCCTAGCCCGAACCCTAACCCTAACCCTTCCCCGAAGCCTGACCCTCACCCGTCCCCTAATCCTAACCCGTACGCTGACACTAACCCGCGCCCTCACACGTACGCTCCCCCTAGAGTGTTGTCGTACCCTCACCTGGACCCTAAACCGTCCCCGTCCCCTAACCCTAACCCTAGCCCGAACCCTAACCCTAACCCTTCCCCGAAGCCTGACCCTCACCCGTCCCCTAATCCTAACCCGTACGCTGACACTAACCCGCGCCCTCACACGTACGCTCCCCCTAGAGCGTTGTCGTACCCTCACCTGGACCCTAAACCGTCCCCGTCCCCTAACCCTAACCCTAGCCCGAACCCTAACCCTAACCCTGCCCCGAAGCCTGACCCTCACCCGTCCCCTAATCCTAACCCGTACGCTGACACTAACCCGCGCCCTCACACGTACGCTCCCCCTAGAGCGTTGTCGTACCCTCACCTGGACCTTAAACTGTCCCCGTCCCCTAACCCTAACCCTAGCCCGAACGCTAACCCTAACCCTTCCCGGAAGCCTGACCCTCACCCGTCCCCTAATCCTAACCCGTACGCTGACACTAACCCGCGCCCTCACACGTACGCTCCCCCTAGAGCGTTGTCGTACCCTCACCTGGACCCTAAACCGTCCCCGTCCCCTAACCCTAACCCTAGCCCGAACCCTAACCCTAACCCTTCCCCGAAGCCTGACCCTCACCCGTCCCCTAATCCTAACCCGTACGCTGACACTAGCCCGCGCCCTCACACGTACGCTCCCCCTAGAGCGTTGTCGTACCCTCACCTGGACCCTAAACCGTCCCCGTCCCCTAACCCTAACCCTAGCCCGAACCCTAACCCTAACACTTCCCCGAAGCCTGACCCTCACCCGTCCCCTAATCCTAACCCGTACGCTGACACTAACCCGCGCCCTCACACGTACGCTCCCCCTAGAGCGTTGTCGTACCCTCACCTGGACCCTAAACCGTCCCCGTCCCCTAACCCTAACCCTAGCCCGAACCCTAACCCTAACCCTTCCCCAAAGCCTGACCCTCACCCGTCCCCTAATCCTAACCCGTACGCTGACACTAACCCGCGCCCTCACACGTACGCTCCCCCTAGAGCGTTGTCGTACCCTCACCTGGACCCTAAACTGTCCCCGTCCCCTAACCCTAACCCTAGCCCGAACCCTAACCATAACACTTCCCCGAAGCGTGACCCTCACCCGTCCCCTAATCCTAAGCCGTACGCTGACACTAACCCGCGCCCTCACACGTACGCTCCCCCTAGAGCGTTGTCGTACCCTCACCTGGACCCTAAACCTTCCCCGTCCCCTAACCCTAACCCTAGCCCGAACCCTAACCCTAACCCTTCCCCGAAGCCTGACCCTCACCCGTCCCCTAATCCTAACCCGTACGCTGACACTAGCCCGCGCCCTCACACGTACGCTCCCCCTAGAGCGTTGTCGTACCCTCACCTGGACCCTAAACCGTCCCCGTCCCCTAACCCTAACCCTAGCCCGAACCCTAACCCTAACCCTTCCCCGAAGCCTGACCCTCACCCGTCCCCTAATCCTAACCCGTACGCTGACACTAACCCGCGCCCTCACACGTACGCTCCCCCTAGAGCGTTGTCGTACCCTCACCTGGACCCTAAACCGTCCCCGTCCCCTAACCCTAACCCTAGCCCGAACCCTAACCCTAACCCTTCCCGGAAGCCTGACCCTCACCCGTCCCCTAATCCTAACCCGTACGCTGACACTAACCCGCGCCCTCACACGTATGCTCCCCCTAGAGCGTTGTCGTACCCTCACCTGGACCCTAAACCGTCCCCGTCCCCTAACCCTAACCCTAGCCCGAACACTAACCCTAACCCTTCCCCGAAGCCTGACCCTCACCCGTCCCCTAATCCTAACCCGTACGCTGACACTAGCCCGCGCCCTCACACGTACGCTCCCCCTAGAGCGTTGTCGTACCCTCACCTGGACCCTAAACCGTCCCCGTCCCCTAACCCTAACCCTAGCCCGAACCCTAACCCTAACCCTTCCCCGAAGCCTGACCCTCACCCGTCCCCTAATCCTAACCCGTACGCTGACACTAGCCCGCGCCCTCACACGTACGCTCCCCCTAGAGCGTTGTCGTACCCTCACCTGGACCCTAAACCGTCCCCGTCCCCTAACCCTAACCCTAGCCCGAACCCTAACCCTAACACTTCCCCGAAGCCTGACCCTCACCCGTCCCCTAATCCTAACCCGTACGCAGACACTAACCCGCGCCCTCACACGTACGCTCCCCCTAGAGCGTTGTCGTACCCTCACCTGGACCCTAAACCGTCCCCGTCCCCTAACCCTAACCCTAGCCCGAACCCTAACCCTAACCCTTCCCCGAAGCCTGACCCTCACCCGTCCCCTAATCCTAACCCGTACGCTGACACTAGCCCGCGCCCTCACACGTACGCTCCCCCTAGAGCGTTGTCGTACCCTCACCTGGACCCTAAACCGTCCCCGTCCCCTAACCCTAACCCTAGCCCGAACCCTAACCCTAACCCTTCCCCGAAGCCTGACCCTCACCCGTCCCCTAATCCTAACCCGTACGCTGACACTAACCCACGCCCTCACACGTACGCTCCCCCTAGAGCGTTGTCGTACCCTCACCTGGACCCTAAACCGTCCCCGTCCCCTAACCCTAACCCTAGCCCGAACCCTAACCCTAACCCTTCCCCAAAGCCTGACCCTCACCCGTCCCCTAATCCTAACCCGTACGCTGACACTAACCCGCGCCCTCACACGTACGCTCCCCCTAGAGCGTTGTCGTACCCTCACCTGGACCCTAAACCGTCCCCGTCCCCTAACCCTAACCCTAGCCCGAACCCTAACCCTAACCCTTCCCCGAAGCCTGACCCTCACCCGTCCCCTAATCCTAACCCGTACGCTGACACTAACCCGCGCCCTCACACGTACGCTCCCCCTAGAGCGTTGTCGTACCCTCACCTGGACCCTAAACCGTCCCCGTCCCCTAACCCTAACCCTAGCCCGAACCCTAAACCTAACCCTTCCCGGAAGCCTGACCCTCACCCGTCCCCTAATCCTAACCCGTACGCTGACACTAACCCGCGCCCTCACACGTATGCTCCCCCTAGAGCGTTGTCGTACCCTCACCTGGACCCTAAACCGTCCCCGTCCCCTAATCCTAACCCTAGCCCGAACACTAACCCTAACCCTTCCCCGAAGCCTGACCCTCACCCGTCCCCTAATCCTAACCCGTACGCTGACACTAGCCCGCGCCCTCACACGTACGCTCCCCCTAGAGCGTTGTCGTACCCTCACCTGGACCCTAAACCGTCCCCGTCCCCTAACCCTAACCCTAGCCCGAACCCTAACCCTAACCCTTCCCCGAAGCCTGACCCTCACCCGTCCCCTAATCCTAACCCGTACGCTGACACTAGCCCGCGCCCTCACACGTACGCTCCCCCTAGAGCGTTGTCGTACCCTCACCTGGACCCTAAACCGTCCCCGTCCCCTAACCCTAACCCTAGCCCGAACCCTAACCCTAACACTTCCCCGAAGCCTGACCCTCACCCGTCCCCTACTCCTAACCCGTACGCAGACACTAACCCGCGCCCTCACACGTACGCTCCCCCTAGAGTGTTGTCGTACCCTCACCTGGACCCTAAACCGTCCCCGTCCCCTAACCCTAACCCTAGCCCGAACCCTAACCCTAACCCTTCCCCGAAGCCTGACCCTCACCCGTCCCCTAATCCTAACCCGTACGCTGACACTAGCCCGCGCCCTCACACGTACGCTCCCCCTAGAGCGTTGTCGTACCCTCACCTGGACCCTAAACCGTCCCCGTCCCCTAACCCTAACCCTAGCCCGAACCCTAACCCTAACCCTTCCCCGAAGCCTGACCCTCACCCGTCCCCTAATCCTAACCCGTACGCTGACACTAACCCGCGCCCTCACACGTACGCTCCCCCTAGAGCGTTGTCGTACCCTCACCTGGACCCTAAACCGTCCCCGTCCCCTAACCCTAACCCTAGCCCGAACCCTAACCCTAACCCTTCCCCGAAGCCTGACCCTCACCCATCCCCTAATCCTAACCCGTACGCTGACACTAACCCGCGCCCTCACACGTACGCTCCCCCTAGAGCGTTGTCGTACCCTCACCTGGACCCTAAACCGTCCCCGTCCCCTAACCCTAACCCTAGCCCGAACCCTAACCCTAACACTTCCCCGAAGCCTGACCCTCACCCGTCCCCTAATCCTAACCCGTACGCTGACACTAACCCGCGCCCTCACACGTACGCTCCCCCTAGAGTGTTGTCGTACCCTCACCTGGACCCTAAACCGTCCCCGTCCCCTAACCCTAACCCTAGCCCGAACCCTAACCCTAACCCTTCCCCGAAGCCTGACCCTCACCTGTCCCCTAATCCTAACCCGTACGCTGACACTAACCCGCGCCCTCACACGTACGCTCCCCCTAGAGCGTTGTCGTACCCTCACCTGGACCCTAAACCGTCCCCGTCCCCTAACCCTAACCCTAGCCCGAACCCTAACCCTAACCCTTCCCCGAAGCCTGACCCTCACCCGTCCCCTAATCCTAACCCGTACGCTTACACTAACCCGCGCCCTCACACGTACGCTCCCCCTAGAGCGTTGTCGTACCCTCACCTGGACCCTAAACTGTCCCCGTCCCCTAACCCTAACCCTAGCCCGAACGCTAACCCTAACCCTTCCCGGAAGCCTGACCCTCACCCGTCCCCTAATCCTAACCCGTACGCTGACACTAACCCGCGCCCTCACACGTACGCTCCCCCTAGAGCGTTGTCGTACCCTCACCTGGACCCTAAACCGTCCCCGTCCCCTAACCCTAACCCTAGCCCGAACCCTAACCCTAACCCTTCCCCGAAGCCTGACCCTCACCCGTCCCCTAATCCTAACCCGTACGCTGACACTAGCCCGCGCCCTCACACGTACGCTCCCCCTAGAGCGTTGTCGTACCCTCACCTGGACCCTAAACCGTCCCCGTCCCCTAACCCTAACCCTAGCCCGAACCCTAACCCTAACCCTTCCCCGAAGCCTGACCCTCACCCGTCCCCTAATCCTAACCCGTACGCTGACCCTAGCCCGCGCCCTCACACGTACGCTCCCCCTAGAGCGTTGTCGTACCCTCACCTGGACCCTAAACCGTCCCCGTCCCCTAACCCTAACCCTAGCCCGAACCCTAACCCTAACACTTCCCCGAAGCCTGACCCTCACCCGTCCCCTAATCCTAACCCGTACGCTGACACTAACCCGCGCCCTCACACGTACGCTCCCCCTAGAGCGTTGTCGTACCCTCACCTGGACCCTAAACCGTCCCCGTCCCCTAACCCTAACCCTAGCCCGAACCCTAACCCTAACCCTTCCCCGAAGCCTGACCCTCACCCGTCCCCTAATCCTAACCCGTACACTGACACTAGCCCGCGCCCTCACACGTACGCTCCCCCTAGAGCGTTGTCGTACCCTCACCTGGACCCTAAACCGTCCCCGTCCCCTAACCCTAACCCTAGCCCGAACCCTAACCCTAACCCTTCCCCGAAGCCTGACCCTCACCCGTCCCCTAATCCTAACCCGTACGCTGACACTAACCCGCGCCCTCACACGTACGCTCCCCCTAGAGCGTTGTCGTACCCTCACCTGGACCCTAAACCGTCCCCGTCCCCTAACCCTAACCCTAGCCCGAACCCTAACCCTAACCCTTCCCCGAAGCCTGACCCTCACCCGTCCCCTAATCCTAACCCGTACGCTGACACTAACCCGCGCCCTCACACGTACGCTCCCCCTAGAGCGTTGTCGTACCCTCACCTGGACCCTAAACCGTCCCCGTCCCCTAACCCTAACCCTAGCCCGAACCCTAACCCTAACCCTTCCCCGAAGCCTGACCCTCACCCGTCCCCTAATCCTAACCCGTACGCTGACACTAACCCGCGCCCTCACACGTACGCTCCCCCTAGAGCGTTGTCGTACCCTCACCTGGACCCTAAACCGTCCCCGTCCCCTAACCCTAACCCTAGCCCGAACCCTAACCCTAACCCTTCCCCGAAGCCTGACCCTCACCCGTCCCCTAATCCTAACCCGTACGCTGACACTAACCCGCGCCCTCACACGTACGCTCCCCCTAGAGCGTTGTCGTACCCTCACCTGGACCCTAAACTGTCCCCGTCCCCTAACCCTAACCCTAGCCCGAACGCTAACCCTAACCCTTCCCGGAAGCCTGACCCTCACCCGTCCCCTAATCCTAACCCGTACGCTGACACTAACCCGCGCCCTCACACGTACGCTCCCCCTAGAGCGTTGTCGTACCCTCACCTGGACCCTAAACCGTCCCCGTCCCCTAACCCTAACCCTAGCCCGAACCCTAACCCTAACCCTTCCCCGAAGCCTGACCCTCACCCGTCCCCTAATCCTAACCCGTACGCTGACACTAGCCCGCGCCCTCACACGTACGCTCCCCCTAGAGCGTTGTCGTACCCTCACCTGGACCCTAAACCGTCCCCGTCCCCTAACCCTAACCCTAGCCCGAACCCTAACCCTAACCCTTCCCCGAAGCCTGACCCTCACCCGTCCCCTAATCCTAACCCGTACGCTGACCCTAGCCCGCGCCCTCACACGTACGCTCCCCCTAGAGCGTTGTCGTACCCTCACCTGGACCCTAAACCGTCCCCGTCCCCTAACCCTAACCCTAGCCCGAACCCTAACCCTAACACTTCCCCGAAGCCTGACCCTCACCCGTCCCCTAATCCTAACCCGTACGCTGACACTAACCCGCGCCCTCACACGTACGCTCCCCCTAGAGCGTTGTCGTACCCTCACCTGGACCCTAAACCGTCCCCGTCCCCTAACCCTAACCCTAGCCCGAACCCTAACCCTAACCCTTCCCCGAAGCCTGACCCTCACCCGTCCCCTAATCCTAACCCGTACGCTGACAATAGCCCGCGCCCTCACACGTACGCTCCCCCTAGAGCGTTGTCGTACCCTCACCTGGACCCTAAACCGTCCCCGTCCCCTAACCCTAACCCTAGCCCGAACCCTAACCCTAACACTTCCCCGAAGCCTGACCCTCACCCGTCCCCTAATCCTAACCCGTACGCTGACAATAACCCGCGCCCTCACACGTACGCTCCCCCTAGAGCGTTGTCGTACCCTCACCTGGACCCTAAACCGTCCCCGTCCCCTAACCCTAACCCTAGCCCGAACCCTAACCCTAACCCTTCCCCGAAGCCTGACCCTCACCCGTCCCCTAATCCTAACCCGTATGCTGACACTAGCCCGCGCCCTCACACGTACGCTCCCCCTAGAGCGTTGTCGTACCCTCACCTGGACCCTAAACCGTCCCCGTCCCCTAACCCTAACCCTAGCCCGAACCCTAACCCTAACCCTTCCCCGAAGCCTGACCCTCACCCGTCCCCTAATCCAAACCCGTACGCTGACACTAGCCCGCGCCCTCACACGTACGCTCCCCCTAGAGCGTTGTCGTACCCTCACCTGGACCCTAAACCGTCCCCGTCCCCTAACCCTAACCCTAGCCCGAACCCTAACCCTAACACTTCCCCGAAGCCTGACCCTCACCCGTCCCCTAATCCTAACCCGTACGCTGACACTAACCCGCGCCCTCACACGTACGCTCCCCCTAGAGCGTTGTCGTACCCTCACCTGGACCCTAAACCGTCCCCGTCCCCTAACCCTAACCCTAGCCCGAACCCTAACCCTAACCCTTCCCCGAAGCCTGACCCTCACCCGTCCCCTAATCCTAACCCGTACGCTGACACTAGCCCGCGCCCTCACACGTACGCTCCCCCTAGAGCGTTGTCGTACCCTCACCTGGACCCTAAACCGTCCCCGTCCCCTAACCCTAACCCTAGCCCGAACCCTAACCCTAACCCTTCCCCGAAGCCTGACCCTCACCCGTCCCCTAATCCTAACCCGTACGCTGACCCTAGCCCGCGCCCTCACACGTACGCTCCCCCTAGAGCGTTGTCGTACCCTCACCTGGACCCTAAACCGTCCCCGTCCCCTAACCCTAACCCTAGCCCGAACCCTAACCCTAACACTTCCCCGAAGCCTGACCCTCACCCGTCCCCTAATCCTAACCCGTACGCTGACACTAACCCGCGCCCTCACACGTACGCTCCCCCTAGAGCGTTGTCGTACCCTCACCTGGACCCTAAACCGTCCCCGTCCCCTAACCCTAACCCTAGCCCGAACCCTAACCCTAACCCTTCGCCGAAGCCTGACCCTCACCCGTCCCCTAATCCTAACCCGTACACTGACACTAGCCCGCGCCCTCACACGTACGCTCCCCCTAGAGCGTTGTCGTACCCTCACCTGGACCCTAAACCGTCCCCGTCCCCTAACCCTAACCCTAGCCCGAACCCTAACCCTAACCCTTCCCCGAAGCCTGACCCTCACCCGTCCCCTAATCCTAACCCGTACGCTGACACTAACCCGCGCCCTCACACGTACGCTCCCCCTAGAGCGTTGTCGTACCCTCACCTGGACCCTAAACCGTCCCCGTCCCCTAACCCTAACCCTAGCCCGAACCCTAACCCTAACCCTTCCCCGAAGCCTGACCCTCACCCGTCCCCTAATCCTAACCCGTACGCTGACACTAACCCGCGCCCTCACACGTACGCTCCCCCTAGAGTGTTGTCGTACCCTCACCTGGACCCTAAACCGTCCCCGTCCCCTAACCCTAACCCTAGCCCGAACCCTAACCCTAACCCTTCCCCGAAGCCTGACCCTCACCCGTCCCCTAATCCTAACCCGTACGCTGACACTAACCCGCGCCCTCACACGTACGCTCCCCCTAGAGCGTTGTCGTACCCTCACCTGGACCCTAAACCGTCCCCGTCCCCTAACCCTAACCCTAGCCCGAACCCTAACCCTAACCCTTCCCCGAAGCCTGACCCTCACCCGTCCCCTAATCCTAACCCGTACGCTGACACTAACCCGCGCCCTCACACGTACGCTCCCCCTAGAGCGTTGTCGTACCCTCACCTGGACCCTAAACTGTCCCCGTCCCCTAACCCTAACCCTAGCCCGAACGCTAACCCTAACCCTTCCCGGAAGCCTGACCCTCACCCGTCCCCTAATCCTAACCCGTACGCTGACACTAACCCGCGCCCTCACACGTACGCTCCCCCTAGAGCGTTGTCGTACCCTCACCTGGACCCTAAACCGTCCCCGTCCCCTAACCCTAACCCTAGCCCGAACCCTAACCCTAACCCTTCCCCGAAGCCTGACCCTCACCCGTCCCCTAATCCTAACCCGTACGCTGACACTAACCCGCGCCCTCACACGTACGCTCCCCCTAGAGTGTTGTCGTACCCTCACCTGGACCCTAAACCGTCCCCGTCCCCTAACCCTAACCCTAGCCCGAACCCTAACCCTAACCCTTCCCCGAAGCCTGACCCTCACCCGTCCCCTAATCCTAACCCGTACGCTGACACTAACCCGCGCCCTCACACGTACGCTCCCCCTAGAGCGTTGTCGTACCCTCACCTGGACCCTAAACCGTCCCCGTCCCCTAACCCTAACCCTAGCCCGAACCCTAACCCTAACCCTTCCCCGAAGCCTGACCCTCACCCGTCCCCTAATCCTAACCCGTACGCTTACACTAACCCGCGCCCTCACACGTACGCTCCCCCTAGAGCGTTGTCGTACCCTCACCTGGACCCTAAACTATCCCCGTCCCCTAACCCTAACCCTAGCCCGAACGCTAACCCTAAACCTTCCCGGAAGCCTGACCCTCACCCGTCCCCTAATCCTAACCCGTACGCTGACACTAACCCGCGCCCTCACACGTACGCTCCCCCTAGAGCGTTGTCGTACCCTCACCTGGACCCTAAACCGTCCCCGTCCCCTAACCCTAACCCTAGCCCGAACCCTAACCCTAACCCTTCCCCGAAGCCTGACCCTCACCCGTCCCCTAATCCTAACCCGTACGCTGACACTAGCCCGCGCCCTCACACGTACGCTCCCCCTAGAGCGTTGTCGTACCCTCACCTGGACCCTAAACCGTCCCCGTCCCCTAACCCTAACCCTAGCCCGAACCCTAACCCTAACCCTTCCCCGAAGCCTGACCCTCACCCGTCCCCTAATCCTAACCCGTACGCTGACCCTAGCCCGCGCCCTCACACGTACGCTCCCCCTAGAGCGTTGTCGTACCCTCACCTGGACCCTAAACTGTCCCCGTCCCCTAACCCTAACCCTAGCCCGAACCCTAACCCTAACACTTCCCCGAAGCCTGACCCTCACCCGTCCCCTAATCCTAACCCGTACGCTGACACTAACCCTCGCCCTCACACGTACGCTCCCCCTAGAGCGTTGTCGTACCCTCACCTGGACCCTAAACCGTCCCCGTCCCCTAACCCTAACCCTAGCCCGAACCCTAACCCTAACCCTTCCCCGAAGCCTGACCCTCACCCGTCCCCTAATCCTAACCCGTACGCTGACACTAGCCCGCGCCCTCACACGTACGCTCCCCCTAGAGCGTTGTCGTACCCTCACCTGGACCCTAAACCGTCCCCGTCCCCTAACCCTAACCCTAGCCCGAACCCTAACCCTAACACTTCCCCGAAGCCTGACCCTCACCCGTCCCCTAATCCTAACCCGTACGCTGACACTAACCCGCGCCCTCACACGTACGCTCCCCCTAGAGCGTTGTCGTACCCTCACCTGGACCCTAAACCGTCCCCGTCCCCTAACCCTAACCCTAGCCCGAACCCTAACCCTAACCCTTCCCCGAAGCCTGACCCTCACCCGTCCCCTAATCCTAACCCGTACACTGACACTAGCCCGCGCCCTCACACGTACGCTCCCCCTAGAGCGTTGTCGTACCCTCACCTGGACCCTAAACCGTCCCCGTCCCCTAACCCTAACCCTAGCCCGAACCCTAACCCTAACCCTTCCCCGAAGCCTGACCCTCACCCGTCCCCTAATCCTAACCCGTACGCTGACACTAACCCGCGCCCTCACACGTACGCTCCCCCTAGAGCGTTGTCGTACCCTCACCTGGACCCTAAACCGTCCCCGTCCCCTAACCCTAACCCTAGCCCGAACCCTAACCCTAACCCTTCCCCGAAGCCTGACCCTCACCCGTCCCCTAATCCTAACCCGTACGCTGACACTAACCCGCGCCCTCACACGTACGCTCCCCCTAGAGTGTTGTCGTACCCTCACCTGGACCCTAAACCGTCCCCGTCCCCTAACCCTAACCCTAGCCCGAACCCTAACCCTAACCCTTCCCCGAAGCCTGACCCTCACCCGTCCCCTAATCCTAACCCGTACGCTGACACTAACCCGCGCCCTCACACGTACGCTCCCCCTAGAGCGTTGTCGTACCCTCACCTGGACCCTAAACCGTCCCCGTCCCCTAACCCTAACCCTAGCCCGAACCCTAACCCTAACCCTTCCCCGAAGCCTGACCCTCACCCGTCCCCTAATCCTAACCCGTACGCTGACACTAACCCGCGCCCTCACACGTACGCTCCCCCTAGAGCGTTGTCGTACCCTCACCTGGACCCTAAACTGTCCCCGTCCCCTAACCCTAACCCTAGCCCGAACGCTAACCCTAACCCTTCCCGGAAGCCTGACCCTCACCCGTCCCCTAATCCTAACCCGTACGCTGACACTAACCCGCGCCCTCACACGTACGCTCCCCCTAGAGCGTTGTCGTACCCTCACCTGGACCCTAAACCGTCCCCGTCCCCTAACCCTAACCCTAGCCCGAACCCTAACCCTAACCCTTCCCCGAAGCCTGACCCTCACCCGTCCCCTAATCCTAACCCGTACGCTGACACTAACCCGCGCCCTCACACGTACGCTCCCCCTAGAGCGTTGTCGTACCCTCACCTGGACCCTAAACCGTCCCCGTCCCCTAACCCTAACCCTAGCCCGAACCCTAACCCTAACCCTTCCCCGAAGCCTGACCCTCACACGTCCCCTAATCCTAACCCGTACGCTGACACTAGCCCGCGCCCTCACACGTACGCTCCCCCTAGAGCGTTGTCGTACCCTCACCTGGACCCTAAACCGTCCCCGTCCCCTAACCCTAACCCTAGCCCGAGCCCTAACCCTAACACTTCCCCGAAGCCTGACCCTCACCCGTCCCCTAATCCTAACCCGTACGCTGACACTAACCCGCGCCCTCACACGTACGCTCCCCCTAGAGCGTTGTCGTACCCTCACCTGGACCCTAAACCGTCCCCGTCCCCTAACCCTAACCCTAGCCCGAACCCTAACCCTAACCCTTCCCCGAAGCCTGACCCTCACCCGTCCCCTAATCCTAACCCGTACGCTGACACTAACCCGCGCCCTCACACGTACGCTCCCCCTAGAGCGTTGTCGTACCCTCACCTGGACCCTAAACCGTCCCCGTCCCCTAACCCTAACCCTAGCCCGAACCCTAACCCTAACCCTTCCCCGAAGCCTGACCCTCACCCGTCCCCTAATCCTAACCCGTACGCTGACACTAACCCGTGCCCTCACACGTACGCTCCCCCTAGAGCGTTGTCGTACCCTCACCTGGACCCTAAACTGTCCCCGTCCCCTAACCCTAACCCTAGCCCGAACGCTAACCCTAACCCTTCCCGGAAGCCTGACCCTCACCCGTCCCCTAATCCTAACCCGTACGCTGACACTAACCCGCGCCCTCACACGTACGCTCCCCCTAGAGCGTTGTCGTACCCTCACCTGGACCCTAAACCGTCCCCGTCCCCTAACCCTAACCCTAGCCCGAACCCTAACCCTAACCCTTCCCCGAAGCCTGACCCTCACCCGTCCCCTAATCCTAACCCGTACGCTGACACTAGCCCGCGCCCTCACACGTACGCTCCCCCTAGAGCGTTGTCGTACCCTCACCTGGACCCTAAACCGTCCCCGTCCCCTAACCCTAACCCTAGCCCGAACCCTAACCCTAACACTTCCCCGAAGCCTGACCCTCACCCGTCCCCTAATCCTAACCCGTACGCTGACACTAACCCGCGCCCTCACACGTACGCTCCCCCTAGAGCGTTGTCGTACCCTCACCTGGACCCTAAACCGTCCCCGTCCCCTAACCCTAACCCTAGCCCGAACCCTAACCCTAACCCTTCCCCGAAGCCTGACCCTCACCCGTCCCCTAATCCTAACCCGTACGCTGACACTAACCCGCGCCCTCACACGTACGCTCCCCCTAGAGCGTTGTCGTACCCTCACCTGGACCCTAAACTGTCCCCGTCCCCTAACCCTAACCCTAGCCCGAACCCTAACCCTAACACTTCCCCGAAGCCTGACCCTCACCCGTCCCCTAATCCTAACCCGTACGCTGACACTAACCCGCGCCCTCACACGTACGCTCCCCCTAGAGCGTTATCGTACCCTCACCTGGACCCTAAACCGTCCCCGTCCCCTAACCCTAACCCTAGCCCGAACCCTAACCCTAACCCTTCCCCGAAGCCTGACCCTCACCCGTCCCCTAATCCTAACCCGTACGCTGACACTAACCCGCGCCCTCACACGTACGCTCCCCCTAGAGCGTTGTCGTACCCTCACCTGGACCCTAAACCGTCCCCGTCCCCTAACCCTAACCCTAGCCCAAACCCTAACCCTAACCCTTCCCCGAAGCCTGACCCTCACCCGTCCCCTAATCCTAACCCGTACGCTGACACTAACCCGCGCCCTCACACGTACGCTCCCCCTAGAGCGTTGTCGTACCCTCACCTGGACCCTAAACCGTCCCCGTCCCCTAACCCTAACCCTAGACCGAACCCTAACCCTAACACTTCCCCGAAGCCTGACCCTCACCCGTCCCCTAATCCTAACCCGTACGCTGACACTAACCCGCGCCCTCACACGTACGCTCCCCCTAGAGCGTTGTCGTACCCTCACCTGGACCCTAAACCGTCCCCGTCCCCTAACCCTAACCCTAGCCCGAACCCTAACCCTAACCCTTCCCCGAAGCCTGACCCACACCCGTCCCCTAATCCTAACCCGTACGCTGACACTAAACCGCGCCCTCACACGTACGCTCCCCCTAGAGCGTTGTCGTACCCTCACCTGGACCCTAAACCGTCCCCGTCCCCTAACCCTAACCCTAGCCCGAACCCTAACCCTAACCCTTCCCCGAAGCCTGACCCTCAGCCGTCCCCTAATCCTAACCCGTACGCTGACACTAACCCGCGCCCTCACATGTACGCTCCCCCTAGAGCGTTGTCGTACCCTCACCTGGACCCTAAACCGTCCCCGTCCCCTAACCCTAACCCTAGCCCGAACCCTAACCCTAACCCTTCCCCGAAGCCTGACACTCAGCCGTCCCCTAATCCTAACCCGTACGCTGACACTAACCCTCGCCCTCACACGTACGCTCCCCCTAGAGCGTTGTCGTACCCTCACCTGGACCCTAAACCGTCCCCGTCCCCTAACCCTAACCCTAGCCCGAACCCTAACCCTAACCCTTCCCCGAAGCCTGACCCTCACCCGTCCCCTAATCCTAACCCGTACGCTGACACTAACCCGCGCCCTCACACGTACGCTCCCCCTAGAGCGTGGTCGTACCCTCACCTGGACCCTAAACCGTCCCCGTCCCCTAACCCTAACCCTAGCCCGAACCCTAACCCTAACCCTTCCCCGAAGCCTGACCCTCAGCCGTCCCCTAATCCTAACCCGTACGCTGACACTAACCCGCGCCCTCACACGTACGCTCCCCCTAGAGCGTTGTCGTACCCTCACCTGGACCCTAAACCGTCCCCGTCCCCTAACCCTAACCCTAGCCCGAACCCTAACCTTAATCCTTCCCCGAAGCCTGACCCTCACCCGTCCCCTAATCCTAACCCGTACGCTGACACTAACCCGCGCCCTCACACGTACGCTCCCCCTAGAGCGTTGTCGTACCCTCACCTGGACCCTAAACCGTCCCCGTCGCCTAACCCTAACCCTAGCCCGAACCCTAACCCTAACCCTTCCCCGAAGCCTGACCCTCACCCGTCCCCTAATCCTAACCCGTACGCTGACACTAACCCGCACCCTCACACGTACGCTCCCCCTAGAGCGTTGTCGTACCCTCACCTGGACCCTAAACCGTCCCCGTCCCCTAACCCTAACCCTAGCCCGAACCCTAACCCTAACCCTTCCCCGAAGCCTGACCCTCACCCGTCCCCTAATCCTAACCCGTACGCTGACACTAACCCACGCCCTCACACGTACGCTCCCCCTAGAGCGTTGTCGTACCCTCACCTGGACCCTAAACCGTCCCCGTCCCCTAACCCTAACCCTAGCCCGAACCCTAACCCTAACCCTTCCCCGAAGCCTGACCCTCACCCGTCCCCTAATCCTAACCCGTACGCTGACACTAACCCGCGCCCTCACACGTACGCTCCCCCTAGAGCGTTGTCGTACCCTCACCTGGACCCTAAACCGTCCCCGTCCCCTAACCCTAACCCTAGCCCGAACCCTAACCCTAACACTTCCCCGAAGCCTGACCCTCACACGTCCCCTAATCCTAACCCGTACGCTGACACTAGCCCGCGCCCTCACACGTACGCTCCCCCTAGAGCGTTGTCGTACCCTCACCTGGACCCTAAACCGTCCCCGTCCCCTAACCCTAACCCTAGCCCGAACCCTAACCCTAACACTTCCCCGAAGCCTGACCCTCACCCGTCCCCTAATCCTAACCCGTACGCTGACACTAACCCGCGCCCTCACACGTACGCTCCCCCTAGAGCGTTGTCGTACCCTCACCTGGACCCTAAACCGTCCCCGTCCCCTAACCCTAACCCTAGCCCGAACCCTAACCCTAACCCTTCCCCGAAGCCTGACCCTCACCCGTCCCCTAATCCTAACCCGTACGCTGACACTAACCCGCGCCCTCACACGTACGCTCCCCCTAGAGCGTTGTCGTACCCTCACCTGGACCCTAAACCGTCCCCGTCCCCTAACCCTAACCCTAGCCCGAACCCTAACCCTAACCCTTCCCCGAAGCCTGACCCTCACCCGTCCCCTAATCCTAACCCGTACGCTGACACTAACCCGTGCCCTCACACGTACGCTCCCCCTAGAGCGTTGTCGTACCCTCACCTGGACCCTAAACTGTCCCCGTCCCCTAACCCTAACCCTAGCCCGAACGCTAACCCTAACCCTTCCCGGAAGCCTGACCCTCACCCGTCCCCTAATCCTAACCCGTACGCTGACACTAACCCGCGCCCTCACACGTACGCTCCCCCTAGAGCGTTGTCGTACCCTCACCTGGACCCTAAACCGTCCCCGTCCCCTAACCCTAACCCTAGCCCGAACCCTAACCCTAACCCTTCCCCGAAGCCTGACCCTCACCCGTCCCCTAATCCTAACCCGTACGCTGACACTAGCCCGCGCCCTCACACGTACGCTCCCCCTAGAGCGTTGTCGTACCCTCACCTGGACCCTAAACCGTCCCCGTCCCCTAACCCTAACCCTAGCCCGAACCCTAACCCTAACACTTCCCCGAAGCCTGACCCTCACCCGTCCCCTAATCCTAACCCGTACGCTGACACTAACCCGCGCCCTCACACGTACGCTCCCCCTAGAGCGTTGTCGTACCCTCACCTGGACCCTAAACCGTCCCCGTCCCCTAACCCTAACCCTAGCCCGAACCCTAACCCTAACCCTTCCCCGAAGCCTGACCCTCACCCGTCCCCTAATCCTAACCCGTACGCTGACACTAACCCGCGCCCTCACACGTACGCTCCCCCTAGAGCGTTGTCGTACCCTCACCTGGACCCTAAACCGTCCCCGTCCCCTAACCCTAACCCTAGCCCGAACCCTAACCCTAACCCTTCCCCGAAGCCTGACCCTCACCCGTCCCCTAATCCTAACCCGTACGCTGACACTAACCCGCGCCCTCACACGTACGCTCCCCCTAGAGCGTTGTCGTACCCTCACCTGGACCCTAAACCGTCCCCGTCCCCTAACCCTAACCCTAGCCCGAACCCTAACCCTAACACTTCCCCGAAGCCTGACCCTCACCCGTCCCCTAATCCTAACCCGTACGCTGACACTAACCCGCGCCCTCACACGTACGCTCCCCCTAGAGCGTTATCGTACCCTCACCTGGACCCTAAACCGTCCCCGTCCCCTAACCCTAACCCTAGCCCGAACCCTAACCCTAACCCTTCCCCGAAGCCTGACCCTCACCCGTCCCCTAATCCTAACCCGTACGCTGACACTAACCCGCGCCCTCACACGTACGCTCCCCCTAGAGCGTTGTCGTACCCTCACCTGGACCCTAAACCGTCCCCGTCCCCTAACCCTAACCCTAGCCCGAACCCTAACCCTAACCCTTCCCCGAAGCCTGACCCTCACCCGTCCCCTAATCCTAACCCGTACGCTGACACTAACCCGCGCCCTCACACGTACGCTCCCCCTAGAGCGTTGTCGTACCCTCACCTGGACCCTAAACTGTCCCCGTCCCCTAACCCTAACCCTAGCCCGAACCCTAACCCTAACACTTCCCCGAAGCCTGACCCTCACCCGTCCCCTAATCCTAACCCGTACGCTGACACTAACCCGCGCCCTCACACGTACGCTCCCCCTAGAGCGTTATCGTACCCTCACCTGGACCCTAAACCGTCCCCGTCCCCTAACCCTAACCCTAGCCCGAACCCTAACCCTAACCCTTCCCCGAAGCCTGACCCTCACCCGTCCCCTAATCCTAACCCGTACGCTGACACTAACCCGCGCCCTCACACGTACGCTCCCCCTAGAGCGTTGTCGTACCCTCACCTGGACCCTAAACCGTCCCCGTCCCCTAACCCTAACCCTAGCCCGAACCCTAACCCTAACCCTTCCCCGAAGCCTGACCCTCACCCGTCCCCTAATCCTAACCCGTACGCTGACACTAACCCGCGCCCTCACACGTACGCTCCCCCTAGAGCGTTGTCGTACCCTCACCTGGACCCTAAACCGTCCCCGTCCCCTAAACCTAACCCTAGCCCGAACCCTAACCCTAACCCTTCCCGGAAGCCTGACCCTCACCCGTCCCCTAATCCTAACCCGTACGCTGACACTAACCCGCGCCCTCACACGTACGCTCCCCCTAGAGCGTTGTCGTACCCTCACCTGGACCCTAAACCGTCCCCGTCCCCTAACCCTAACCCTAGCCCGAACACTAACCCTAACCCTTCCCCGAAGCCTGACCCTCACCCGTCCCCTAATCCTAACCCGTACGCTGACACTAGCCCGCGCCCTCACACGTACGCTCCCCCTAGAGCGTTGTCGTACCCTCACCTGGACCCTAAACCGTCCCCGTCCCCTAACCCTAACCCTAGCCCGAACCCTAACCCTAACCCTTCCCCGAAGCCTGACCCTCACCCGTCCCCTAATCCTAACCCGTACGCTGACACTAGCCCGCGCCCTCACACGTACGCTCCCCCTAGAGCGTTGTCGTACCCTCACCTGGACCCTAAACCGTCCCCGTCCCCTAACCCTAACCCTAGCCCGAACCCTAACCCTAACACTTCCCCGAAGCCTGACCCTCACCCGTCCCCTAATCCTAACCCGTACGCAGACACTAACCCGCGCCCTCACACGTACGCTCCCCCTAGAGCGTTGTCGTACCCTCACCTGGACCCTAAACCGTCCCCGTCCCCTAACCCTAACCCTAGCCCGAACCCTAACCCTAACCCTTCCCCGAAGCCTGACCCTCACCCGTCCCCTAATCCTAACCCGTACGCTGACACTAGCCCGCGCCCTCACACGTACGCTCCCCCTAGAGCGTTGTCGTACCCTCACCTGGACCCTAAACCGTCCCCGTCCCCTAACCCTAACCCTAGCCCGAACCCTAACCCTAACCCTTCCCCGAAGCCTGACCCTCACCCGTCCCCTAATCCTAACCCGTACGCTGACACTAACCCGCGCCCTCACACGTACGCTCCCCCTAGAGCGTTGTCGTACCCTCACCTGGACCCTAAACCGTCCCCGTCCCCTAACCCTAACCCTAGCCCGAACCCTAACCCTAACCCTTCCCCAAAGCCTGACCCTCACCCGTCCCCTAATCCTAACCCGTACGCTGACACTAACCCGCGCCCTCACACGTACGCTCCCCCTAGAGCGTTGTCGTACCCTCACCTGGACCCTAAACTGTCCCCGTCCCCTAACCCTAACCCTAGCCCGAACCCTAACCATAACACTTCCCCGAAGCGTGACCCTCACCCGTCCCCTAATCCTAAGCCGTACGCTGACACTAACCCGCGCCCTCACACGTACGCTCCCCCTAGAGCGTTGTCGTACCCTCACCTGGACCCTAAACCTTCCCCGTCCCCTAACCCTAACCCTAGCCCGAACCCTAACCCTAACCCTTCCCCGAAGCCTGACCCTCACCCGTCCCCTAATCCTAACCCGTACGCTGACACTAGCCCGCGCCCTCACACGTACGCTCCCCCTAGAGCGTTGTCGTACCCTCACCTGGACCCTAAACCGTCCCCGTCCCCTAACCCTAACCCTAGCCCGAACCCTAACCCTAACCCTTCCCCGAAGCCTGACCCTCACCCGTCCCCTAATCCTAACCCGTACGCTGACACTAGCCCGCGCCCTCACACGTACGCTCCCCCTAGAGCGTTGTCGTACCCTCACCTGAACCCTAAACCGTCCCCGTCCCCTAACCCTAACCCTAGCCCGAACCCTAACCCTAACACTTCCCCGAAGCCTGACCCTCACCCGTCCCCTAATCCTAACCCGTACGCTGACACTAACCCGCGCCCTCACACGTACGCTCCCCCTAGAGCGTTGTCGTACCCTCACCTGGACCCTAAACCGTCCCCGTCCCCTAACCCTAACCCTAGCCCGAACCCTAACCCTAACCCTTCCCCGAAGCCTGACCCTCAGCCGTCCCCTAATCCTAACCCGTACGCTGACACTAACCCGCGCCCTCACACTAACGCTCCCCCTAGAGCGTTGTCGTACCCTCACCTGGACCCTAAACCGTCCCCGTCCCCTAACCCTAACCCTAGCCCGAACCCTAACCCTAACCCTTCCCCGAAGCCTGACCCTCACCCGTCCCCTAATCCTAACCCGTACGCTGACAGTAACCCGCGCCCTCACACGTACGCTCCCCCTAGAGCGTTGTCGTACCCTCACCTGGACCCTAAACCGTCCCCGTCCCCTAACCCTAACCCTAGCCCGAACCCTAACCCTAACCCTTCCCCGAAGCCTGACCCTCACCCGTCCCCTAATCCTAACCCGTACGCTGACACTAACACGCGCCCTCACACGTACGCTCCCCCTAGAGTGTTGTCGTACCCTCACCTGGACCCTAAACCGTCCCCGTCCCCTAACCCTAACCCTAGCCCGAACCCTAACCCTAACCCTTCCCCGAAGCCTGACCCTCACCCGTCCCCTAATCCTAACCCGTACGCTGACACTAACCCGCGCCCTCACACGTACGCTCCCCCTAGAGCGTTGTCGTACCCTCACCTGGACCCTAAACTGTCCCCGTCCCCTAACCCTAACCCTAGCCCGAACCCTAACCCTAACACTTCCCCGAAGCCTGACCCTCACCCGTCCCCTAATCCTAACCCGTACGCTGACACTAACCCGCGCCCTCACACGTACGCTCCCCCTAGAGCGTTGTCATACCCTCACCTGGACCCTAAACCGTCCCCGTCCCCTAACCCTAACCCTAGCCCGAACCCTAACCCTAACCCTTCCCCGAAGCCTGACCATCACCCGTCCCCTAATCCTAACCCGTACGCTGACACTAACCCGCGCCCTCACACGTACGCTCCCCCTAGAGCGTTGTCGTACCCTCACCTGGACCCTAAACCTTCCCCGTCCCCTAACCCTAACCCTAGCCCGAACCCTAACCCTAACCCTTCCCCGAAGCCTGACCCTCACCCGTCCCCTAATCCTAACCCGTACGCTGACACTAGGCCGCGCCCTCACACGTACGCTCCCCCTAGAGCGTTGTCGTACCCTCACCTGGACCCTAAACCGTCCCCGTCCCCTAACCCTAACCCTAGCCCGAACCCTAACCCTAACCCTTCCCCGAAGCCTGACCCTCACCCGTCCCCTAATCCTAACCCGTACGCTGACACTAACCCGCGCCCTCACACGTACGCTCCCCCTAGAGCGTTGTCGTACCCTCACCTGGACCCTAAACCGTCCCCGTCCCCTAACCCTAACCCTAGCCCGAACGCTAACCCTAACCCTTCCCGGAAGCCTGACCCTCACCCGTCCCCTAATCCTAACCCGTACGCTGACACTAACCCGCGCCCTCACACGTACGCTCCCCCTAGAGCGTTGTCGTACCCTCACCTGGACCCTAAACCGTCCCCGTCCCCTAACCCTAACCCTAGCCCGAACCCTAACCCTAAACCTTCCCCGAAGCCTGACACTCACCCGTCCCCTAATCCTAGCCCGTACGCTGACACTAGCCCGCGCCCTCACACGTACGCTCCCCCTAGAGCGTTGTCGTACCCTCACCTGGACCCTAAACCGTCCCCGTCCCCTAACACTAACCCTAGCCCGAACCCTAACCCTAACCCTTCCCCGAAGCCTGACCCTCACCCGTCCCCTAATCCTAACCCGTACGCTGACACTAGCCCGCGCCCTCACACGTACGCTCCCCCTAGAGCGTTGTCGTACCCTCACCTGGACCCTAAACCGTCCCCGTCCCCTAACCCTAACCCTAGCCCGAACCCTAACCCTAACACTTCCCCGAAGCCTGACCCTCACCCGTCCCCTAATCCTAACCCGTACGCTGACACTAACCCGCGCCCTCACACGTACGCTCCCCCTAGAGCGTTGTCGTACCCTCACCTGGACCCTAAACCGTCCCCGTCCCCTAACCCTAACCCTAGCCCGAACCCTAACCCTAACCCTTCCCCGAAGCCTGACCCTCACCCGTCCCCTAATCCTAACCCGTACGCTGACACTAGCCCGCGCCCTCACACGTACGCTCCCCCTAGAGCATTGTCGTACCCTCACCTGGACCCTAAACCGTCCCCATCCCCTAACCCTAACCCTAGCCCGAACCCTAACCCTAACCCTTCCCCAAAGCCTGACCCTCACCCGTCCCCAATCCTAACCCGTACGCTGACACTAACCCGCGCCCTCACACGTACGCTCCACCTAGAGCGTTCTCGTACCCTCACCTGGACCCTAAACCGTCCCCGTCCCCTAACCCTAACCCTAGCCCGAACCCTAACCCTAACCTTTCCCCGAAGCCTGACCCTCACCCGTCCCCTAATCCTAACCCGTACGCTGACACTAACCCGCGCCCTCACACGTACGCTCCCCCTAGAGTGTTATCGTACCCTCACCTGGACCCTAAACCGTCCCAGTCCCCTAACCCTAACCCTAGCCCGAACCCTAACCCTAACCCTTCCCTGAAGCCTGACCCTCACCCGTCCCCTAATCCTAACCCGTACGCTGACACTAAGCCACGCCCTCACACGTACGCTCCCCCTAGAGCGTTGTCGTACCCTCACCTGGACCCTAAACCGTCCCCGTCCCCTAACCCTAACCCTAGCCCGAACCCTAACCCTAACCCTTCCCCGAAGCCTGACCCTCACCCGTCCCCTAATCCTAACCCGTACGCTGACACTAACCCGCGCCCTCACACGTACGCTCCCCCTAGAGCGTTGTCGTACCCTCACCTGGACCCTAAACCGTCCCCGTCCCCTAACCCTAACCCTAGCCCGAACCCTAACCCTAACCCTTCCCCGAAGCCTGACCCTCACCCGTCCCCTAATCCTAACCCGTACGCTGACACTAGCCCGCGCCCTCACACGTACGCTCCCCCTAGAGCGTTGTCGTACCCTCACCTGGACCCTAAACCGTCCCCGTCCCCTAACCCTAACCCTAGCCCGAACCCTAACCCTAACCCTTCCCCGAAGCCTGACCCTCACCCGTCCCCTAATCCTAACCCGTACGCTGACACTAACCCGCGCCCTCACACGTACGCTCCCCCTAGAGCGTTGTCGTACCCTCACCTGGACCCTAAACCGTCCCCGTCCCCTAACCCTAACCCTAGCCCGAACGCTAACCCTAACCCTTCCCGGAAGCCTGACCCTCACCCGTCCCCTAATCCTAACCCGTACGCTGACACTAACCCGCGCCCTCACACGTACGCTCCCCCTAGAGCGTTGTCGTACCCTCACCTGGACCCTAAACCGTCCCCGTCCCCTAACCCTAACCCTAGCCCGAACCCTAACCCTAACCCTTCCCCGAAGCCTGACCCTCACCCGTCCCCTAATCCTAACCCGTACGCTGACAGTAACCCACGCCCTCACACGTACGCTCCCCCTAGAGCGTTGTCGTACCCTCACCTGGACCCTAAACCGTCCCCGTCCCCTAACCCTAACCCTAGCCCGAACCCTAACCCTAACCCTTCCCCGAAGCCTGACCCTCACCCGTCCCCTAATCCTAACCCGTACGCTGACACTAACCCGCGCCCTCACACGTACGCTCCCCCTAGAGTGTTGTCGTACCCTCACCTGGACCCTAAACCGTCCCCGTCCCCTAACCCTAACCCTAGCCCGAACCCTAACCCTAACCCTTCCCCGAAGCCTGACCCTCACCCGTCCCCTAATCCTAACCCGTACGCTGACACTAACCCGCGCCCTCACACGTACGCTCCCCCTAGAGCGTTGTCGTACCCTCACCTGGACCCTAAACCGTCCCCGTCCCCTAACCCTAACCCTAGCCCGAACCCTAACCCTAACCCTGCCCCGAAGCCTGACCCTCACCCGTCCCCTAATCCTAACCCGTACGCTGACACTAACCCGCGCCCTCACACGTACGCTCCCCCTAGAGCGTTGTCGTACCCTCACCTGGACCTTAAACTGTCCCCGTCCCCTAACCCTAACCCTAGCCCGAACGCTAACCCTAACCCTTCCCGGAAGCCTGACCCTCACCCGTCCCCTAATCCTAACCCGTACGCTGACACTAACCCGCGCCCTCACACGTACGCTCCCCCTAGAGCGTTGTCGTACCCTCACCTGGACCCTAAACCGTCCCCGTCCCCTAACCCTAACCCTAGCCCGAACCCTAACCCTAACCCTTCCCCGAAGCCTGACCCTCACCCGTCCCCTAATCCTAACCCGTACGCTGACACTAGCCCGCGCCCTCACACGTACGCTCCCCCTAGAGCGTTGTCGTACCCTCACCTGGACCCTAAACCGTCCCCGTCCCCTAACCCTAACCCTAGCCCGAACCCTAACCCTAACACTTCCCCGAAGCCTGACCCTCACCCGTCCCCTAATCCTAACCCGTACGCTGACACTAACCCGCGCCCTCACACGTACGCTCCCCCTAGAGCGTTGTCGTACCCTCACCTGGACCCTAAACCGTCCCCGTCCCCTAACCCTAACCCTAGCCCGAACCCTAACCCTAACCCTTCCCCAAAGCCTGACCCTCACCCGTCCCCTAATCCTAACCCGTACGCTGACACTAACCCGCGCCCTCACACGTACGCTCCCCCTAGAGCGTTGTCGTACCCTCACCTGGACCCTAAACTGTCCCCGTCCCCTAACCCTAACCCTAGCCCGAACCCTAACCATAACACTTCCCCGAAGCGTGACCCTCACCCGTCCCCTAATCCTAAGCCGTACGCTGACACTAACCCGCGCCCTCACACGTACGCTCCCCCTAGAGCGTTGTCGTACCCTCACCTGGACCCTAAACCTTCCCCGTCCCCTAACCCTAACCCTAGCCCGAACCCTAACCCTAACCCTTCCCCGAAGCCTGACCCTCACCCGTCCCCTAATCCTAACCCGTACGCTGACACTAGCCCGCGCCCTCACACGTACGCTCCCCCTAGAGCGTTGTCGTACCCTCACCTGGACCCTAAACCGTCCCCGTCCCCTAACCCTAACCCTAGCCCGAACCCTAACCCTAACCCTTCCCCGAAGCCTGACCCTCACCCGTCCCCTAATCCTAACCCGTACGCTGACACTAACCCGCGCCCTCACACGTACGCTCCCCCTAGAGCGTTGTCGTACCCTCACCTGGACCCTAAACCGTCCCCGTCCCCTAACCCTAACCCTAGCCCGAACCCTAACCCTAACCCTTCCCGGAAGCCTGACCCTCACCCGTCCCCTAATCCTAACCCGTACGCTGACACTAACCCGCGCCCTCACACGTATGCTCCCCCTAGAGCGTTGTCGTACCCTCACCTGGACCCTAAACCGTCCCCGTCCCCTAACCCTAACCCTAGCCCGAACACTAACCCTAACCCTTCCCCGAAGCCTGACCCTCACCCGTCCCCTAATCCTAACCCGTACGCTGACACTAGCCCGCGCCCTCACACGTACGCTCCCCCTAGAGCGTTGTCGTACCCTCACCTGGACCCTAAACCGTCCCCGTCCCCTAACCCTAACCCTAGCCCGAACCCTAACCCTAACCCTTCCCCGAAGCCTGACCCTCACCCGTCCCCTAATCCTAACCCGTACGCTGACACTAGCCCGCGCCCTCACACGTACGCTCCCCCTAGAGCGTTGTCGTACCCTCACCTGGACCCTAAACCGTCCCCGTCCCCTAACCCTAACCCTAGCCCGAACCCTAACCCTAACACTTCCCCGAAGCCTGACCCTCACCCGTCCCCTAATCCTAACCCGTACGCAGACACTAACCCGCGCCCTCACACGTACGCTCCCCCTAGAGCGTTGTCGTACCCTCACCTGGACCCTAAACCGTCCCCGTCCCCTAACCCTAACCCTAGCCCGAACCCTAACCCTAACCCTTCCCCGAAGCCTGACCCTCACCCGTCCCCTAATCCTAACCCGTACGCTGACACTAGCCCGCGCCCTCACACGTACGCTCCCCCTAGAGCGTTGTCGTACCCTCACCTGGACCCTAAACCGTCCCCGTCCCCTAACCCTAACCCTAGCCCGAACCCTAACCCTAACCCTTCCCCGAAGCCTGACCCTCACCCGTCCCCTAATCCTAACCCGTACGCTGACACTAACCCACGCCCTCACACGTACGCTCCCCCTAGAGCGTTGTCGTACCCTCACCTGGACCCTAAACCGTCCCCGTCCCCTAACCCTAACCCTAGCCCGAACCCTAACCCTAACCCTTCCCCAAAGCCTGACCCTCACCCGTCCCCTAATCCTAACCCGTACGCTGACACTAACCCGCGCCCTCACACGTACGCTCCCCCTAGAGCGTTGTCGTACCCTCACCTGGACCCTAAACCGTCCCCGTCCCCTAACCCTAACCCTAGCCCGAACCCTAACCCTAACCCTTCCCCGAAGCCTGACCCTCACCCGTCCCCTAATCCTAACCCGTACGCTGACACTAACCCGCGCCCTCACACGTACGCTCCCCCTAGAGCGTTGTCGTACCCTCACCTGGACCCTAAACCGTCCCCGTCCCCTAACCCTAACCCTAGCCCGAACCCTAAACCTAACCCTTCCCGGAAGCCTGACCCTCACCCGTCCCCTAATCCTAACCCGTACGCTGACACTAACCCGCGCCCTCACACGTATGCTCCCCCTAGAGCGTTGTCGTACCCTCACCTGGACCCTAAACCGTCCCCGTCCCCTAACCCTAACCCTAGCCCGAACACTAACCCTAACCCTTCCCCGAAGCCTGACCCTCACCCGTCCCCTAATCCTAACCCGTACGCTGACACTAGCCCGCGCCCTCACACGTACGCTCCCCCTAGAGCGTTGTCGTACCCTCACCTGGACCCTAAACCGTCCCCGTCCCCTAACCCTAACCCTAGCCCGAACCCTAACCCTAACCCTTCCCCGAAGCCTGACCCTCACCCGTCCCCTAATCCTAACCCGTACGCTGACACTAGCCCGCGCCCTCACACGTACGCTCCCCCTAGAGCGTTGTCGTACCCTCACCTGGACCCTAAACCGTCCCCGTCCCCTAACCCTAACCCTAGCCCGAACCCTAACCCTAACACTTCCCCGAAGCCTGACCCTCACCCGTCCCCTACTCCTAACCCGTACGCAGACACTAACCCGCGCCCTCACACGTACGCTCCCCCTAGAGTGTTGTCGTACCCTCACCTGGACCCTAAACCGTCCCCGTCCCCTAACCCTAACCCTAGCCCGAACCCTAACCCTAACCCTTCCCCGAAGCCTGACCCTCACCCGTCCCCTAATCCTAACCCGTACGCTGACCCTAGCCCGCGCCCTCACACGTACGCTCCCCCTAGAGCGTTGTCGTACCCTCACCTGGACCCTAAACCGTCCCCGTCCCCTAACCCTAACCCTAGCCCGAACCCTAACCCTAACACTTCCCCGAAGCCTGACCCTCACCCGTCCCCTAATCCTAACCCGTACGCTGACACTAACCCGCGCCCTCACACGTACGCTCCCCCTAGAGCGTTGTCGTACCCTCACCTGGACCCTAAACCGTCCCCGTCCCCTAACCCTAACCCTAGCCCGAACCCTAACCCTAACCCTTCCCCGAAGCCTGACCCTCACCCGTCCCCTAATCCTAACCCGTACACTGACACTAGCCCGCGCCCTCACACGTACGCTCCCCCTAGAGCGTTGTCGTACCCTCACCTGGACCCTAAACCGTCCCCGTCCCCTAACCCTAACCCTAGCCCGAACCCTAACCCTAACCCTTCCCCGAAGCCTGACCCTCACCCGTCCCCTAATCCTAACCCGTACGCTGACACTAACCCGCGCCCTCACACGTACGCTCCCCCTAGAGCGTTGTCGTACCCTCACCTGGACCCTAAACCGTCCCCGTCCCCTAACCCTAACCCTAGCCCGAACCCTAACCCTAACCCTTCCCCGAAGCCTGACCCTCACCCGTCCCCTAATCCTAACCCGTACGCTGACACTAACCCGCGCCCTCACACGTACGCTCCCCCTAGAGCGTTGTCGTACCCTCACCTGGACCCTAAACCGTCCCCGTCCCCTAACCCTAACCCTAGCCCGAACCCTAACCCTAACCCTTCCCCGAAGCCTGACCCTCACCCGTCCCCTAATCCTAACCCGTACGCTGACACTAACCCGCGCCCTCACACGTACGCTCCCCCTAGAGCGTTGTCGTACCCTCACCTGGACCCTAAACCGTCCCCGTCCCCTAACCCTAACCCTAGCCCGAACCCTAACCCTAACCCTTCCCCGAAGCCTGACCCTCACCCGTCCCCTAATCCTAACCCGTACGCTGACACTAACCCGCGCCCTCACACGTACGCTCCCCCTAGAGCGTTGTCGTACCCTCACCTGGACCCTAAACTGTCCCCGTCCCCTAACCCTAACCCTAGCCCGAACGCTAACCCTAACCCTTCCCGGAAGCCTGACCCTCACCCGTCCCCTAATCCTAACCCGTACGCTGACACTAACCCGCGCCCTCACACGTACGCTCCCCCTAGAGCGTTGTCGTACCCTCACCTGGACCCTAAACCGTCCCCGTCCCCTAACCCTAACCCTAGCCCGAACCCTAACCCTAACCCTTCCCCGAAGCCTGACCCTCACCCGTCCCCTAATCCTAACCCGTACGCTGACACTAGCCCGCGCCCTCACACGTACGCTCCCCCTAGAGCGTTGTCGTACCCTCACCTGGACCCTAAACCGTCCCCGTCCCCTAACCCTAACCCTAGCCCGAACCCTAACCCTAACCCTTCCCCGAAGCCTGACCCTCACCCGTCCCCTAATCCTAACCCGTACGCTGACCCTAGCCCGCGCCCTCACACGTACGCTCCCCCTAGAGCGTTGTCGTACCCTCACCTGGACCCTAAACCGTCCCCGTCCCCTAACCCTAACCCTAGCCCGAACCCTAACCCTAACACTTCCCCGAAGCCTGACCCTCACCCGTCCCCTAATCCTAACCCGTACGCTGACACTAACCCGCGCCCTCACACGTACGCTCCCCCTAGAGCGTTGTCGTACCCTCACCTGGACCCTAAACCGTCCCCGTCCCCTAACCCTAACCCTAGCCCGAACCCTAACCCTAACCCTTCCCCGAAGCCTGACCCTCACCCGTCCCCTAATCCTAACCCGTACGCTGACAATAGCCCGCGCCCTCACACGTACGCTCCCCCTAGAGCGTTGTCGTACCCTCACCTGGACCCTAAACCGTCCCCGTCCCCTAACCCTAACCCTAGCCCGAACCCTAACCCTAACACTTCCCCGAAGCCTGACCCTCACCCGTCCCCTAATCCTAACCCGTACGCTGACAATAACCCGCGCCCTCACACGTACGCTCCCCCTAGAGCGTTGTCGTACCCTCACCTGGACCCTAAACCGTCCCCGTCCCCTAACCCTAACCCTAGCCCGAACCCTAACCCTAACCCTTCCCCGAAGCCTGACCCTCACCCGTCCCCTAATCCTAACCCGTATGCTGACACTAGCCCGCGCCCTCACACGTACGCTCCCCCTAGAGCGTTGTCGTACCCTCACCTGGACCCTAAACCGTCCCCGTCCCCTAACCCTAACCCTAGCCCGAACCCTAACCCTAACCCTTCCCCGAAGCCTGACCCTCACCCGTCCCCTAATCCAAACCCGTACGCTGACACTAGCCCGCGCCCTCACACGTACGCTCCCCCTAGAGCGTTGTCGTACCCTCACCTGGACCCTAAACCGTCCCCGTCCCCTAACCCTAACCCTAGCCCGAACCCTAACCCTAACACTTCCCCGAAGCCTGACCCTCACCCGTCCCCTAATCCTAACCCGTACGCTGACACTAACCCGCGCCCTCACACGTACGCTCCCCCTAGAGCGTTGTCGTACCCTCACCTGGACCCTAAACCGTCCCCGTCCCCTAACCCTAACCCTAGCCCGAACCCTAACCCTAACCCTTCCCCGAAGCCTGACCCTCACCCGTCCCCTAATCCTAACCCGTACGCTGACACTAGCCCGCGCCCTCACACGTACGCTCCCCCTAGAGCGTTGTCGTACCCTCACCTGGACCCTAAACCGTCCCCGTCCCCTAACCCTAACCCTAGCCCGAACCCTAACCCTAACCCTTCCCCGAAGCCTGACCCTCACCCGTCCCCTAATCCTAACCCGTACGCTGACCCTAGCCCGCGCCCTCACACGTACGCTCCCCCTAGAGCGTTGTCGTACCCTCACCTGGACCCTAAACCGTCCCCGTCCCCTAACCCTAACCCTAGCCCGAACCCTAACCCTAACACTTCCCCGAAGCCTGACCCTCACCCGTCCCCTAATCCTAACCCGTACGCTGACACTAACCCGCGCCCTCACACGTACGCTCCCCCTAGAGCGTTGTCGTACCCTCACCTGGACCCTAAACCGTCCCCGTCCCCTAACCCTAACCCTAGCCCGAACCCTAACCCTAACCCTTCCCCGAAGCCTGACCCTCACCCGTCCCCTAATCCTAACCCGTACACTGACACTAGCCCGCGCCCTCACACGTACGCTCCCCCTAGAGCGTTGTCGTACCCTCACCTGGACCCTAAACCGTCCCCGTCCCCTAACCCTAACCCTAGCCCGAACCCTAACCCTAACCCTTCCCCGAAGCCTGACCCTCACCCGTCCCCTAATCCTAACCCGTACGCTGACACTAACCCGCGCCCTCACACGTACGCTCCCCCTAGAGCGTTGTCGTACCCTCACCTGGACCCTAAACCGTCCCCGTCCCCTAACCCTAACCCTAGCCCGAACCCTAACCCTAACCCTTCCCCGAAGCCTGACCCTCACCCGTCCCCTAATCCTAACCCGTACGCTGACACTAACCCGCGCCCTCACACGTACGCTCCCCCTAGAGTGTTGTCGTACCCTCACCTGGACCCTAAACCGTCCCCGTCCCCTAACCCTAACCCTAGCCCGAACCCTAACCCTAACCCTTCCCCGAAGCCTGACCCTCACCCGTCCCCTAATCCTAACCCGTACGCTGACACTAACCCGCGCCCTCACACGTACGCTCCCCCTAGAGCGTTGTCGTACCCTCACCTGGACCCTAAACCGTCCCCGTCCCCTAACCCTAACCCTAGCCCGAACCCTAACCCTAACCCTTCCCCGAAGCCTGACCCTCACCCGTCCCCTAATCCTAACCCGTACGCTGACACTAACCCGCGCCCTCACACGTACGCTCCCCCTAGAGCGTTGTCGTACCCTCACCTGGACCCTAAACTGTCCCCGTCCCCTAACCCTAACCCTAGCCCGAACGCTAACCCTAACCCTTCCCGGAAGCCTGACCCTCACCCGTCCCCTAATCCTAACCCGTACGCTGACACTAACCCGCGCCCTCACACGTACGCTCCCCCTAGAGCGTTGTCGTACCCTCACCTGGACCCTAAACCGTCCCCGTCCCCTAACCCTAACCCTAGCCCGAACCCTAACCCTAACCCTTCCCCGAAGCCTGACCCTCACCCGTCCCCTAATCCTAACCCGTACGCTGACACTAACCCGCGCCCTCACACGTACGCTCCCCCTAGAGTGTTGTCGTACCCTCACCTGGACCCTAAACCGTCCCCGTCCCCTAACCCTAACCCTAGCCCGAACCCTAACCCTAACCCTTCCCCGAAGCCTGACCCTCACCCGTCCCCTAATCCTAACCCGTACGCTGACACTAACCCGCGCCCTCACACGTACGCTCCCCCTAGAGCGTTGTCGTACCCTCACCTGGACCCTAAACCGTCCCCGTCCCCTAACCCTAACCCTAGCCCGAACCCTAACCCTAACCCTTCCCCGAAGCCTGACCCTCACCCGTCCCCTAATCCTAACCCGTACGCTTACACTAACCCGCGCCCTCACACGTACGCTCCCCCTAGAGCGTTGTCGTACCCTCACCTGGACCCTAAACTATCCCCGTCCCCTAACCCTAACCCTAGCCCGAACGCTAACCCTAACCCTTCCCGGAAGCCTGACCCTCACCCGTCCCCTAATCCTAACCCGTACGCTGACACTAACCCGCGCCCTCACACGTACGCTCCCCCTAGAGCGTTGTCGTACCCTCACCTGGACCCTAAACCGTCCCCGTCCCCTAACCCTAACCCTAGCCCGAACCCTAACCCTAACCCTTCCCCGAAGCCTGACCCTCACCCGTCCCCTAATCCTAACCCGTACGCTGACACTAGCCCGCGCCCTCACACGTACGCTCCCCCTAGAGCGTTGTCGTACCCTCACCTGGACCCTAAACCGTCCCCGTCCCCTAACCCTAACCCTAGCCCGAACCCTAACCCTAACCCTTCCCCGAAGCCTGACCCTCACCCGTCCCCTAATCCTAACCCGTACGCTGACCCTAGCCCGCGCCCTCACACGTACGCTCCCCCTAGAGCGTTGTCGTACCCTCACCTGGACCCTAAACTGTCCCCGTCCCCTAACCCTAACCCTAGCCCGAACCCTAACCCTAACACTTCCCCGAAGCCTGACCCTCACCCGTCCCCTAATCCTAACCCGTACGCTGACACTAACCCTCGCCCTCACACGTACGCTCCCCCTAGAGCGTTGTCGTACCCTCACCTGGACCCTAAACCGTCCCCGTCCCCTAACCCTAACCCTAGCCCGAACCCTAACCCTAACCCTTCCCCGAAGCCTGACCCTCACCCGTCCCCTAATCCTAACCCGTACGCTGACACTAGCCCGCGCCCTCACACGTACGCTCCCCCTAGAGCGTTGTCGTACCCTCACCTGGACCCTAAACCGTCCCCGTCCCCTAACCCTAACCCTAGCCCGAACCCTAACCCTAACACTTCCCCGAAGCCTGACCCTCACCCGTCCCCTAATCCTAACCCGTACGCTGACACTAACCCGCGCCCTCACACGTACGCTCCCCCTAGAGCGTTGTCGTACCCTCACCTGGACCCTAAACCGTCCCCGTCCCCTAACCCTAACCCTAGCCCGAACCCTAACCCTAACCCTTCCCCGAAGCCTGACCCTCACCCGTCCCCTAATCCTAACCCGTACACTGACACTAGCCCGCGCCCTCACACGTACGCTCCCCCTAGAGCGTTGTCGTACCCTCACCTGGACCCTAAACCGTCCCCGTCCCCTAACCCTAACCCTAGCCCGAACCCTAACCCTAACCCTTCCCCGAAGCCTGACCCTCACCCGTCCCCTAATCCTAACCCGTACGCTGACACTAACCCGCGCCCTCACACGTACGCTCCCCCTAGAGCGTTGTCGTACCCTCACCTGGACCCTAAACCGTCCCCGTCCCCTAACCCTAACCCTAGCCCGAACCCTAACCCTAACCCTTCCCCGAAGCCTGACCCTCACCCGTCCCCTAATCCTAACCCGTACGCTGACACTAACCCGCGCCCTCACACGTACGCTCCCCCTAGAGTGTTGTCGTACCCTCACCTGGACCCTAAACCGTCCCCGTCCCCTAACCCTAACCCTAGCCCGAACCCTAACCCTAACCCTTCCCCGAAGCCTGACCCTCACCCGTCCCCTAATCCTAACCCGTACGCTGACACTAACCCGCGCCCTCACACGTACGCTCCCCCTAGAGCGTTGTCGTACCCTCACCTGGACCCTAAACCGTCCCCGTCCCCTAACCCTAACCCTAGCCCGAACCCTAACCCTAACCCTTCCCCGAAGCCTGACCCTCACCCGTCCCCTAATCCTAACCCGTACGCTGACACTAACCCGCGCCCTCACACGTACGCTCCCCCTAGAGCGTTGTCGTACCCTCACCTGGACCCTAAACTGTCCCCGTCCCCTAACCCTAACCCTAGCCCGAACGCTAACCCTAACCCTTCCCGGAAGCCTGACCCTCACCCGTCCCCTAATCCTAACCCGTACGCTGACACTAACCCGCGCCCTCACACGTACGCTCCCCCTAGAGCGTTGTCGTACCCTCACCTGGACCCTAAACCGTCCCCGTCCCCTAACCCTAACCCTAGCCCGAACCCTAACCCTAACCCTTCCCCGAAGCCTGACCCTCACCCGTCCCCTAATCCTAACCCGTACGCTGACACTAACCCGCGCCCTCACACGTACGCTCCCCCTAGAGCGTTGTCGTACCCTCACCTGGACCCTAAACCGTCCCCGTCCCCTAACCCTAACCCTAGCCCGAACCCTAACCCTAACACTTCCCCGAAGCCTGACCCTCACACGTCCCCTAATCCTAACCCGTACGCTGACACTAGCCCGCGCCCTCACACGTACGCTCCCCCTAGAGCGTTGTCGTACCCTCACCTGGACCCTAAACCGTCCCCGTCCCCTAACCCTAACCCTAGCCCGAGCCCTAACCCTAACACTTCCCCGAAGCCTGACCCTCACCCGTCCCCTAATCCTAACCCGTACGCTGACACTAACCCGCGCCCTCACACGTACGCTCCCCCTAGAGCGTTGTCGTACCCTCACCTGGACCCTAAACCGTCCCCGTCCCCTAACCCTAACCCTAGCCCGAACCCTAACCCTAACCCTTCCCCGAAGCCTGACCCTCACCCGTCCCCTAATCCTAACCCGTACGCTGACACTAACCCGCGCCCTCACACGTACGCTCCCCCTAGAGCGTTGTCGTACCCTCACCTGGACCCTAAACCGTCCCCGTCCCCTAACCCTAACCCTAGCCCGAACCCTAACCCTAACCCTTCCCCGAAGCCTGACCCTCACCCGTCCCCTAATCCTAACCCGTACGCTGACACTAACCCGTGCCCTCACACGTACGCTCCCCCTAGAGCGTTGTCGTACCCTCACCTGGACCCTAAACTGTCCCCGTCCCCTAACCCTAACCCTAGCCCGAACGCTAACCCTAACCCTTCCCGGAAGCCTGACCCTCACCCGTCCCCTAATCCTAACCCGTACGCTGACACTAACCCGCGCCCTCACACGTACGCTCCCCCTAGAGCGTTGTCGTACCCTCACCTGGACCCTAAACCGTCCCCGTCCCCTAACCCTAACCCTAGCCCGAACCCTAACCCTAACCCTTCCCCGAAGCCTGACCCTCACCCGTCCCCTAATCCTAACCCGTACGCTGACACTAGCCCGCGCCCTCACACGTACGCTCCCCCTAGAGCGTTGTCGTACCCTCACCTGGACCCTAAACCGTCCCCGTCCCCTAACCCTAACCCTAGCCCGAACCCTAACCCTAACACTTCCCCGAAGCCTGACCCTCACCCGTCCCCTAATCCTAACCCGTACGCTGACACTAACCCGCGCCCTCACACGTACGCTCCCCCTAGAGCGTTGTCGTACCCTCACCTGGACCCTAAACCGTCCCCGTCCCCTAACCCTAACCCTAGCCCGAACCCTAACCCTAACCCTTCCCCGAAGCCTGACCCTCACCCGTCCCCTAATCCTAACCCGTACGCTGACACTAACCCGCGCCCTCACACGTACGCTCCCCCTAGAGCGTTGTCGTACCCTCACCTGGACCCTAAACTGTCCCCGTCCCCTAACCCTAACCCTAGCCCGAACCCTAACCCTAACACTTCCCCGAAGCCTGACCCTCACCCGTCCCCTAATCCTAACCCGTACGCTGACACTAACCCGCGCCCTCACACGTACGCTCCCCCTAGAGCGTTATCGTACCCTCACCTGGACCCTAAACCGTCCCCGTCCCCTAACCCTAACCCTAGCCCGAACCCTAACCCTAACCCTTCCCCGAAGCCTGACCCTCACCCGTCCCCTAATCCTAACCCGTACGCTGACACTAACCCGCGCCCTCACACGTACGCTCCCCCTAGAGCGTTGTCGTACCCTCACCTGGACCCTAAACCGTCCCCGTCCCCTAACCCTAACCCTAGCCCAAACCCTAACCCTAACCCTTCCCCGAAGCCTGACCCTCACCCGTCCCCTAATCCTAACCCGTACGCTGACACTAACCCGCGCCCTCACACGTACGCTCCCCCTAGAGCGTTGTCGTACCCTCACCTGGACCCTAAACCGTCCCCGTCCCCTAACCCTAACCCTAGACCGAACCCTAACCCTAACACTTCCCCGAAGCCTGACCCTCACCCGTCCCCTAATCCTAACCCGTACGCTGACACTAACCCGCGCCCTCACACGTACGCTCCCCCTAGAGCGTTGTCGTACCCTCACCTGGACCCTAAACCGTCCCCGTCCCCTAACCCTAACCCTAGCCCGAACCCTAACCCTAACCCTTCCCCGAAGCCTGACCCACACCCGTCCCCTAATCCTAACCCGTACGCTGACACTAAACCGCGCCCTCACACGTACGCTCCCCCTAGAGCGTTGTCGTACCCTCACCTGGACCCTAAACCGTCCCCGTCCCCTAACCCTAACCCTAGCCCGAACCCTAACCCTAACCCTTCCCCGAAGCCTGACCCTCAGCCGTCCCCTAATCCTAACCCGTACGCTGACACTAACCCGCGCCCTCACATGTACGCTCCCCCTAGAGCGTTGTCGTACCCTCACCTGGACCCTAAACCGTCCCCGTCCCCTAACCCTAACCCTAGCCCGAACCCTAACCCTAACCCTTCCCCGAAGCCTGACACTCAGCCGTCCCCTAATCCTAACCCGTACGCTGACACTAACCCTCGCCCTCACACGTACGCTCCCCCTAGAGCGTTGTCGTACCCTCACCTGGACCCTAAACCGTCCCCGTCCCCTAACCCTAACCCTAGCCCGAACCCTAACCCTAACCCTTCCCCGAAGCCTGACCCTCACCCGTCCCCTAATCCTAACCCGTACGCTGACACTAACCCGCGCCCTCACACGTACGCTCCCCCTAGAGCGTGGTCGTACCCTCACCTGGACCCTAAACCGTCCCCGTCCCCTAACCCTAACCCTAGCCCGAACCCTAACCCTAACCCTTCCCCGAAGCCTGACCCTCAGCCGTCCCCTAATCCTAACCCGTACGCTGACACTAACCCGCGCCCTCACACGTACGCTCCCCCTAGAGCGTTGTCGTACCCTCACCTGGACCCTAAACCGTCCCCGTCCCCTAACCCTAACCCTAGCCCGAACCCTAACCTTAATCCTTCCCCGAAGCCTGACCCTCACCCGTCCCCTAATCCTAACCCGTACGCTGACACTAACCCGCGCCCTCACACGTACGCTCCCCCTAGAGCGTTGTCGTACCCTCACCTGGACCCTAAACCGTCCCCGTCGCCTAACCCTAACCCTAGCCCGAACCCTAACCCTAACCCTTCCCCGAAGCCTGACCCTCACCCGTCCCCTAATCCTAACCCGTACGCTGACACTAACCCGCACCCTCACACGTACGCTCCCCCTAGAGCGTTGTCGTACCCTCACCTGGACCCTAAACCGTCCCCGTCCCCTAACCCTAACCCTAGCCCGAACCCTAACCCTAACCCTTCCCCGAAGCCTGACCCTCACCCGTCCCCTAATCCTAACCCGTACGCTGACACTAACCCACGCCCTCACACGTACGCTCCCCCTAGAGCGTTGTCGTACCCTCACCTGGACCCTAAACCGTCCCCGTCCCCTAACCCTAACCCTAGCCCGAACCCTAACCCTAACCCTTCCCCGAAGCCTGACCCTCACCCGTCCCCTAATCCTAACCCGTACGCTGACACTAACCCGCGCCCTCACACGTACGCTCCCCCTAGAGCGTTGTCGTACCCTCACCTGGACCCTAAACGTCCCCGTCCCCTAACCCTAACCCTAGCCCGAACCCTAACCCTAACCCTTCCCCAAAGCCTGACCCTCAGCCGTCCCCTAATCCTAACCCGTACGCTGACACTAACCCGCGCCCTCACACGTACGCTCCCCCTAGAGCGTTGTCGTACCCTCACCTGGACCCTAAACCGTCCCCGTCCCCTAACCCTAACCCTAGCCCGAACCCTAACCCTAACCCTTCCCCGAAGCCTGACCCTCAGCCGTCCCCTAATCCTAACCCGTACGCTGACACTAACCCGCGCCCTCACACGTACGCTCCCCCTAGAGCGTTGTCGTACCCTCACCTGGACTCTAAACCGTCCCCGTCCCCTAACCCTAACCCTAGCCCGAACCCTAACCCTAACCCTTCCCCGAAGCCTGACCCTCACCCGTCCCCTAATCCTAACCCGTACGCTGACAGTAACCCGCGCCCTCACACGTACGCTCCCCCTAGAGCGTTGTCGTACCCTCACCTGGACCCTAAACCGTCCCCGTCCCCTAACCCTAACCCTAGCCCGAACCCTAACCCTAACCCTTCCCCGAAGCCTGACCCTCAGCCGTCCCCTAATCCTAACCCGTACGCTGACACTAACCCGCGCCCTCACACGTACGCTCCCCCTAGAGCGTTGTCGTACCCTCACCTGGACCCTAAACCGTCCCCGTCCCCTAACCCTAACCCTAGCCCGAACCCTAACCCTAATCCTTCCCCGAAGCCTGACCCTCACCCGTCCCCTAATCCTAACCCGTACGCTGACACTAACCCGCGCCCTCACACGTACGCTCCCCCTAGAGCGTTGTCGTACCCTCACCTGGACCCTAAACTGTCCCCGTCCCCTAACCCTAACCCTAGCCCGAACGCTAACCCTAACCCTTCCCGGAAGACTGACCCTCACCCGTCCCCTAATCCTAACCCGTACGCTGACACTAACCCGCGCCCTCACACGTACGCTCCCCCTAGAGCGTTGTCGTACCCTCACCTGGACCCTAAACCGTCCCCGTCCCCTAACCCTAACCCTAGCCCGAACCCTAACCCTAACCCTTCCCCGAAGCCTGACCCTCACCCGTCCCCTAATCCTAACCCGTACGCTGACACTAACCCGCGCCCTCACACGTACGCTCCCCCTAGAGCGTTGTCGTACCCTCACCTGGACCCTAAACCGTCCCCGTCCCCTAACCCTAACCCTAGCCCGAACCCTAACCCTAACACTTCCCCGAAGCCTGACCCTCACACGTCCCCTAATCCTAACCCGTACGCTGACACTAGCCCGCGCCCTCACACGTACGCTCCCCCTAGAGCGTTGTCGTACCCTCACCTGGACCCTAAACCGTCCCCGTCCCCTAACCCTAACCCTAGCCCGAACCCTAACCCTAACACTTCCCCGAAGCCTGACCCTCACCCGTCCCCTAATCCTAACCCGTACGCTGACACTAACCCGCGCCCTCACACGTACGCTCCCCCTAGAGCGTTGTCGTACCCTCACCTGGACCCTAAACCGTCCCCGTCCCCTAACCCTAACCCTAGCCCGAACCCTAACCCTAACCCTTCCCCGAAGCCTGACCCTCACCCGTCCCCTAATCCTAACCCGTACGCTGACACTAACCCGCGCCCTCACACGTACGCTCCCCCTAGAGCGTTGTCGTACCCTCACCTGGACCCTAAACCGTCCCCGTCCCCTAACCCTAACCCTAGCCCGAACCCTAACCCTAACCCTTCCCCGAAGCCTGACCCTCACCCGTCCCCTAATCCTAACCCGTACGCTGACACTAACCCGTGCCCTCACACGTACGCTCCCCCTAGAGCGTTGTCGTACCCTCACCTGGACCCTAAACTGTCCCCGTCCCCTAACCCTAACCCTAGCCCGAACGCTAACCCTAACCCTTCCCGGAAGCCTGACCCTCACCCGTCCCCTAATCCTAACCCGTACGCTGACACTAACCCGCGCCCTCACACGTACGCTCCCCCTAGAGCGTTGTCGTACCCTCACCTGGACCCTAAACCGTCCCCGTCCCCTAACCCTAACCCTAGCCCGAACCCTAACCCTAACCCTTCCCCGAAGCCTGACCCTCACCCGTCCCCTAATCCTAACCCGTACGCTGACACTAGCCCGCGCCCTCACACGTACGCTCCCCCTAGAGCGTTGTCGTACCCTCACCTGGACCCTAAACCGTCCCCGTCCCCTAACCCTAACCCTAGCCCGAACCCTAACCCTAACACTTCCCCGAAGCCTGACCCTCACCCGTCCCCTAATCCTAACCCGTACGCTGACACTAACCCGCGCCCTCACACGTACGCTCCCCCTAGAGCGTTGTCGTACCCTCACCTGGACCCTAAACCGTCCCCGTCCCCTAACCCTAACCCTAGCCCGAACCCTAACCCTAACCCTTCCCCGAAGCCTGACCCTCACCCGTCCCCTAATCCTAACCCGTACGCTGACACTAACCCGCGCCCTCACACGTACGCTCCCCCTAGAGCGTTGTCGTACCCTCACCTGGACCCTAAACCGTCCCCGTCCCCTAACCCTAACCCTAGCCCGAACCCTAACCCTAACCCTTCCCCGAAGCCTGACCCTCACCCGTCCCCTAATCCTAACCCGTACGCTGACACTAACCCGCGCCCTCACACGTACGCTCCCCCTAGAGCGTTGTCGTACCCTCACCTGGACCCTAAACCGTCCCCGTCCCCTAACCCTAACCCTAGCCCGAACCCTAACCCTAACACTTCCCCGAAGCCTGACCCTCACCCGTCCCCTAATCCTAACCCGTACGCTGACACTAACCCGCGCCCTCACACGTACGCTCCCCCTAGAGCGTTATCGTACCCTCACCTGGACCCTAAACCGTCCCCGTCCCCTAACCCTAACCCTAGCCCGAACCCTAACCCTAACCCTTCCCCGAAGCCTGACCCTCACCCGTCCCCTAATCCTAACCCGTACGCTGACACTAACCCGCGCCCTCACACGTACGCTCCCCCTAGAGCGTTGTCGTACCCTCACCTGGACCCTAAACCGTCCCCGTCCCCTAACCCTAACCCTAGCCCGAACCCTAACCCTAACCCTTCCCCGAAGCCTGACCCTCACCCGTCCCCTAATCCTAACCCGTACGCTGACACTAACCCGCGCCCTCACACGTACGCTCCCCCTAGAGCGTTGTCGTACCCTCACCTGGACCCTAAACTGTCCCCGTCCCCTAACCCTAACCCTAGCCCGAACCCTAACCCTAACACTTCCCCGAAGCCTGACCCTCACCCGTCCCCTAATCCTAACCCGTACGCTGACACTAACCCGCGCCCTCACACGTACGCTCCCCCTAGAGCGTTATCGTACCCTCACCTGGACCCTAAACCGTCCCCGTCCCCTAACCCTAACCCTAGCCCGAACCCTAACCCTAACCCTTCCCCGAAGCCTGACCCTCACCCGTCCCCTAATCCTAACCCGTACGCTGACACTAACCCGCGCCCTCACACGTACGCTCCCCCTAGAGCGTTGTCGTACCCTCACCTGGACCCTAAACCGTCCCCGTCCCCTAACCCTAACCCTAGCCCAAACCCTAACCCTAACCCTTCCCCGAAGCCTGACCCTCACCCGTCCCCTAATCCTAACCCGTACGCTGACACTAACCCGCGCCCTCACACGTACGCTCCCCCTAGAGCGTTGTCGTACCCTCACCTGGACCCTAAACCGTCCCCGTCCCCTAACCCTAACCCTAGACCGAACCCTAACCCTAACACTTCCCCGAAGCCTGACCCTCACCCGTCCCCTAATCCTAACCCGTACGCTGACACTAACCCGCGCCCTCACACGTACGCTCCCCCTAGAGCGTTGTCGTACCCTCACCTGGACCCTAAACCGTCCCCGTCCCCTAACCCTAACCCTAGCCCGAACCCTAACCCTAACCCTTCCCCGAAGCCTGACCCACACCCGTCCCCTAATCCTAACCCGTACGCTGACACTAAACCGCGCCCTCACACGTACGCTCCCCCTAGAGCGTTGTCGTACCCTCACCTGGACCCTAAACCGTCCCCGTCCCCTAACCCTAACCCTAGCCCGAACCCTAACCCTAACCCTTCCCCGAAGCCTGACCCTCAGCCGTCCCCTAATCCTAACCCGTACGCTGACACTAACCCGCGCCCTCACATGTACGCTCCCCCTAGAGCGTTGTCGTACCCTCACCTGGACCCTAAACCGTCCCCGTCCCCTAACCCTAACCCTAGCCCGAACCCTAACCCTAACCCTTCCCCGAAGCCTGACACTCAGCCGTCCCCTAATCATAACCCGTACGCTGACACTAACCCTCGCCCTCACACGTACGCTCCCCCTAGAGCGTTGTCGTACCCTCACCTGGACCCTAAACCGTCCCCGTCCCCTAACCCTAACCCTAGCCCGAACCCTAACCCTAACCCTTCCCCGAAGCCTGACCCTCACCCGTCCCCTAATCCTAACCCGTACGCTGACACTAATCCGCGCCCTCACACGTACGCTCCCCCTAGAGCGTTGTCGTACCCTCACCTGGACCCTAAACCGTCCCCGTCCCCTAACCCTAACCCTAGCCCGAACCCTAACCCTAACCCTTCCCCGAAGCCTGACCCTCAGCCGTCCCCTAATCCTAACCCGTACGCTGACACTAACCCGCGCCCTCACACGTACGCTCCCCCTAGAACGTTGTCGTACCCTCACCTGGACCCTAAACCGTCCCCGTCCCCTAACCCTAACCCTAGCCCGAACCCTAACCTTAATCCTTCCCCGAAGCCTGACCCTCACCCGTCCCCTAATCCTAACCCGTACGCTGACACTAACCCGCGCCCTCACACGTACGCTCCCCCTAGAGCGTTGTCGTACCCTCACCTGGACCCTAAACCGTCCCCGTCGCCTAACCCTAACCCTAGCCCGAACCCTAACCCTAACCCTTCCCCGAAGCCTGACCCTCACCCGTCCCCTAATCCTAACCCGTACGCTGACACTAACCCGCACCCTCACACGTACGCTCCCCCTAGAGCGTTGTCGTACCCTCACCTGGACCCTAAACCGTCCCCGTCCCCTAACCCTAACCCTAGCCCGAACCCTAACCCTAACCCTTCCCCGAAGCCTGACCCTCACCCGTCCCCTAATCCTAACCCGTACGCTGACACTAACCCACGCCCTCACACGTACGCTCCCCCTAGAGCGTTGTCGTACCCTCACCTGGACCCTAAACCGTCCCCGTCCCCTAACCCTAACCCTAGCCCGAACCCTAACCCTAACCCTTCCCCGAAGCCTGACCCTCACCCGTCCCCTAATCCTAACCCGTACGCTGACACTAACCCGCGCCCTCACACGTACGCTCCCCCTAGAGCGTTGTCGTACCCTCACCTGGACCCTAAACCGTCCCCGTCCCCTAACCCTAACCCTAGCCCGAACCCTAACCCTAACCCTTCCCCAAAGCCTGACCCTCAGCCGTCCCCTAATCCTAACCCGTACGCTGACACTAACCCGCGCCCTCACACGTACGCTCCCCCTAGAGCGTTGTCGTACCCTCACCTGGACCCTAAACCGTCCCCGTCCCCTAACCCTAACCCTAGCCCGAACCCTAACCCTAACCCTTCCCCGAAGCCTGACCCTCAGCCGTCCCCTAATCCTAACCCGTACGCTGACACTAACCCGCGCCCTCACACGTACGCTCCCCCTAGAGCGTTGTCGTACCCTCACCTGGACTCTAAACCGTCCCCGTCCCCTAACCCTAACCCTAGCCCGAACCCTAACCCTAACCCTTCCCCGAAGCCTGACCCTCACCCGTCCCCTAATCCTAACCCGTACGCTGACAGTAACCCGCGCCCTCACACGTACGCTCCCCCTAGAGCGTTGTCGTACCCTCACCTGGACCCTAAACCGTCCCCGTCCCCTAACCCTAACCCTAGCCCGAACCCTAACCCTAACCCTTCCCCGAAGCCTGACCCTCAGCCGTCCCCTAATCCTAACCCGTACGCTGACACTAACCCGCGCCCTCACACGTACGCTCCCCCTAGAGCGTTGTCGTACCCTCACCTGGACCCTAAACCGTCCCCGTCCCCTAACCCTAACCCTAGCCCGAACCCTAACCCTAATCCTTCCCCGAAGCCTGACCCTCACCCGTCCCCTAATCCTAACCCGTACGCTGACACTAACCCGCGCCCTCACACGTACGCTCCCCCTAGAGCGTTGTCGTACCCTCACCTGGACCCTAAACTGTCCCCGTCCCCTAACCCTAACCCTAGCCCGAACGCTAACCCTAACCCTTCCCGGAAGCCTGACCCTCACCCGTCCCCTAATCCTAACCCGTACGCTGACACTAACCCGCGCCCTCACACGTACGCTCCCCCTAGAGCGTTGTCGTACCCTCACCTGGACCCTAAACCGTCCCCGTCCCCTAACCCTAACCCTAGCCCGAACCCTAACCCTAACCCTTCCCCGAAGCCTGACCCTCACCCGTCCCCTAATCCTAACCCGTACGCTGACACTAACCCGCGCCCTCACACGTACGCTCCCCCTAGAGCGTTGTCGTACCCTCACCTGGACCCTAAACCGTCCCCGTCCCCTAACCCTAACCCTAGCCCGAACCCTAACCCTAACACTTCCCCGAAGCCTGACCCTCACACGTCCCCTAATCCTAACCCGTACGCTGACACTAGCCCGCGCCCTCACACGTACGCTCCCCCTAGAGCGTTGTCGTACCCTCACCTGGACCCTAAACCGTCCCCGTCCCCTAACCCTAACCCTAGCCCGAACCCTAACCCTAACACTTCCCCGAAGCCTGACCCTCACCCGTCCCCTAATCCTAACCCGTACGCTGACACTAACCCGCGCCCTCACACGTACGCTCCCCCTAGAGCGTTGTCGTACCCTCACCTGCACCCTAAACCGTCCCCGTCCCCTAACCCTAACCCTAGCCCGAACCCTAACCCTAACCCTTCCCCGAAGCCTGACCCTCACCCGTCCCCTAATCCTAACCCGTACGCTGACACTAACCCGCGCCCTCACACGTACGCTCCCCCTAGAGCGTTGTCGTACCCTCACCTGGACCCTAAACCGTCCCCGTCCCCTAACCCTAACCCTAGCCCGAACCCTAACCCTAACCCTTCCCCGAAGCCTGACCCTCACCCGTCCCCTAATCCTAACCCGTACGCTGACACTAACCCGTGCCCTCACACGTACGCTCCCCCTAGAGCGTTGTCGTACCCTCACCTGGACCCTAAACTGTCCCCGTCCCCTAACCCTAACCCTAGCCCGAACGCTAACCCTAACCCTTCCCGGAAGCCTGACCCTCACCCGTCCCCTAATCCTAACCCGTACGCTGACACTAACCCGCGCCCTCACACGTACGCTCCCCCTAGAGCGTTGTCGTACCCTCACCTGGACCCTAAACCGTCCCCGTCCCCTAACCCTAACCCTAGCCCGAACCCTAACCCTAACCCTTCCCCGAAGCCTGACCCTCACCCGTCCCCTAATCCTAACCCGTACGCTGACACTAGCCCGCGCCCTCACACGTACGCTCCCCCTAGAGCGTTGTCGTACCCTCACCTGGACCCTAAACCGTCCCCGTCCCCTAACCCTAACCCTAGCCCGAACCCTAACCCTAACACTTCCCCGAAGCCTGACCCTCACCCGTCCCCTAATCCTAACCCGTACGCTGACACTAACCCGCGCCCTCACACGTACGCTCCCCCTAGAGCGTTGTCGTACCCTCACCTGGACCCTAAACCGTCCCCGTCCCCTAACCCTAACCCTAGCCCGAACCCTAACCCTAACCCTTCCCCGAAGCCTGACCCTCACCCGTCCCCTAATCCTAACCCGTACGCTGACACTAACCCGCGCCCTCACACGTACGCTCCCCCTAGAGCGTTGTCGTACCCTCACCTGGACCCTAAACCGTCCCCGTCCCCTAACCCTAACCCTAGCCCGAACCCTAACCCTAACCCTTCCCCGAAGCCTGACCCTCACCCGTCCCCTAATCCTAACCCGTACGCTGACACTAACCCGCGCCCTCACACGTACGCTCCCCCTAGAGCGTTGTCGTACCCTCACCTGGACCCTAAACTGTCCCCGTCCCCTAACCCTAACCCTAGCCCGAACCCTAACCCTAACACTTCCCCGAAGCCTGACCCTCACCCGTCCCCTAATCCTAACCCGTACGCTGACACTAACCCGCGCCCTCACACGTACGCTCCCCCTAGAGTGTTATCGTACCCTCACCTGGACCCTAAACCGTCCCCGTCCCCTAACCCTAACCCTAGCCCGAACCCTAACCCTAACCCTTCCCCGAAGCCTGACCCTCACCCGTCCCCTAATCCTAACCCGTACGCTGACACTAACCCGCGCCCTCACACGTACGCTCCCCCTAGAGCGTTGTCGTACCCTCACCTGGACCCTAAACCGTCCCCGTCGCCTAACCCTAACCCTAGCCCGAACCCTAACCCTAACCCTTCCCCGAAGCCTGACCCTCACCCGTCCCCTAATCCTAACCCGTACGCTGACACTAACCCGCACCCTCACACGTACGCTCCCCCTAGAGCGTTGTCGTACCCTCACCTGGACCCTAAACCGTCCCCGTCCCCTAACCCTAACCCTAGCCCGAACCCTAACCCTAACCCTTCCCCGAAGCCTGACCCTCACCCGTCCCCTAATCCTAACCCGTACGCTGACACTAACCCACGCCCTCACACGTACGCTCCCCCTAGAGCGTTGTCGTACCCTCACCTGGACCCTAAACCGTCCCCGTCCCCTAACCCTAACCCTAGCCCGAACCCTAACCCTAACCCTTCCCCGAAGCCTGACCCTCACCCGTCCCCTAATCCTAACCCGTACGCTGACACTAACCCGCGCCCTCACACGTACGCTCCCCCTAGAGCGTTGTCGTACCCTCACCTGGACCCTAAACCGTCCCCGTCCCCTAACCCTAACCCTAGCCCGAACCCTAACCCTAACCCTTCCCCAAAGCCTGACCCTCAGCCGTCCCCTAATCCTAACCCGTACGCTGACACTAACCCGCGCCCTCACACGTACGCTCCCCCTAGAGCGTTGTCGTACCCTCACCTGGACCCTAAACCGTCCCCGTCCCCTAACCCTAACCCTAGCCCGAACCCTAACCCTAACCCTTCCCCGAAACCTGACCCTCAGCCGTCCCCTAATCCTAACCCGTACGCTGACACTAACCCGCGCCCTCACACGTACGCTCCCCCTAGAGCGTTGTCGTACCCTCACCTGGACTCTAAACCGTCCCCGTCCCCTAACCCTAACCCTAGCCCGAACCCTAACCCTAACCCTTCCCCGAAGCCTGACCCTCACCCGTCCCCTAATCCTAACCCGTACGCTGACAGTAACCCGCGCCCTCACACGTACGCTCCCCCTAGAGCGTTGTCGTACCCTCACCTGGACCCTAAACCGTCCCCGTCCCCTAACCCTAACCCTAGCCCGAACCCTAACCCTAACCCTTCCCCGAAGCCTGACCCTCAGCCGTCCCCTAATCCTAACCCGTACGCTGACACTAACCCGCGCCCTCACACGTACGCTCCCCCTAGAGCGTTGTCGTACCCTCACCTGGACCCTAAACCGTCCCCGTCCCCTAACCCTAACCCTAGCCCGAACCCTAACCCTAATCCTTCCCCGAAGCCTGACCCTCACCCGTCCCCTAATCCTAACCCGTACGCTGACACTAACCCGCGCCCTCACACGTACGCTCCCCCTAGAGCGTTGTCGTACCCTCACCTGGACCCTAAACTGTCCCCGTCCCCTAACCCTAACCCTAGCCCGAACGCTAACCCTAACCCTTCCCGGAAGCCTGACCCTCACCCGTCCCCTAATCCTAACCCGTACGCTGACACTAACCCGCGCCCTCACACGTACGCTCCCCCTAGAGCGTTGTCGTACCCTCACCTGGACCCTAAACCGTCCCCGTCCCCTAACCCTAACCCTAGCCCGAACCCTAACCCTAACCCTTCCCCGAAGCCTGACCCTCACCCGTCCCCTAATCCTAACCCGTACGCTGACACTAACCCGCGCCCTCACACGTACGCTCCCCCTAGAGCGTTGTCGTACCCTCACCTGGACCCTAAACCGTCCCCGTCCCCTAACCCTAACCCTAGCCCGAACCCTAACCCTAACACTTCCCCGAAGCCTGACCCTCACACGTCCCCTAATCCTAACCCGTACGCTGACACTAGCCCGCGCCCTCACACGTACGCTCCCCCTAGAGCGTTGTCGTACCCTCACCTGGACCCTAAACCGTCCCCGTCCCCTAACCCTAACCCTAGCCCGAACCCTAACCCTAACCCTTCCCCGAAGCCTGACCCTCACCCGTCCCCTAATCCTAACCCGTACGCTGACACTAACCCGCGCCCTCACACGTACGCTCCCCCTAGAGCGTTGTCGTACCCTCACCTGGACCCTAAACCGTCCCCGTCCCCTAACCCTAACCCTAGCCCGAACCCTAACCCTAACACTTCCCCGAAGCCTGACCCTCACACGTCCCCTAATCCTAACCCGTACGCTGACACTAGCCCGCGCCCTCACACGTACGCTCCCCCTAGAGCGTTGTCGTACCCTCACCTGGACCCTAAACCGTCCCCGTCCCCTAACCCTAACCCTAGCCCGAACCCTAACCCTAACCCTTCCCCGAAGCCTGACCCTCACCCGTCCCCTAATCCTAACCCGTACGCTGACACTAGCCCGCGCCCTCACACGTACGCTCCCCCTAGAGCGTTGTCGTACCCTCACCTGGACCCTAAACCGTCCCCGTCCCCTAACCCTAACCCTAGCCCGAACCCTAACCCTAACACTTCCCCGAAGCCTGACCCTCACCCGTCCCCTAATCCTAACCCGTACGCTGACACTAACCCGCGCCCTCACACGTACGCTCCCCCTAGAGCGTTGTCGTACCCTCACCTGGACCCTAAACCGTCCCCGTCCCCTAACCCTAACCCTAGCCCGAACCCTAACCCTAACCCTTCCCCGAAGCCTGACCCTCACCCGTCCCCTAATCCTAACCCGTACGCTGACACTAACCCGCGCCCTCACACGTACGCTCCCCCTAGAGCGTTGTCGTACCCTCACCTGGACCCTAAACCGTCCCCGTCCCCTAACCCTAACCCTAGCCCGAACCCTAACCCTAACCCTTCCCCGAAGCCTGACCCTCACCCGTCCCCTAATCCTAACCCGTACGCTGACACTAACCCGCGCCCTCACACGTACGCTCCCCCTAGAGCGTTGTCGTACCCTCACCTGGACCCTAAACTGTCCCCGTCCCCTAACCCTAACCCTAGCCCGAACCCTAACCCTAACACTTCCCCGAAGCCTGACCCTCACCCGTCCCCTAATCCTAACCCGTACGCTGACACTAACCCGCGCCCTCACACGTACGCTCCCCCTAGAGTGTTATCGTACCCTCACCTGGACCCTAAACCGTCCCCGTCCCCTAACCCTAACCCTAGCCCGAACCCTAACCCTAACCCTTCCCCGAAGCCTGACCCTCACCCGTCCCCTAATCCTAACCCGTACGCTGACACTAACCCGCGCCCTCACACGTACGCTCCCCCTAGAGCGTTGTCGTACCCTCACCTGGACCCTAAACCGTCCCCGTCGCCTAACCCTAACCCTAGCCCGAACCCTAACCCTAACCCTTCCCCGAAGCCTGACCCTCACCCGTCCCCTAATCCTAACCCGTACGCTGACACTAACCCGCACCCTCACACGTACGCTCCCCCTAGAGCGTTGTCGTACCCTCACCTGGACCCTAAACCGTCCCCGTCCCCTAACCCTAACCCTAGCCCGAACCCTAACCCTAACCCTTCCCCGAAGCCTGACCCTCACCCGTCCCCTAATCCTAACCCGTACGCTGACACTAACCCACGCCCTCACACGTACGCTCCCCCTAGAGCGTTGTCGTACCCTCACCTGGACCCTAAACCGTCCCCGTCCCCTAACCCTAACCCTAGCCCGAACCCTAACCCTAACCCTTCCCCGAAGCCTGACCCTCACCCGTCCCCTAATCCTAACCCGTACGCTGACACTAACCCGCGCCCTCACACGTACGCTCCCCCTAGAGCGTTGTCGTACCCTCACCTGGACCCTAAACCGTCCCCGTCCCCTAACCCTAACCCTAGCCCGAACCCTAACCCTAACCCTTCCCCAAAGCCTGACCCTCAGCCGTCCCCTAATCCTAACCCGTACGCTGACACTAACCCGCGCCCTCACACGTACGCTCCCCCTAGAGCGTTGTCGTACCCTCACCTGGACCCTAAACCGTCCCCGTCCCCTAACCCTAACCCTAGCCCGAACCCTAACCCTAACCCTTCCCCGAAACCTGACCCTCAGCCGTCCCCTAATCCTAACCCGTACGCTGACACTAACCCGCGCCCTCACACGTACGCTCCCCCTAGAGCGTTGTCGTACCCTCACCTGGACTCTAAACCGTCCCCGTCCCCTAACCCTAACCCTAGCCCGAACCCTAACCCTAACCCTTCCCCGAAGCCTGACCCTCACCCGTCCCCTAATCCTAACCCGTACGCTGACAGTAACCCGCGCCCTCACACGTACGCTCCCCCTAGAGCGTTGTCGTACCCTCACCTGGACCCTAAACCGTCCCCGTCCCCTAACCCTAACCCTAGCCCGAACCCTAACCCTAACCCTTCCCCGAAGCCTGACCCTCAGCCGTCCCCTAATCCTAACCCGTACGCTGACACTAACCCGCGCCCTCACACGTACGCTCCCCCTAGAGCGTTGTCGTACCCTCACCTGGACCCTAAACCGTCCCCGTCCCCTAACCCTAACCCTAGCCCGAACCCTAACCCTAATCCTTCCCCGAAGCCTGACCCTCACCCGTCCCCTAATCCTAACCCGTACGCTGACACTAACCCGCGCCCTCACACGTACGCTCCCCCTAGAGCGTTGTCGTACCCTCACCTGGACCCTAAACTGTCCCCGTCCCCTAACCCTAACCCTAGCCCGAACGCTAACCCTAACCCTTCCCGGAAGCCTGACCCTCACCCGTCCCCTAATCCTAACCCGTACGCTGACACTAACCCGCGCCCTCACACGTACGCTCCCCCTAGAGCGTTGTCGTACCCTCACCTGGACCCTAAACCGTCCCCGTCCCCTAACCCTAACCCTAGCCCGAACCCTAACCCTAACCCTTCCCCGAAGCCTGACCCTCACCCGTCCCCTAATCCTAACCCGTACGCTGACACTAACCCGCGCCCTCACACGTACGCTCCCCCTAGAGCGTTGTCGTACCCTCACCTGGACCCTAAACCGTCCCCGTCCCCTAACCCTAACCCTAGCCCGAACCCTAACCCTAACACTTCCCCGAAGCCTGACCCTCACACGTCCCCTAATCCTAACCCGTACGCTGACACTAGCCCGCGCCCTCACACGTACGCTCCCCCTAGAGCGTTGTCGTACCCTCACCTGGACCCTAAACCGTCCCCGTCCCCTAACCCTAACCCTAGCCCGAACCCTAACCCTAACACTTCCCCGAAGCCTGACCCTCACCCGTCCCCTAATCCTAACCCGTACGCTGACACTAACCCGCGCCCTCACACGTACGCTCCCCCTAGAGCGTTGTCGTACCCTCACCTGCACCCTAAACCGTCCCCGTCCCCTAACCCTAACCCTAGCCCGAACCCTAACCCTAACCCTTCCCCGAAGCCTGACCCTCACCCGTCCCCTAATCCTAACCCGTACGCTGACACTAACCCGCGCCCTCACACGTACGCTCCCCCTAGAGCGTTGTCGTACCCTCACCTGGACCCTAAACCGTCCCCGTCCCCTAACCCTAACCCTAGCCCGAACCCTAACCCTAACCCTTCCCCGAAGCCTGACCCTCACCCGTCCCCTAATCCTAACCCGTACGCTGACACTAACCCGTGCCCTCACACGTACGCTCCCCCTAGAGCGTTGTCGTACCCTCACCTGGACCCTAAACTGTCCCCGTCTCCTAACCCTAACCCTAGCCCGAACGCTAACCCTAACCCTTCCCGGAAGCCTGACCCTCACCCGTCCCCTAATCCTAACCCGTACGCTGACACTAACCCGCGCCCTCACACGTACGCTCCCCCTAGAGCGTTGTCGTACCCTCACCTGGACCCTAAACCGTCCCCGTCCCCTAACCCTAACCCTAGCCCGAACCCTAACCCTAACCCTTCCCCGAAGCCTGACCCTCACCCGTCCCCTAATCCTAACCCGTACGCTGACACTAGCCCGCGCCCTCACACGTACGCTCCCCCTAGAGCGTTGTCGTACCCTCACCTGGACCCTAAACCGTCCCCGTCCCCTAACCCTAACCCTAGCCCGAACCCTAACCCTAACACTTCCCCGAAGCCTGACCCTCACCCGTCCCCTAATCCTAACCCGTACGCTGACACTAACCCGCGCCCTCACACGTACGCTCCCCCTAGAGCGTTGTCGTACCCTCACCTGGACCCTAAACCGTCCCCGTCCCCTAACCCTAACCCTAGCCCGAACCCTAACCCTAACCCTTCCCCGAAGCCTGACCCTCACCCGTCCCCTAATCCTAACCCGTACGCTGACACTAACCCGCGCCCTCACACGTACGCTCCCCCTAGAGCGTTGTCGTACCCTCACCTGGACCCTAAACCGTCCCCGTCCCCTAACCCTAACCCTAGCCCGAACCCTAACCCTAACCCTTCCCCGAAGCCTGACCCTCACCCGTCCCCTAATCCTAACCCGTACGCTGACACTAACCCGCGCCCTCACACGTACGCTCCCCCTAGAGCGTTGTCGTACCCTCACCTGGACCCTAAACTGTCCCCGTCCCCTAACCCTAACCCTAGCCCGAACCCTAACCCTAACACTTCCCCGAAGCCTGACCCTCACCCGTCCCCTAATCCTAACCCGTACGCTGACACTAACCCGCGCCCTCACACGTACGCTCCCCCTAGAGTGTTATCGTACCCTCACCTGGACCCTAAACCGTCCCCGTCCCCTAACCCTAACCCTAGCCCGAACCCTAACCCTAACCCTTCCCCGAAGCCTGACCCTCACCCGTCCCCTAATCCTAACCCGTACGCTGACACTAACCCGCGCCCTCACACGTACGCTCCCCCTAGAGCGTTGTCGTACCCTCACCTGGACCCTAAACCGTCCCCGTCCCCTAACCCTAACCCTAGCCCGAACCCTAACCCTAACCCTTCCCCGAAGCCTGACCCTCACCCGTCCCCTAATCCTAACCCGTACGCTGACACTAACCCGCGCCCTCACACGTACGCTCCCCCTAGAGCGTTGTCGTACCCTCACCTGGACCCTAAACTGTCCCCGTCCCCTAACCCTAACCCTAGCCCGAACGCTAACCCTAACCCTTCCCGGAAGCCTGACCCTCACCCGTCCCCTAATCCTAACCCGTACGCTGACACTAACCCGCGCCCTCACACGTACGCTCCCCCTAGAGCGTTGTCGTACCCTCACCTGGACCCTAAACCGTCCCCGTCCCCTAACCCTAACCCTAGCCCGAACCCTAACCCTAACCCTTCCCCGAAGCCTGACCCTCACCCGTCCCCTAATCCTAACCCGTACGCTGACACTAGCCCGTGCCCTCACACGTACGCTCCCCCTAGAGCGTTGTCGTACCCTCACCTGGACCCTAAACCGTCCCCGTCCCCTAACCCTAACCCTAGCCCGAACCCTAACCCTAACACTTCCCCGAAGCCTGACCCTCACCCGTCCCCTAATCCTAACCCGTACGCTGACACTAACCCGCGCCCTCACACGTACGCTCCCCCTAGAGCGTTGTCGTACCCTCACCTGGACCCTAAACCGTCCCCGTCCCCTAACCCTAACCCTAGCCCGAACCCTAACCCTAACCCTTCCCCGAAGCCTGACCCTCACCCGTCCCCTAATCCTAACCCGTACGCTGACACTAACCCGCGCCCTCACACGTACGCTCCCCCTAGAGCGTTGTCGTACCCTCACCTGGACCCTAAACCGTCCCCGTCCCCTAACCCTAACCCTAGCCCGAACCCTAACCCTAACCCTTCCCCGAAGCCTGACCCTCACCCGTCCCCTAATCCTAACCCGTACGCTGACACTAACCCGCGCCCTCACACGTACGCTCCCCCTAGAGCGTTGTCGTACCCTCACCTGAACCCTAAACTGTCCCCGTCCCCTAACCCTAACCCTAGCCCGAACCATAACCCTAACACTTCCCCGAAGCCTGACCCTCACCCGTCCCCTAATCCTAACCCGTACGCTGACACTAACCCGCGCCCTCACACGTACGCTCCCCCTAGAGCGTTATCGTACCCTCACCTGGACCCTAAACCGTCCCCGTCCCCTAACCCTAACCCTAGCCCGAACCCTAACCCTAACCCTTCCCCGAAGCCTGACCCTCACCCGTCCCCTAATCCTAACCCGTACGCTGACACTAACCCGCGCCCTCACACGTACGCTCCCCCTAGAGCGTTGTCGTACCCTCACCTGGACCCTAAACCGTCCCCGTCCCCTAACCCTAACCCTAGCCCGAACCCTAACCCTAACCCTTCCCCGAAGCCTGACCCTCACCCGTCCCCTAATCCTAACCCGTACGCTGACACTAACCCGCGCCCTCACACGTACGCTCCCCCTAGAGCGTTGTCGTACCCTCACCTGGACCCTAAACCGTCCCCGTCCCCTAACCCTAACCCTAGACCGAACCCTAACCCTAACACTTCCCCGAAGCCTGACCCTCACCCGTCCCCTAATCCTAACCCGTACGCTGACACTAACCCGCGCCCTCACACGTACGCTCCCCCTAGAGCGTTGTCGTACCCTCACCTGGACCCTAAACCGTCCCCGTCCCCTAACCCTAACCCTAGCCCGAACCCTAACCCTAACCCTTCCCCGAAGCCTGACCCACACCCGTCCCCTAATCCTAACCCGTACGCTGACACTAAACCGCGCCCTCACACGTACGCTCCCCCTAGAGCGTTGTCGTACCCTCACCTGGACCCTAAACCGTCCCCGTCCCCTAACCCTAACCCTAGCCCGAACCCTAACCCTAACCCTTCCCCGAAGCCTGACCCTCAGCCGTCCCCTAATCCTAACCCGTACGCTGACACTAACCCGCGCCCTCACATGTACGCTCCCCCTAGAGCGTTGTCGTACCCTCACCTGGACCCTAAACCGTCCCCGTCCCCTAACCCTAACCCTAGCCCGAACCCTAACCCTAACCCTTCCCCGAAGCCTGACACTCAGCCGTCCCCTAATCCTAACCCGTACGCTGACACTAACCCTCGCCCTCACACGTACGCTCCCCCTAGAGCGTTGTCGTACCCTCACCTGGACCCTAAACCGTCCCCGTCCCCTAACCCTAACCCTAGCCCGAACCCTAACCCTAACCCTTCCCCGAAGCCTGACCCTCACCCGTCCCCTAATCCTAACCCGTACGCTGACACTAACCCGCGCCCTCACACATACGCTCCCCCTAGAGCGTTGTCGTACCCTCACCTGGACCCTAAACCGTCCCCGTCCCCTAACCCTAACCCTAGCCCGAACCCTAACCCTAACCCTTCCCCGAAGCCTGACCCTCAGCCGTCCCCTAATCCTAACCCGTACGCTGACACTAACCCGCGCCCTCACACGTACGCTCCCCCTAGAGCGTTGTCGTACCCTCACCTGGACCCTAAACCGTCCCCGTCCCCTAACCCTAACCCTAGCCCGAACCCTAACCTTAATCCTTCCCCGAAGCCTGACCCTCACCCGTCCCCTAATCCTAACCCGTACGCTGACACTAACCCGCGCCCTCACACGTACGCTCCCCCTAGAGCGTTGTCGTACCCTCACCTGGACCCTAAACCGTCCCCGTCGCCTAACCCTAACCCTAGCCCGAACCCTAACCCTAACCCTTCCCCGAAGCCTGACCCTCACCCGTCCCCTAATCCTAACCCGTACGCTGACACTAACCCGCACCCTCACACGTACGCTCCCCCTAGAGCGTTGTCGTACCCTCACCTGGACCCTAAACCGTCCCCGTCCCCTAACCCTAACCCTAGCCCGAACCCTAACCCTAACCCTTCCCCGAAGCCTGACCCTCACCCGTCCCCTAATCCTAACCCGTACGCTGACACTAACCCACGCCCTCACACGTACGCTCCCCCTAGAGCGTTGTCGTACCCTCACCTGGACCCTAAACCGTCCCCGTCCCCTAACCCTAACCCTAGCCCGAACCCTAACCCTAACCCTTCCCCGAAGCCTGACCCTCACCCGTCCCCTAATCCTAACCCGTACGCTGACACTAACCCGCGCCCTCACACGTACGCTCCCCCTAGAGCGTTGTCGTACCCTCACCTGGACCCTAAACCGTCCCCGTCCCCTAACCCTAACCCTAGCCCGAACCCTAAACCTAACCCTTCCCCAAAGCCTGACCCTCAGCCGTCCCCTAATCCTAACCCGTACGCTGACACTAACCCGCGCCCTCACACGTACGCTCCCCCTAGAGCGTTGTCGTACCCTCACCTGGACCCTAAACCGTCCCCGTCCCCTAACCCTAACCCTAGCCCGAACCCTAACCCTAACCCTTCCCCGAAGCCTGACCCTCAGCCGTCCCCTAATCCTAACCCGTACGCTGACACTAACCCGCGCCCTCACACGTACGCTCCCCCTAGAGCGTTTTCGTACCCTCACCTGGACTCTAAACCGTCCCCGTCCCCTAACCCTAACCCTAGCCCGAACCCTAACCCTAACCCTTCCCCGAAGCCTGACCCTCACCCGTCCCCTAATCCTAACCCGTACGCTGACAGTAACCCACGCCCTCACACGTACGCTCCCCCTAGAGCGTTGTCGTACCCTCACCTGGACCCTAAACCGTCCCCGTCCCCTAACCCTAACCCTAGCCCGAACCCTAACCCTAACCCTTCCCCGAAGCCTGACCCTCACCCGTCCCCTAATCCTAACCCGTACGCTGACACTAACCCGCGCCCTCACACGTACGCTCCCCCTAGAGCGTTGTCGTACCCTCACCTGGACCCTAAACCGTCCCCGTCCCCTAACCCTAACCCTAGCCCGAACCCTAACCCTAATCCTTCCCCGAAGCCTGACCCTCACCCGTCCCCTAATCCTAACCCGTACGCTGACACTAACCCGCGCCCTCACACGTACGCTCCCCCTAGAGCGTTGTCGTACCCTCACCTGGACCCTAAACTGTCCCCGTCCCCTAACCCTAACCCTAGCCCGAACGCTAACCCTAACCCTTCCCGGAAGCCTGACCCTCACCCGTCCCCTAATCCTAACCCGTACGCTGACACTAACCCGCGCCCTCACACGTACGCTCCCCCTAGAGCGTTGTCGTACCCTCACCTGGACCCTAAACCGTCCCCGTCCCCTAACCCTAACCCTAGCCCGAACCCTAACCCTAACCCTTCCCCGAAGCCTGACCCTCACCCGTCCCCTAATCCTAACCCGTACGCTGACACTAACCCGCGCCCTCACACGTACGCTCCCCCTAGAGCGTTGTCGTACCCTCACCTGGACCCTAAACCGTCCCCGTCCCCTAACCCTAACCCTAGCCCGAACCCTAACCCTAACACTTCCCCGAAGCCTGACCCTCACACGTCCCCTAATCCTAACCCGTACGCTGACACTAGCCCGCGCCCTCACACGTACGCTCCCCCTAGAGCGTTGTCGTACCCTCACCTGGACCCTAAACCGTCCCCGTCCCCTAACCCTAACCCTAGCCCGAACCCTAACCCTAACACTTCCCCGAAGCCTGACCCTCACCCGTCCCCTAATCCTAACCCGTACGCTGACACTAACCCGCGCCCTCACACGTACGCTCCCCCTAGAGCGTTGTCGTACCCTCACCTGGACCCTAAACCGTCCCCGTCCCCTAACCCTAACCCTAGCCCGAACCCTAACCCTAACCCTTCCCCGAAGCCTGACCCTCACCCGTCCCCTAATCCTAACCCGTACGCTGACACTAACCCGCGCCCTCACACGTACGCTCCCCCTAGAGCGTTGTCGTACCCTCACCTGGACCCTAAACCGTCCCCGTCCCCTAACCCTAACCCTAGCCCGAACCCTAACCCTAACCCTTCCCCGAAGCCTGACCCTCACCCGTCCCCTAATCCTAACCCGTACGCTGACACTAACCCGTGCCCTCACACGTACGCTCCCCCTAGAGCGTTGTCGTACCCTCACCTGGACCCTAAACTGTCCCCGTCCCCTAACCCTAACCCTAGCCCGAACGCTAACCCTAACCCTTCCCGGAAGCCTGACCCTCACCCGTCCCCTAATCCTAACCCGTACGCTGACACTAACCCGCGCCCTCACACGTACGCTCCCCCTAGAGCGTTGTCGTACCCTCACCTGGACCCTAAACCGTCCCCGTCCCCTAACCCTAACCCTAGCCCGAACCCTAACCCTAACCCTTCCCCGAAGCCTGACCCTCACCCGTCCCCTAATCCTAACCCGTACGCTGACACTAGCCCGCGCCCTCACACGTACGCTCCCCCTAGAGCGTTGTCGTACCCTCACCTGGACCCTAAACCGTCCCCGTCCCCTAACCCTAACCCTAGCCCGAACCCTAACCCTAACACTTCCCCGAAGCCTGACCCTCACCCGTCCCCTAATCCTAACCCGTACGCTGACACTAACCCGCGCCCTCACACGTACGCTCCCCCTAGAGCGTTGTCGTACCCTCACCTGGACCCTAAACCGTCCCCGTCCCCTAACCCTAACCCTAGCCCGAACCCTAACCCTAACCCTTCCCCGAAGCCTGACCCTCACCCGTCCCCTAATCCTAACCCGTACGCTGACACTAACCCGCGCCCTCACACGTACGCTCCCCCTAGAGCGTTGTCGTACCCTTACCTGGACCCTAAACTGTCCCCGTCCCCTAACCCTAACCCTAGCCCGAACCCTAACCCTAACACTTCCCCGAAGCCTGACCCTCACCCGTCCCCTAATCCTAACCCGTACGCTGACACTAACCCGCGCCCTCACACGTACGCTCCCCCTAGAGCGTTATCGTACCCTCACCTGGACCCTAAACCGTCCCCGTCCCCTAACCCTAACCCTAGCCCGAACCCTAACCCTAACCCTTCCCCGAAGCCTGACCCTCACCCGTCCCCTAATCCTAACCCGTACGCTGACACTAACCCGCGCCCTCACACGTACGCTCCCCCTAGAGCGTTGTCGTACCCTCACCTGGACCCTAAACCGTCCCCGTCCCCTAACCCTAACCCTAGCCCGAACCCTAACCCTAACCCTTCCCCGAAGCCTGACCCTCAGCCGTCCCCTAATCCTAACCCGTACGCTGACACTAACCCGCGCCCTCACATGTACGCTCCCCCTAGAGCGTTGTCGTACCCTCACCTGGACCCTAAACCGTCCCCGTCCCCTAACCCTAACCCTAGCCCGAACCCTAACCCTAACCCTTCCCCGAAGCCTGACACTCAGCCGTCCCCTAATCCTAACCCGTACGCTGACACTAACCCTCGCCCTCACACGTACGCTCCCCCTAGAGCGTTGTCGTACCCTCACCTGGACCCTAAACCGTCCCCGTCCCCTAACCCTAACCCTAGCCCGAACCCTAACCCTAACCCTTCCCCGAAGCCTGACCCTCACCCGTCCCCTAATCCTAACCCGTACGCTGACACTAACCCGCGCCCTCACACGTACGCTCCCCCTAGAGCGTTGTCGTACCCTCACCTGGACCCTAAACCGTCCCCGTCCCCTAACCCTAACCCTAGCCCGAACCCTAACCCTAACCCTTCCCCGAAGCCTGACCCTCAGCCGTCCCCTAATCCTAACCCGTACGCTGACACTAACCCGCGCCCTCACACGTACGCTCCCCCTAGAGCGTTGTCGTACCCTCACCTGGACCCTAAACCGTCCCCGTCCCCTAACCCTAACCCTAGCCCGAACCCTAACCTTAACCCTTCCCCGAAGCCTGACCCTCACCCGTCCCCTAATCCTAACCCGTACGCTGACACTAACCCGCGCCCTCACACGTACGCTCCCCCTAGAGCGTTGTCGTACCCTCACCTGGACCCTAAACAGTCCCCGTCGCCTAACCCTAACCCTAGCCCGAACCCTCACCCTAACCCTTCCCCGAAGCCTGACCCTCACCCGTCCCCTAATCCTAACCCGTACGCTGACACTAACCCGCACCCTCACACGTACGCTCCCCCTAGAGCGTTGTCGTACCCTCACCTGGACCCTAAACCGTCCCCGTCCCCTAACCCTAACCCTAGCCCGAACCCTAACCCTAACCCTTCCCCGAAGCCTGACCCTCACCCGTCCCCTAATCCTAACCCGTACGCTGACACTAACCCACGCCCTCACACGTACGCTCCCCCTAGAGCGTTGTCGTACCCTCACCTGGACCCTAAACCGTCCCCGTCCCCTAACCCTAACCCTAGCCCGAACCCTAACCCTAACCCTTCCCCGAAGCCTGACCCTCAGCCGTCCCCTAATCCTAACCCGTACGCTGACACTAACCCGCGCCCTCACACGTACGCTCCCCCTAGAGCGTTGTCGTACCCTCACCTGGACTCTAAACCGTCCCCGTCCCCTAACCGTAACCCTAGCCCGAACCCTAACCCTAACCCTTCCCCGAAGCCTGACCCTCACCCGTCCCCTAATCCTAACCCGTACGCTGACAGTAACCCGCGCCCTCACACGTACGCTCCCCCTAGAGCGTTGTCGTACCCTCACCTGGAGCCTAAACCGTCCCCGTCCCCTAACCCTAACCCTAGCCCGAACCCTAACCCTAACCCTTCCCCGAAGCCTGACCCTCAGCCGTCCCCTAATCCTAACCCGTACGCTGACACTAACCCGCGCCCTCACACGTACGCTCCCCCTAGAGCGTTGTCGTACCCTCACCTGGACCCTAAACCGTCCCCGTCCCCTAACCCTAACCCTAGCCCGAACCCTAACCCTAACCCTTCCCCGAAGCCTGACCCTCAGCCGTCCCCTAATCCTAACCCGTACGCTGACACTAACCCGCGCCCTCACACGTACGCTCCCCCTAGAGCGTTGTCGTACCCTCACCTGGACCCTAAACCGTCCCCGTCCCCTAACCCTAACCCTAGCCCGAACCCTAACCTTAACCCTTCCCCGAAGCCTGACCCTCAGCCGTCCCCTAATCCTAACCCGTACGCTGACACTAACCCGCGCCCTCACACGTACGCTCCCCCTAGAGCGTTGTCGTACCCTCACCTGGACCCTAAACCGTCCCCGTCCCCTAACCCTAACCCTAGCCCGAACCCTAACCCTAACCCTTCCCCGAAGCCTGACCCTCACCCGTCCCCTAATCCTAACCCGTACGCTGACACTAACCCGCGCCCTCACACGTACGCTCCCCCTAGAGCGTTGTCGTACCCTCACCTGGACCCTAAACCGTCCCCGTCCCCTAACCCTAACCCTAGCCCGAACCCTAACCCTAACCCTTCCCCAAAGCCTGACCCTCAGCCGTCCCCTAATCCTAACCCGTACGCTGACACTAACCCGCGCCCTCACACGTACGCTCCCCCTAGAGCGTTGTCGTACCCTCACCTGGACCCTAAACCGTCCCCGTCCCCTAACCCTAACCCTAGCCCGAACCCTAACCCTAACCCTTCCCCGAAGCCTGACCCTCAGCCGTCCCCTAATCCTAACCCGTACGCTGACACTAACCCGCGCCCTCACACGTACGCTCCCCCTAGAGCGTTGTCGTACCCTCACCTGGACTCTAAACCGTCCCCGTCCCCTAACCCTAACCCTAGCCCGAACCCTAACCCTAACCCTTCCCCGAAGCCTGACCCTCACCCGTCCCCTAATTCTAACCCGTACGCTGACACTAACCCGCGCCCTCACACGTACGCTCCCCCTAGAGCGTTGTCGTACCCTCACCTGGACCCTAAACCGTCCCCGTCCCCTAACCCTAACCCTAGCCCGAACCCTAACCCTAACCCTTCCCCGAAGCCTGACCCTCACCCGTCCCCTAATCCTAACCCGTACGCTGACACTAACCCGCGCCCTCACAAGTACGCTCCCCCTAGAGCGTTGTCGTACCCTCACCTGGACCCTAAACCGTCCCCGTCCCCTAACCCTAACCCTAGCCCGAACCCTAACCCTAACCCTTCCCCGAAGCCTGACCCTCACCCGTCCCCTAATCCTAACCCGTACGCTGACACTAACCCGCGCCCTCACATGTACGCTCCCCCTAGAGCGTTGTCGTACCCTCACCTGGACCCTAAACCGTCCCCGTCCCCTAACCCTAACCCTAGCCCGAACCCTAACCCTAACCCTTCCCCGAAGCCTGACCCTCACCCGTCCCCTAATCCTAACCCGTACGCTGACACTAGCCCGCCCCCTCACACGTACGCTCCCCCTAGAGCGTTGTCGTACCCTCACCTGGACCCTAAACCGTCCCCGTCCTCTAACCCTAACCCTAGCCCGAACCTTAACCCTAACACTTCCCCGAAGCCTGACCCCCACCCGTCCCCTAATCCTAACCCGTACGCTGACACTAACCCGCACCCTCACACGTACGCTCCCCCTAGAGCGTTGTCGTACCCTCACCTGGACCCTAAACCGTCCCCGTCCCCTAACCCTAACCCTAGCCCGAACCCTAACCCTAACCCTTCCCCGAAGCCTGACCCTCAGCCGTCCCCTAATCCTAACCCGTACGCTGACACTAACCCGCGCCCTCACACGTACGCTCCCCCTAGAGCGTTGTCGTACCCTCACCTGGACCCTAAACCGTCCCCGTCCCCTAACCCTAACCCTAGCCCGAACCCTAACCCTAACCCTTCCCCGAAGCCTGACCCTCACCCGTCCCCTAATCCTAACCCGTACGCTGACACTAACCCGCGCCCTCACACGTACGCTCCCCCTAGAGCGTTGTCGTACCCTCACCTGGACCCTAAACCGTCCCCGTCCCCTAACCCTAACCCTAGCCCGAACCCTAACCCTAACCCTTCCCCAAAGCCTGACCCTCACCCGTCCCCTAATCCTAACCCGTACGCTGACACTAACCCGCGCCCTCACACGTACGCTCCCCCTAGAGCGTTGTCGTACCCTCACCTGGACCCTAAACCGTTCCCGTCCCCTAACCCTAACCCTAGCCCAAACCCTAACCCTAACCCTTCCCCGAAGCCTGACCCTCAGCCGTCCCCTAATCCTAACCCGTACGCTGACACTAACCCGCGCACTCACACGTATGCTCCCCCTAGAGCGTTGTCGTACCCTCACCTGGACCCTAAACCGTCCCCGTCCCCTAACCCTAACCCTAGCCCGAACCCTAACCCTAACGCTTCCCCGAAGCCTGACCCTCACCCGTCCCCTAATCCTAACCCGTACGCTGACACTAACCCGCGCTCTCACACGTACGCTCCCCCTAGAGCGTTGTCGTACCCTCACCTGGACCCTAAACCGTCCCCGTCCCCTAACCCTAACCCTAGCCCGAACCCTAACCCTAACCCTTCCCCGAAGCCTGACCCTCAGCCGTCCCCTAATCCTAACCCGTACGCTGACACTAACCCGCGCCCTCACACGTACGCTCCCCCTAGAGCGTTGTCGTACCCTCACCTGGACCCTAAACCGTCCCCGTCCCCTAACCCTAACCCTAGCCTGAACCCTAACCCTAACCCTTCCCCGAAGCCTGACCCTCAGCCGTCCCCTAATCCTAACCCGTACGCTGACACTAACCCGCGCCCTCACACGTACGCTCCCCCTAGAGCGTTGTCGTACCCTCACCTGGACCCTAAACCGTCCCCGTCCCTTAACCCTAACCCTAGCCCGAACCCTAACCCTAACCCTTCCCCGAAGCCTGACCCTCAGCCGTCCCCTAATCCTAACCCGTACGCTGACACTAACCCGCGCCCTCACACGTACGCTCCCCCTAGAGCGTTGTCGTACCCTCACCTGGACCCTAAACCGTCCCCGTCCCCTAACCCTAACCCTAGCCCGAACCCTAACCCTAACCCTTCCCCAAAGCCTGACCCTCACCCGTCCCCTAATCCTAACACGTACGGTGACACTAACCCGCGCCCTCACACATACGCTCCCCCTAGAGCGTTGTCGTACCCTCACCTGGACCCTAAACCGTCCCCGTCCCCTAACCCTAACCCTAGCCCGAACCCTAACCCTAACCCTTCCCCGAAGCCTGACCCTCACCCGTCCCCTAATCCTAACCCGTACGCTGACACTAACCCGCGCCCTCACACGTACGCTCCCCCTAGAGCGTTGTCGTACCCTCACCTGGACCCTAAACCGTTCCCGTCCCCTAACACTAACCCTAGCCCGAACCCTAACCCTAACACTTCCCCGAAGCCTGACCCTCAGCCGTCCCCTAATCCTACCCCGTACAATGACACTAACCCACGCCCTCACACGTATGCTCCCTCTAGAGCGTTGTCGTACCCTCACCTGGACCCTAAACCGTCCCCGTCCCCTAACCCTAACCCTAGCCCGAACCCTAACCCTAACGCTTCCCCGAAGCCTGACCCTCAGCCGTCCCCTAATCCTAACCCGTACGCGGACACTAACCCGCGCCCTCACACGTACGCTCCCCCTAGAGCGTTGTCGTACCCTCACCTGGACCCTAAACCGTCCCCGTCCCCTAACCCTAACCCTAGCCCGAACCCTAACCCTAACCCTTCCCCGAAGCCTGACCCTCACCCGTCCCCTAATCCTAAACCGTACGCTGACACTAACCCGCGCCCTCACACGTACGCTCCCCCTAGAGCGTTGTCGTACCCTCACCTGGACCCTAAACCGTCCCCGTCCCCTAACCCTAACCCTAGCCCGAACCCTAACCCTAACCCTTCCCCGAAGCCTGACCCTCACCCGTCCCCTAATCCTAACCCGTACGCTGACACTAACCCGCGCCCTCACACGTACGCTCCCCCTAGAGCGTTGTCGTACCCTCACCTGGACCCTAAACCGTCCCCGTCCCCTAACCCTAACCCTAGCCCGAACCCTAACCCTAACCCTTCCCCGAAGCCTGACCCTCACCCGTCCCCTAATCCTACCCCGTACGCTGACACTAACCCACGCCCTCACACGTATGCTCCCTCTAGAGCGTTGTCGTACCCTCACCTGGACCCTAAACCGTCCCCGTACCCTAACCCTAACCCTAGCCCGAACCCTAACCCTAACGCTTCCCCGAAGCCTGACCCTCAGCCGTCCCCTAATCCTAACCCGTACGCTGACACTAACCCGCGCCCTCACACGTACGCTCCCCCTAGAGCGTTGTCGTACCCTCACCTGGACCCTAAACCATCCCCGTCCCCTAACCCTAACCCTAGCCCGAACCCTAACCCTAACCCTTCCCCGAAGCCTGACCCTCAGCCGTCCCCTAATCCTAACCCGTACGCTGACACTAACCCGCGCCCTCACACGTACGCTCCCCCTAGAGCGTTGTCGTACCCTCACCTGGACCCTAAACCGTCCCCGTCCTCTAACCCTAACCCTAGCCCGAACCCTAACCCTAACACTTCCCCGAAGCCTGACACTCACCCGTCCCCTAATCCTAACCCGTACGCTGACACTAACCCGCGCCCTCACACGTACGCTCCCCCTAGAGCGTTGTCGTACCCAAACCTGGACCCTAAACCGTCCCCGTCCCCTAACCCTAACCCTAGCCCGAACCCTAACCCTAACCCTTCCCCGAAGCCTGACCCTCACCCGTCCCCTAATCCTAACCCGTACGCTGACACTAGCCCGCGCCCTCACTCGTACGCTCCCCCTAGAGCGTTGTCGTACCCTCACCTGGACCCTAAACCGTCCCCGTCCCCTAACCGTAACCCTAGCCCGAACCCTAACCCTAACCCTTCCCCGAAGCCTGACCCTCAGCCGTCCCCTAATCCTAACCCGTATGCTGACACTAACCCACGCCCTCACACGTACGCTCCCCCTAGAGCGTTGTCGTACCCTCACCTGGACCCTAAACCGTCCCCGTCCCCTAACCCTAACCCTAGCCCGAACCCTAACCCTAACCCGTCCCCGAAGCCTGACCCTCACCCGTCCCCTAATCCTAACCCGTACGCTGACACTAATCCGCGCCCTCACACGTACGCTCCCCCTAGAGCGTTGTCGTACCCTCACCTGGACCCTAAACCGTCCCCGTCCCCTAACCCTAACCCTAGCCCGAACCCTAACCCTAACCCTTCCCCGAAGCCTGACCCTCAGCCGTCCCCTAATCCTAACCCGTACGCTGACACTAACCCGCGCCCTCACACGCACGCTCCCCCTAGAGCGTTGTCGTACCCTCACCTGGACCCTAAACCGTCCCCGTCCCCTAACCCTAACCCTAGCCCGAACCCAACCCTAACCCGTCCCCGAAGCCTGACCCTCACCCGTCCCCTAATCCTAACCCTTACGCTGACACTAGCCCGCGCCCTCACACGTACGCTCCCCCTAGAGCGTTGTCGTACCCTCACCTGGACCCTAAACCGTCCCCGTCCCCTAACCCAAACCCTAGCCCGAACCCTAACCCTAACCCTTCCCCAAAGCCTGACCCTCACCCGTCCCCTAATCCTAACCCGTACGCTGACACTAACCCGCGCCCTCACACGTACGCTCCCCCTAGAGCGTTGTCGTACCCTCACCTGGACCCTAAACCGTCCCCATCCCCTAACCCTAACCCTAGCCCGAACCCTAACCCTAACCCTTCCCCGAAGCCTGACCCTCAGCCGTCCCCTAATCCTAACCCGTACGCTGACACTAACCTGGGCCCTCACACGTACGCTCCCCCTAGAGCGTTGTCGTACCCTCACCTGGACCCTAAACCGTCCGCGTCCCCTAACCCTAACCCTAGCCCGAACCCTAACCCTAACCCTTCCCCGAAGCCTGACCCTCACCCGTCCCCTAATCCTAACCCGTACGCTGACACTAGCCCGCGCCCTCACTCGTACGCTCCCCCTAGATCGTTGTCGTACCCTCAACTGGACCCTAAACCGTCCCCGTCCCCTAACACTAACCCTAGCCCGAACCCTAACCCTAACCCTTCCCCGAAGCCTGACCCTCAGCCGTCCCCTAATCCTAACCCGTATGCTGACACTAACCCGCGCCCTCACACGTACGCTCCCCCTAGAGCGTTGTCGTACCCTCACCTGGACCCTAAACCGTCCCCGTCCCCTAACCCTAACCCTAGCCCGAACCCTAACCCTAACCCGTCCCCGAAGCCAGACCCTCACCCGTCCCCTAATCCTAACCCGTACGCTGACACTAACCCGCGCCCTCACACGTACGCTCCCCCTAGAGCGTTGTCGTACCCTCACCTGGACCCTAAACCGTCCCCGTCCCCTAACCCTAACCCTAGACCGAACCCTAACCCTAACCCTTCCCCGAAGCCTGACCCTCAGCCGTCCCCTAATCCTAACCCGTACGCTGACACTAACCCGCGCCCTCACACGCACGCTCCCCCTAGAGCGTTGTCGTACCCTCACCTGGACCCTAAACCGTCCCCGTCCCCTAACCCTAACCCTAGCCCGAACCCAACCCTAACCCTTCCCCGAAGCCTGACCCTCACCCGTCCCCTAATCCTAACCCTTACGCTGACACTAGCCCGCGCCCTCACACGTACGCTCCCCCTAGAGCGTTGTCGTACCCTCACCTGGACCCTAAACCGTCCCCATCCCCTAACCCAAACCCTAGCCCGAACCCTAACCCTAACCCTTCCCCGAAGCCTGACCCTCACCCGTCCCCTAATCCTAACCCGTACGCTGACACTAACCCGCGCCCTCACACGTACGCTCCCCCTAGAGCGTTGTCGTACCCTCACCTGGACCCTAAACCGTCCCCGTCCCCTAACCCTAACCCTAGCCCGAACCCTAACCCTAACCCTTCCCCGAAGCCTGACCCTCAGCCGTCCCCTAATCCTAACCCGTACGCTGACACTAACCCGCGCCCTCACACGTTCGCTCCCCCTAGAGCGTTGTCGTACCCTCACCTGGACCCTAAACCGTCCCCGTCCCCTAACCCTAACCCTAGCCCGAACCCTAACCCTAACCCTTCCCCGAAGCCTGACCCTCACCCGTCCCCTAATCCTAACCCGTACGCTGACACTAGCCCGCGCCCTCACTCGTACGCTCCCCCTAGATCGTTGTCGTACCCTCACCTGGACCCTAAACCGTCCCCGTCCCCTAACACTAACCCTAGCCCGAACCCTAACCCTAACCCTTCCCCGAAGCCTGACCCTCAGCCGTCCCCTAATCCTAACCCGTATGCTGACACTAACCCGCGCCCTCACACGTACGCTCCCCCTAGAGCGTTGTCGTACCCTCACCTGGACCCTAAACCGTCCCCGTCCCCTAACCCTAACCCTAGCCCGAACCCTAACCCTAACCCGTCCCCGAAGCCTGACCCTCACCCGTCCCCTAATCCTAACCCGTACGCTGACACTAACCCGCGCCCTCACACGTACGCTCCCCCTAGAGCGTTGTCGTACCCTCACCTGGACCCTAAACCGTCCCCGTCCCCTAACCCTAACCCTAGACCGAACCCTAACCCTAACCCTTCCCCGAAGCCTGACCCTCAGCCGTCCCCTAATCCTAACCCGTACGCTGACACTAACCCGCGCCCTCACACGCACGCTCCCCCTAGAGCGTTGTCGTACCCTCACCTGGACCCTAAACCGTCCCCGTCCCCTAACCCTAACCCTAGCCCGAACCCAACCCTAACCCTTACCCGAAGCCTGACCCTCACCCGTCCCCTAATCCTAACCCTTACGCTGACACTAGCCCGCGCCCTCACACGTACGCTCCCCCTAGAGCGTTGTCGTACCCTCACCTGGACCCTAAACCGTCCCCATCCCCTAACCCAAACCCTAGCCCGAACCCTAACCCTAACCCTTCCCCGAAGCCTGACCCTCACCCGTCCCCTAATCCTAACCCGTACGCTGACACTAACCCGCGCCCTCACACGTACGCTCCCCCTAGAGCGTTGTCGTACCCTCACCTGGACCCTAAACCGTCCCCGTCCCCTAACCCTAACCCTAGCCCGAACCCTAACCCTAACCCTTCCCCGAAGCCTGACCCTCAGCCGTCCCCTAATCCTAACCCGTACGCTGACACTAACCCGCGCCCTCACACGTTCGCTCCCCCTAGAGCGTTGTCGTACCCTCACCTGGACCCTAAACCGTCCCCGTCCCCTAACCCTAACCCTAGCCCGAACCCTAACCCTAACCCTTCCCCGAAGCCTGACCCTCACCCGTCCCCTAATCCTAACCCGTACGCTGACACTAGCCCGCGCCCTCACTCGTACGCTCCCCCTAGATCGTTGTCGTACCCTCACCTGGACCCTAAACCGTCCCCGTCCCCTAACACTAACCCTAGCCCGAACCCTAACCCTAACCCTTCCCCGAAGCCTGACCCTCAGCCGTCCCCTAATCCTAACCCGTATGCTGACACTAACCCGCGCCCTCACACGTACGCTCCCCCTAGAGCGTTGTCGTACCCTCACCTGGACCCTAAACCGTCCCCGTCCCCTAACCCTAACCCTAGCCCGAACCCTAACCCTAACCCTTCCCCGAAGCCTGACCCTCACCCGTCCCCTAATCCTAACCCGTACGCTGACACTAACCCGCGCCCTCACACGTACGCTCCCCCTAGAGCGTTGTCGTACCCTCACCTGGACCCTAAACCGTCCCCGTCCCCTAACCCTAACCCTAGCCCGAACCCTAACCCTAACCCTTCCCCGAAGCCTGACCCTCAGCCGTCCACTAATCCTAACCCGTACGCTGACACTAACCCGCGCCCTCACACGCACGCTCCCCCTAGAGCGTTGTCGTACCCTCACCTGGACCCTAAACCGTCCCCGTCCCCTAACCCTAACCCTAGCCCGAACCCACCCCTAACCCTTCCCCGAAGCCTGACCCTCACCCGTCCCCTAATCCTAACCCTTACGCTGACACTAGCCCGCGCCCTCACACGTACGCTCCCCCTAGAGCGTTGTCGTACCCTCACCTGGACCCTAAACCGTCCCCGTCCCCTAACCCTAACCCTAACCCGAACCCTAACCCTAACCCTTCCCCGAAGCCTGACCCTCACCCGTCCCCTAATCCTAACCCGTACGCTGACACTAACCCGCGCCCTCACACGTACGCTCCCCCTAGAGCGTTGTCGTACCCTCACCTGGACCCTAAACCGTCCCCGTCCCCTAACCCTAACCCTAGCCCGAACCCTAACCCTAACCCTTCCCCAAGCCTGACCCACACCCGTCCCCTAATCCTAACCCGTACGCTGACACTAAACCGCGCCCTCACACGTACGCTCCCCCTAGAGCATTGTCGTACCCTCACCTGGACCCTAAACCGTCCCCGTCCCCTAACCCTAACCCTAGCCCGAACCCTAACCCTAACCCTTCCCCGAAGCCTGACCCTCAGCCGTCCCCTAATCCTAACCCGTACGCTGACACTAACCCGCGCCCTCACATGTACGCTCCCCCTAGAGCGTTGTCGTACCCTCACCTGGACCCTAAACCGTCCCCGTCCCCTAACCCTAACCCTAGCCCGAACCCTAACCCTAACCCTTCCCCGAAGCCTGACACTCAGCCGTCCCCTAATCCTAACCCGTACGCTGACACTAACCCTCGCCCTCACACGTACGCTCCCCCTAGAGCGTTGTCGTACCCTCACCTGGACCCTAAACCGTCCCCGTCCCCTAACCCTAACCCTAGCCCGAACCCTAACCCTAACCCTTCCCCGAAGCCTGACCTTCACCCGTCCCCTAATCCTAACCCGTACGCTGACACTAACCCGCGCCCTCACACGTACGCTCCCCCTAGAGCGTTGTCGTACCCTCACCTGGACCCTAAACCGTCCCCGTCCCCTAACCCTAACCCTAGCCCGAACCCTAACCCTAACCCTTCCCCGAAGCCTGACCCTCAGCCGTCCCCTAATCCTAACCCGTACGCTGACACTAACCCGCGCCCTCACACGTACGCTCCCCCTAGAGCGTTGTCGTACCCTCACCTGGACCCTAAACCGTCCCCGTCCCCTAACCCTAACCCTAGCCCGAACCCTAACCTTAACCCTTCCCCGAAGCCTGACCCTCACCCGTCCCCTAATCCTAACCCGTACGCTGACACTAACCCGCGCCCTCACACGTACGCTCCCCCTAGAGCGTTGTCGTACCCTCACCTGGACCCTAAACCGTCCCCGTCGCCTAACCCTAACCCTAGCCCGAACCCTAACCCTAACCCTTCCCCGAAGCCTGACCCTCACCCGTCCCCTAATCCTAACCCGTACGCTGACACTAACCCGCACCCTCACACGTACGCTCCCCCTAGAGCGTTGTCGTACCCTCACCTGGACCCTAAACCGTCCCCGTCCCCTAACCCTAACCCTAGCCCGAACCCTAACCCTAACCCTTCCCCGAAGCCTGACCCTCACCCGTCCCCTAATCCTAACCCGTACGCTGACACTAACCCACGCCCTCACACGTACGCTCCCCCTAGAGCGTTGTCGTACCCTCACCTGGACCCTAAACCGTCCCCGTCCCCTAACCCTAACCCTAGCCCGAACCCTAACCCTAACCCTTCCCCGAAGCCTGACCCTCACCCGTCCCCTAATCCTAACCCGTACGCTGACACTAACCCGCGCCCTCACACGTACGCTCCCCCTAGAGCGTTGTCGTACCCTCACCTGGACCCTAAACCGTCCCCGTCCCCTAACCCTAACCCTAGCCCGAACCCTAACCCTAACCCTTCCCCAAAGCCTGACCCTCAGCCGTCCCCTAATCCTAACCCGTACGCTGACACTAACCCGCGCCCTCACACGTACGCTCCCCCTAGAGCGTTGTCGTACCCTCACCTGGACCCTAAACCGTCCCCGTCCCCTAACCCTAACCCTAGCCCGAACCCTAACCCTAACCCTTCCCCGAAGCCTGACCCTCAGCCGTCCCCTAATCCTAAACCGTACGCTGACACTAACCCGCGCCCTCACACGTACGCTCCCCCTAGAGCGTTGTCGTACCCTCACCTGGACTCTAAACCGTCCCCGTCCCCTAACCCTAACCCTAGCCCGAACCCTAACCCTAACCCTTCCCCGAAGCCTGACCCTCACCCGTCCCCTAATCCTAACCCGTACGCTGACAGTAACCCGCGCCCTCACACGTACGCTCCCCCTAGAGCGTTGTCGTACCCTCACCTGGACCCTAAACCGTCCCCGTCCCCTAACCCTAACCCTAGCCCGAACCCTAACCCTAACCCTTCCCCGAAGCCAGACCCTCAGCCGTCCCCTAATCCTAACCCGTACGCTGACACTAACCCGCGCCCTCACACGTACGCTCCCCCTAGAGCGTTGTCGTACCCTCACCTGGACCCTAAACCGTCCCCGTCCCCTAACCCTAACCCTAGCCCGAACCCTAACCCTAACCCTTCCCCGAAGCCTGACACTCAGCCGTCCCCTAATCCTAACCCGTACGCTGACACTAACCCTCGCCCTCACACGTACGCTCCCCCTAGAGCGTTGTCGTACCCTCACCTGGACCCTAAACCGTCCCCGTCCCCTAACCCTAACCCTAGCCCGAACCCTAACCCTAACGCTTCCCCGAAGCCTGACCCTCACCCGTCCCCTAATCCTAACCCGTACACTGACACTAACCCGCGCCCTCACACGTACACTCCCCCTAGAGCGTTGTCGTACCCTCACCTGGACCCTAAACCGTCCCCGTCCCCTAACCCTAACCCTAGCCCGAACCCTAACCCTAACCCTTCCCCGAAGCCTGACCCTCACCCGTCCCCTAATCCTAACCCGTACGCTGACACTAACCCGCGCCCTCACACGTACGCTCCCCCTAGAGCGTTGTCGTACCCTCACCTGGACCCTAAACCGTCCCCGTCCCCTAACCCTAACCCTAGCCCGAACCCTAACCCTAACCCTTCCCCAAAGCCTGACCCTCAGCCGTCCCCTAATCCTAACCCGTACGCTGACACTAACCCGCGCCCTCACACGTACGCTCCCCCTAGAGCGTTGTCGTACCCTCACCTGGACCCTAAACCGTCCCCGTCCCCTAACCCTAACCCTAGCCCGAACCCTAACCCTAACCCTTCCCCGAAGCCTGACCCTCAGCCGTCCCCTAATCCTAACCCGTACGCTGACACTAACCCGCGCCCTCACACGTACGCTCCCCCTAGAGCGTTGTCGTACCCTCACCTGGACTCTAAACCGTCCCCGTCCCCTAACCCTAACCCTAGCCCGAACCCTAACCCTAACCCTTCCCCGAAGCCTGACCCTCACACGTCCCCTAATGCTAACCCGTACGCTGACACTAACCCGCGCCCTCACACGTGAGCTCCCCCTAGAGCGTTGTCGTACCCTCACCTGGACCCTAAAACGTCCCCGTCCCCTAACCCTAACCCTAGCCCGAACCCTAACCCTAACCCTTCCCCGAAGCCTGACCCTCACCCGTCCCCTAATCCTAACCCGTACGCTGACACTAACCCGCGCCCTCACAAGTACGCTCCCCCTAGAGCGTTGTCGTACCCTCACCTGGACCCTAAACCGTCCCCGTCCCCTAACCATAACCCTAGCCCGAACCCTAACCCTAACCCTTCCCCGAAGCCTGACCCTCACCCGTCCCCTAATCCTAACCCGTACGCTGACACTAACCCGCGCCCTCACACGTACGCTCCCCCTAGAGCGTTGTCGTACCCTCACCTGGACCCTAAACCGTCCCCGTCCTCTAACCCTAACCCTAGCCCGAACCTTAACCCTAACACTTCCCCGAAGCCTGACCCTCAGCCGTCCCCTAATCCTACCCCGTACGCTGACACTAACCCACGCCCTCACACGTATGCTCCCTCTAGAGCGTTGTCGTACCCTCACCTGGACCCTAAACCGTCCCCGTCCCCTAACCCTAACCCTAGCCCGAACCCTAACCCTAACGCTTCCCCGAAGCCTGACCCTCAGCCGTCCCCTAATCCTAACCCGTACGCTGACACTAACCCGCGCCCTCACACGTACGCTCCCCCTAGAGCGTTGTCGTACCCTCACCTGGACCCTAAACCGTCCCCGTCCCCTAACCCTAACCCTAGCCCGAACCCTAACCCTAACCCTTCCCCGAAGCCTGACCCTCACCCGTCCCCTAAACCTAAACCGTACGCTGACACTAACCCGCGCCCTCACACGTACGCTCCCCCTAGAGCGTTGTCGTACCCTCACCTGGACCCTAAACCGTCCCCGTCCCCTAACCCTAACCCTAGCCCGAACCCTAACCCTAACCCTTCCCCGAAGCCTGACCCTCACCCGTCCCCTAATCCTAACCCGTACGCTGACACTAACCCGCGCCCTCACACGTACGCTCCCCCTAGAGCGTTGTCGTACCCTCACCTGGACCCTAAACCGTCCCCGTCCCCTAACCCTAACCCTAGCCCGAACCCTAACCCTAACCCTTCCCCGAAGCCTGACCCTCACCCGTCCCCTAATCCTACCCCGTACGCTGACAATAACCCACGCCCTCACACGTATGCTCCCTCTAGAGCGTTGTCGTACCCTCACCTGGATTCTAAACCGTCCCCGTACCCTAACCCTAACCCTAGCCCGAACCCTAACCCTAACGCTTCCCCGAAGCCTGACCCTCAGCCGTCCCCTAATCCTAACCCGTACGCTGACACTAACCCGCGCCCTCACACGTACGCTCCCCCTAGAGCGTTGTCGTACCCTCACCTGGACCCTAAACCGTCCCCGTCCCCTAACCCTAACCCTAGCCCGAACCCTAACCCTAACCCTTCCCCGAAGCCTGACCCTCAGCCGTCCCCTAATCCTAACCCGTACGCTGACACTAACCCGCGCCCTCACACGTACGCTCCCCCTAGAGCGTTGTCGTACCCTCACCTGGACCCTAAACCGTCCCCGTCCTCTAACCCTAACCCTAGCCCGAACCCTAACCCTAACACTTCCCCGAAGCCTGACACTCACCCGTCCCCTAATCCTAACCCGTACGCTGACACTAACCCGCGCCCTCACACGTACGCTCCCCCTAGAGCGTTGTCGTACCCAAACCTGGACCCTAAACCGTCCCCGTCCCCTAACCCTAACCCTAGCCCGAACCCTAACCCTAACCCTTCCCCGAAGCCTGACCCTCACCCGTCCCCTAATCCTAACCCGTACGCTGACACTAGCCAGCGCCCTCACTCGTACGCTCCCCCTAGAGCGTTGTCGTACCCTCACCTGGACCCTAAACCGTCCCCGTCCCCTAACCGTAACCCTAGCCCGAACCCTAACCCTAACCCTTCCCCGAAGCCTGACCCTCAGCCGTCCCCTAATCCTAACCCGTATGCTGACACTAACCCACGCCCTCACACGTACGCTCCCCCTAGAGCGTTGTCGTACCCTCACCTGGACCCTAAACCGTCCCCGTCCCCTAACCCTAACCCTAGCCCGAACCCTAACCCTAACCCGTCCCCGAAGCCTGACCCTCACCCGTCCCCTAATCCTAACCCGTACGCTGACACTAATCCGCGCCCTCACACGTACGCTCCCCCTAGAGCGCTGTCGTACCCTCACCTGGACCCTAAACCGTCCCCGTCCCCTAACCCTAACCCTAGCCCGAACCCTAACCCTAACCCTTCCCCGAAGCCTGACCCTCAGCCGTCCCCTAATCCTAACCCGTACGCTGACACTAACCCGCGCCCTCACACGCACGCTCCCCCTAGAGCGTTGTCGTACCCTCACCTGGACCCTAAACCGTCCCCGTCCCCTAACCCTAACCCTAGCCCGAACCCAACCCTAACCCGTCCCCGAAGCCTGACCCTCACCCGTCCCCTAATCCTAACCCTTACGCTGACACTAGCCCGCGCCCTCACACGTACGCTCCCCCTAGAGCGTTGTCGTACCCTCACCTGGACCCTAAACCGTCCCCGTCCCCTAACCCAAACCCTAGCCCGAACCCTAACCCTAACCCTTCCCCAAAGCCTGACCCTCACCCGTCCCCTAATCCTAACCCGTACGCTGACACTAACCCGCGCCCTCACACGTACGCTCCCCCTAGAGCGTTGTCGTACCCTCACCTGGACCCTAAACCGTCCCCATCCCCTAACCCTAACCCTAGCCCGAACCCTAACCCTAACCCTTCCCCGAAGCCTGACCCTCAGCCGTCCCCTAATCCTAACCCGTACGCTGACACTAACCCGTGCCCTCACACGTACGCTCCCCCTAGAGCGTTGTCGTACCCTCACCTGGACCCTAAACCGTCCCCGTCCCCTAACCCTAACCCTAGCCCGAACCCTAACCCTAACCCTTCCCCGAAGCCTGACCCTCACCCGTCCCCTAATCCTAACCCGTACGCTGACACTAGCCCGCTCCCTCACTCGTACGCTCCCCCTAGATCGTTGTCGCACCCTCAACTGGACCCTAAACCGTCCCCGTCCCCTAACACTAACCCTAGCCCGAACCCTAACCCTAACCCTTCCCCGAAGCCTGACCCTCAGCCGTCCCCTAATCCTAACCCGTATGCTGACGCTAACCCGCGCCCTCACACGTACGCTCCCCCTAGAGCGTTGTCGTACCCTCACCTGGACCCTAAACCGTCCCCGTCCCCTAACCCTAACCCTAGCCCGAACCCTAACCCTAACCCGTCCCCGAAGCCAGACCCTCACCCGTCCCCTAATCCTAACCCGTACGCTGACACTAACCCGCGCCCTCACACGTACGCTCCCCCTAGAGCGTTGTCGTACCCTCACCTGGACCCTAAACCGTCCCCGTCCCCTAACCCTAACCCTAGACCGAACCCTAACCCTAACCCTTCCCCGAAGCCTGACCCTCAGCCGTCCCCTAATCCTAACCCGTACGCTGACACTAACCCGCGCCCTCACACGCACGCTCCCCCTAGAGCGTTGTCGTACCCTCACCTGGACCCTAAACCGTCCCCGTCCCCTAACCCTAACCCTAGCCCGAACCCAACCCTAACCCTTCCCCGAAGCCTGACCCTCACCCGTCCCCTAATCCTAACCCTTACGCTGACACTAGCCCGCGCCCTCACACGTACGCTCCCCCTAGAGCGTTGTCGTACCCTCACCTGGACCCTAAACCGTCCCCATCCCCTAACCCAAACCCTAGCCCGAACCCTAACCCTAACCCTTCCCCGAAGCCTGACCCTCACCCGTCCCCTAATCCTAACCCGTACGCTGACACTAACCCGCGCCCTCACACGTACGCTCCCCCTAGAGCGTTGTCGTACCCTCACCTGGACCCTAAACCGTCCCCGTCCCCTAACCCTAACCCTAGCCCGAACCCTAACCCTAACCCTTCCCCGAAGCCTGACCCTCAGCCGTCCCCTAATCCTAACCCGTACGCTGACACTAACCCGCGCCCTCACACGTTCGCTCCCCCTAGAGCGTTGTCGTACCCTCACCTGGACCCTAAACCGTCCCCGTCCCCTAACCCTAACCCTAGCCCGAACCCTAACCCTAACCCTTCCCCGAAGCCTGACCCTCACCCGTCCCCTAATCCTAACCCGTACGCTGACACTAGCCCGCGCCCTCACTCGTACGCTCCCCCTAGATCGTTGTCGTACCCTCACCTGGACCCTAAACCGTCCCCGTCCCCTAACACTAACCCTAGCCCGAACCCTAACCCTAACCCTTCCCCGAAGCCTGACCCTCAGGCGTCCCCTAATCCTAACCCGTATGCTGACACTAACCCGCGCCCTCACACGTACGCTCCCCCTAGAGCGTTGTCGTACCCTCACCTGGACCCTAAACCGTCCCCGTCCCCTAACCCTAACCCTAGCCCGAACCCTAACCCTAACCCGTCCCCGAAGCCTGACCCTCACCCGTCCCCTAATCCTAACCCGTACGCTGACACTAACCCGCGCCCTCACACGTACGCTCCCCCTAGAGCGTTGTCGTACCCTCACCTGGACCCTAAACCGTCCCCGTCCCCTAACCCTAACCCTAGACCGAACCCTAACCCTAACCCTTCCCCGAAGCCTGACCCTCAGCCGTCCCCTAATCCTAACCCGTACGCTGACACTAACCCGCGCCCTCACACGCACGCTCCCCCTAGAGCGTTGTCGTACCCTCACCTGGACCCTAAACCGTCCCCGTCCCCTAACCCTAACCCTAGCCCGAACCCAACCCTAACCCTTCCCCGAAGCCTGACCCTCACCCGTCCCCTAATCCTAACCCTTACGCTGACACTAGCCCGCGCCCTCACACGTACGCTCCCCCTAGAGCGTTGTCGTACCCTCACCTGGACCCTAAACCGTCCCCATCCCCTAACCCAAACCCTAGCCCGAACCCTAACCCTAACCCTTCCCCGAAGCCTGACCCTCACCCGTCCCCTAATCCTAACCCGTACGCTGACACTAACCCGCGCCCTCACACGTACGCTCCCCCTAGAGCGTTGTCGTACCCTCACCTGGACCCTAAACCGTCCCCGTCCCCTAACCCTAACCCTAGCCCGAACCCTAACCCTAACCCTTCCCCGAAGCCTGACCCTCAGCCGTCCCCTAATCCTAACCCGTACGCTGACACTAACCCGCGCCCTCACACGTTCGCTCCCCCTAGAGCGTTGTCGTACCCTCACCTGGACCCTAAACCGTCCCCGTCCCCTAACCCTAACCCTAGCCCGAACCCTAACCCTAACCCTTCCCCGAAGCCTGACCCTCACCCGTCCCCTAATCCTAACCCGTACGCTGACACTAGCCCGCGCCCTCACTCGTACGCTCCCCCTAGATCGTTGTCGTACCCTCACCTGGACCCTAAACCGTCCCCGTCCCCTAACACTAACCCTAGCCCGAACCCTAACCCTAACCCTTCCCCGAAGCCTGACCCTCAGCCGTCCCCTAATCCTAACCCGTATGCTGACACTAACCCGCGCCCTCACACGTACGCTCCCCCTAGAGCGTTGTCGTACCCTCACCTGGACCCTAAACCGTCCCCGTCCCCTAACCCTAACCCTAGCCCGAACCCTAACCCTAACCCGTCCCCGAAGCCTGACCCTCACCCGTCCCCTAATCCTAACCCGTACGCTGACACTAACCCGCGCCCTCACACGTACGCTCCCCCTAGAGCGTTGTCGTACCCTCACCTGGACCCTAAACCGTCCCCGTCCCCTAACCCTAACCCTAGACCGAACCCTAACCCTAACCCTTCCCCGAAGCCTGACCCTCAGCCGTCCCCTAATCCTAACCCGTACGCTGACACTAACCCGCGCCCTCACACGCACGCTCCCCCTAGAGCGTTGTCGTACCCTCACCTGGACCCTAAACCGTCCCCGTCCCCTAACCCTAAGCCTAGCCCGAACCCAACCCTAACCCTTCCCCGAAGCCTGACCCTCACCCGTCCCCTAATCCTAACCCTTACGCTGACACTAGCCCGCGCCCTCACACGTACGCTCCCCCTAGAGCGTTGTCGTACCCTCACCTGGACCCTAAACCGTCCCCATCCCCTAACCCAAACCCTAGCCCGAACCCTAACCCTAACCCTTCCCCGAAGCCTGACCCTCACCCGTCCCCTAATCCTAACCCGTACGCTGACACTAACCCGCGCCCTCACACGTACGCTCCCCCTAGAGCGTTGTCGTACCCTCACCTGGACCCTAAACCGTCCCCGTCCCCTAACCCTAACCCTAGCCCGAACCCTAACCCTAACCCTTCCCCGAAGCCTGACCCTCAGCCGTCCCCTAATCCTAACCCGTACGCTGACACTAACCCGCGCCCTCACACGTTCGCTCCCCCTAGAGCGTTGTCGTACCCTCACCTGGACCCTAAACCGTCCCCGTCCCCTAACCCTAACCCTAGCCCGAACCCTAACCCTAACCCTTCCCCGAAGCCTGACCCTCACCCGTCCCCTAATCCTAACCCGTACGCTGACACTAGCCCGCGCCCTCACTCGTACGCTCCCCCTAGATCGTTGTCGTACCCTCACCTGGACCCTAAACCGTCCCCGTCCCCTAACACTAACCCTAGCCCGAACCCTAACCCTAACCCTTCCCCGAAGCCTGACCCTCAGCCGTCCCCTAATCCTAACCCGTATGCTGACACTAACCCGCGCCCTCACACGTACGCTCCCCCTAGAGCGTTGTCGTACCCTCACCTGGACCCTAAACCGTCCCCGTCCCCTAACCCTAACCCTAGCCCGAACCCTAACCCTAACCCTTCCCCGAAGCCTGACGCTCACCCGTCTCCTAATCCTAACCCGTACGCTGACACTAACCCGCGCCCTCACACGTACGCTCCCCCTAGAGCGTTGTCGTACCCTCACCTGGACCCTAAACCGTCCCCGTCCCCTAACCCTAACCCTAGCCCGAACCCTAACCCTAACCCTTCCCCGAAGCCTGACCCTCAGCCGTCCACTAATCCTAACCCGTACGCTGACACTAACCCGCGCCCTCACACGCACGCTCCCCCTAGAGCGTTGTCGTACCCTCACCTGGACCCTAAACCGTCCCCGTCCCCTAACCCTAACCCTAGCCCGAACCCACCCCTAACCCTTCCCCGAAGCCTGACCCTCACCCGTCCCCTAATCCTAACCCTTACGCTGACACTAGCCCGCGCCCTCACACGTACGCTCCCCCTAGAGCGTTGTCGTACCCTCACCTGGACCCTAAACCGTCCCCGTCCCCTAACCCTAACCCTAGCCCGAACCCTAACCCTAACCCTTCCCCGAAGCCTGACCCTCACCCGTCCCCTAATCCTAACCCGTACGCTGACACTAACCCGCGCCCTCACACGTACGCTCCCCCTAGAGCGTTGTCGTACCCTCACCTGGACCCTAAACCGTCCCCGTCCCCTAACCCTAACCCTAGCCCGAACCCTAACCCTAACCCTTCCCCGAAGCCTGACCCACACCCGTCCCCTAATCCTAACCCGTACGCTGACACTAAACCGCGCCCTCACACGTACGCTCCCCCTAGAGCGTTGTCGTACCCTCACCTGGACCCTAAACCGTCCCCGTCCCCTAACCCTAACCCTAGCCCGAACCCTAACCCTAACCCTTCCCCGAAGCCTGACCCTCAGCCGTCCCCTAATCCTAACCCGTACGCTGACACTAACCCGCGCCCTCACATGTACGCTCCCCCTAGAGCGTTGTCGTACCCTCACCTGGACCCTAAACCGTCCCCGTCCCCTAACCCTAACCCTAGCCCGAACCCTAACCCTAACCCTTCCCCGAAGCCTGACACTCAGCCGTCCCCTAATCCTAACCCGTACGCTGACACTAACCCTCGCCCTCACACGTACGCTCCCCCTAGAGCGTTGTCGTACCCTCACCTGGACCCTAAACCGTCCCCGTCCCCTAACCCTAACCCTAGCCCGAACCCTAACCCTAACCCTTCCCCGAAGCCTGACCTTCACCCGTCCCCTAATCCTAACCCGTACGCTGACACTAACCCGCGCCCTCACACGTACGCTCCCCCTAGAGCGTTGTCGTACCCTCACCTGGACCCTAAACCGTCCCCGTCCCCTAACCCTAACCCTAGCCCGAACCCTAACCCTAACCCTTCCCCGAAGCCTGACCCTCAGCCGTCCCCTAATCCTAACCCGTACGCTGACACTAACCCGCGCCCTCACACGTACGCTCCCCCTAGAGCGTTGTCGTACCCTCACCTGGACCCTAAACCGTCCCCGTCCCCTAACCCTAACCCTAGCCCGAACCCTAACCTTAACCCTTCCCCGAAGCCTGACCCTCACCCGTCCCCTAATCCTAACCCGTACGCTGACACTAACCCGCGCCCTCACACGTACGCTCCCCCTAGAGCGTTGTCGTACCCTCACCTGGACCCTAAACCGTCCCCGTCGCCTAACCCTAACCCTAGCCCGAACCCTAACCCTAACCCTTCCCCGAAGCCTGACCCTCACCCGTCCCCTAATCCTAACCCGTACGCTGACACTAACCCGCACCCTCACACGTACGCTCCCCCTAGAGCGTTGTCGTACCCTCACCTGGACCCTAAACCGTCCCCGTCCCCTAACCCTAACCCTAGCCCGAACCCTAACCCTAACCCTTCCCCGAAGCCTGACCCTCACCCGTCCCCTAATCCTAACCCGTACGCTGACACTAACCCACGCCCTCACACGTACACTCCCCCTAGAGCGTTGTCGTACCCTCACCTGGACCCTAAACCGTCCCCGTCCCCTAACCCTAACCCTAGCCCGAACCCTAACCCTAACCCTTCCCCGAAGCCTGACCCTCACCCGTCCCCTAATCCTAACCCGTACGCTGACACTAACCCGCGCCCTCACACGTACGCTCCCCCTAGAGCGTTGTCGTACCCTCACCTGGACCCTAAACCGTCCCCATCCCCTAACCCTAACCCTAGCCCGAACCCTAACCCTAACCCTTCCCCAAAGCCTGACCCTCAGCCGTCCCCTAATCCTAACCCGTACGCTGACACTAACCCGCGCCCTCACACGTACGCTCCCCCTAGAGCGTTGTCGTACCCTCACCTGGACCCTAAACCGTCCCCGTCCCCTAACCCTAACCCTAGCCCGAACCCTAACCCTAACCCTTCCCCGAAGCCTGACCCTCAGCCGTCCCCTAATCCTAACCCGTACGCTGACACTAACCCGCGCCCTCACACGTACGCTCCCCCTAGAGCGTTGTCGTACCCTCACCTGGACTCTAAACCGTCCCAGTCCCCTAACCCTAACCCTAGCCCGAACCCTAACCCTAACCCTTCCCCGAAGCCTGACCCTCACCCGTCCCCTAATCCTAACCCGTACGCTGACAGTAACCCGCGCCCTCACACGTACGCTCCCCCTAGAGCGTTGTCGTACCCTCACCTGGACCCTAAACCGTCCCCGTCCCCTAACCCTAACCCTAGCCCGAACCCTAACCCTAACCCTTCCCCGAAGCCTGACCCTCAGCCGTCCCCTAATCCTAACCCGTACGCTGACACTAACCCGCGCCCTCACACGTACGCTCCCCCTAGAGCGTTGTCGTACCCTCACCTGGACCCTAAACCGTCCCCGTCCCCTAACCCTAACCCTAGCCCGAACCCTAACCCTAACCCTTCCCCGAAGCCTGACACTCAGCCGTCCCCTAATCCTAACCCGTACGCTGACACTAACCCTCGCCCTCACACGTACGCTCCCCCTAGAGCGTTGTCGTACCCTCACCTGGACCCTAAACCGTCCCCGTCCCCTAACCCTAACCCTAGCCCGAACCCTAACCCTAACCCTTCCCCGAAGCCTGACCCTCACCCGTCCCCTAATCCTAACCCGTACGCTGACACTAACCCGCGCCCTCACACGTACGCTCCCCCTAGAGCGTTGTCGTACCCTCACCTGGACCCTAAACCGTCCCCGTCCCCTAACCCTAACCCTAGCCCGAACCCTAACCCTAACCCTTCCCCGAAGCCTGACCCTCAGCCGTCCCCTAATCCTAACCCGTACGCTGACACTAACCCGCGCCCTCACACGTACGCTCCCCCTAGAGCGTTGTCGTACCCTCACCTGGACCCTAAACCGTCCCCGTCCCCTAACCCTAACCCTAGCCCGAACCCTAACCTTAACCCTTCCCCGAAGCCTGACCCTCACCCGTCCCCTAATCCTAACCCGTACGCTGACACTAACCCGCGCCCTCACACGTACGCTCCCCCTAGAGCGTTGTCGTACCCTCACCTGGACCCTAAACCGTCCCCGTCCCCTAACCCTAACCCTAGCCCGAACCCTAACCCTAACCCTTCCCCGAAGCCTGACCCTCACCCGTCCCCTAATCCTAACCCGTACGCTGACACTAACCCGCACCCTCACACGTACGCTCCCCCTAGAGCGTTGTCGTACCCTCACCTGGACCCTAAACCGTCCCCGTCCCCTAACCCTAACCCTAGCCCGAACCCTAACCCTAACGCTTCCCCGAAGCCTGACCCTCACCCGTCCCCTAATCCTAACCCGTACACTGACACTAACCCGCGCCCTCACACGTACGCTCCCCCTAGAGCGTTGTCGTACCCTCACCTGGACCCTAAACCGTCCCCGTCCCCTAACCCTAACCCTAGCCCGAACCCTAACCCTAACCCTTCCCCGAAGCCTGACCCTCACCCGTCCCCTAATCCTAACCCGTACGCTGACACTAACCCGCGCCCTCACACGTACGCTCCCCCTAGAGCGTTGTCGTACCCTCACCTGGACCCTAAACCGTCCCCGTCCCCTAACCCTAACCCTAGCCCGAACCCTAACCCTAACCCTTCCCCGAAGCCTGACGCTCACCCGTCCCCTAATCCTAACCCGTACGCTGACACTAACCCGCGCCCTCACACGTACGCTCCCCCTAGAGCGTTGTCGTACCCTCACCTGGACCCTAAACCGTCCCCGTCCCCTAACCCTAACCCTAGCCCGAACCCTAACCCTAACCCTTCCCCGAAGCCTGACCCTCAGCCGTCCACTAATCCTAACCCGTACGCTGACACTAACCCGCGCCCTCACACGCACGCTCCCCCTAGAGCGTTGTCGTACCCTCACCTGGACCCTAAACCGTCCCCGTCCCCTAACCCTAACCCTAGCCCGAACCCACCCCTAACCCTTCCCCGAAGCCTGACCCTCACCCGTCCCCTAATCCTAACCCTTACGCTGACACTAGCCCGCGCCCTCACACGTACGCTCCCCCTAGAGCGTTGTCGTACCCTCACCTGGACCCTAAACCGTCCCCGTCCCCTAACCCTAACCCTAGCCCGAACCCTAACCCTAACCCTTCCCCGAAGCCTGACCCTCACCCGTCCCCTAATCCTAACCCGTACGCTGACACTAACCCGCGCCCTCACACGTACGCTCCCCCTAGAGCGTTGTCGTACCCTCACCTGGACCCTAAACCGTCCCCGTCCCCTAACCCTAACCCTAGCCCGAACCCTAACCCTAACCCTTCCCCGAAGCCTGACCCACACCCGTCCCCTAATACTAACCCGTACGCTGACACTAAACCGCGCCCTCACACGTACGCTCCCCCTAGAGCGTTGTCGTACCCTCACCTGGACCCTAAACCGTCCCCGTCCCCTAACCCTAACCCTAGCCCGAACCCTAACCCTAACCCTTCCCCGAAGCCTGACCCTCAGCCGTCCCCTAATCCTAACCCGTACGCTGACACTAACCCGCGCCCTCACATGTACGCTCCCCCTAGAGCGTTGTCGTACCCTCACCTGGACCCTAAACCGTCCCCGTCCCCTAACCCTAACCCTAGCCCGAACCCTAACCCTAACCCTTCCCCGAAGCCTGACACTCAGCCGTCCCCTAATCCTAACCCGTACGCTGACACTAACCCTCGCCCTCACACGTACGCTCCCCCTAGAGCGTTGTCGTACCCTCACCTGGACCCTAAACCGTCCCCGTCCCCTAACCCTAACCCTAGCCCGAACCCTAACCCTAACCCTTCCCCGAAGCCTGACCTTCACCCGTCCCCTAATCCTAACCCGTACGCTGACACTAACCCGCGCCCTCACACGTACGCTCCCCCTAGAGCGTTGTCGTACCCTCACCTGGACCCTAAACCGTCCCCGTCCCCTAACCCTAACCCTAGCCCGAACCCTAACCCTAACCCTTCCCCGAAGCCTGACCCTCAGCCGTCCCCTAATCCTAACCCGTACGCTGACACTAACCCGCGCCCTCACACGTACGCTCCCCCTAGAGCGTTGTCGTACCCTCACCTGGACCCTAAACCGTCCCCGTCCCCTAACCCTAACCCTAGCCCGAACCCTAACCTTAACCCTTCCCCGAAGCCTGACCCTCACCCGTCCCCTAATCCTAACCCGTACGCTGACACTAACCCGCGCCCTCACACGTACGCTCCCCCTAGAGCGTTGTCGTACCCTCACCTGGACCCTAAACCGTCCCCGTCGCCTAACCCTAACCCTAGCCCGAACCCTAACCCTAACCCTTCCCCGAAGCCTGACCCTCACCCGTCCCCTAATCCTAACCCGTACGCTGACACTAACCCGCACCCTCACACGTACGCTCCCCCTAGAGCGTTGTCGTACCCTCACCTGGACCCTAAACCGTCCCCGTCCCCTAACCCTAACCCTAGCCCGAACCCTAACCCTAACCCTTCCCCGAAGCCTGACCCTCACCCGTCCCCTAATCCTAACCCGTACGCTGACACTAACCCACGCCCTCACACGTACGCTCCCCCTAGAGCGTTGTCGTACCCTCACCTGGACCCTAAACCGTCCCCGTCCCCTAACCCTAACCCTAGCCCGAACCCTAACCCTAACCCTTCCCCGAAGCCTGACCCTCACCCGTCCCCTAATCCTAACCCGTACGCTGACACTAACCCGCGCCCTCACACGTACGCTCCCCCTAGAGCGTTGTCGTACCCTCACCTGGACCCTAAACCGTCCCCATCCCCTAACCCTAACCCTAGCCCGAACCCTAACCCTAACCCTTCCCCAAAGCCTGACCCTCAGCCGTCCCCTAATCCTAACCCGTACGCTGACACTAACCCGCGCCCTCACACGTACGCTCCCCCTAGAGCGTTGTCGTACCCTCACCTGGACCCTAAACCGTCCCCGTCCCCTAACCCTAACCCTAGCCCGAACCCTAACCCTAACCCTTCCCCGAAGCCTGACCCTCAGCCGTCCCCTAATCCTAACCCGTACGCTGACACTAACCCGCGCCCTCACACGTACGCTCCCCCTAGAGCGTTGTCGTACCCTCACCTGGACTCTAAACCGTCCCCGTCCCCTAACCCTAACCCTAGCCCGAACCCTAACCCTAACCCTTCCCCGAAGCCTGACCCTCACCCGTCCCCTAATCCTAACCCGTACGCTGACAGTAACCCGCGCCCTCACACGTACGCTTCCCCTAGAGCGTTGTCGTACCCTCACCTGGACCCTAAACCGTCCCCGTCCCCTAACCCTAACCCTAGCCCGAACCCTAACCCTAACCCTTCCCCGAAGCCTGACCCTCAGCCGTCCCCTAATCCTAACCCGTACGCTGACACTAACCCGCGCCCTCACACGTACGCTCCCCCTAGAGCGTTGTCGTACCCTCACCTGGACCCTAAACCGTCCCCGTCCCCTAACCCTAACCCTAGCCCGAACCCTAACCCTAACCCTTCCCCGAAGCCTGACACTCAGCCGTCCCCTAATCCTAACCCGTACGCTGACACTAACCCTCGCCCTCACACGTACGCTCCCCCTAGAGCGTTGTCGTACCCTCACCTGGACCCTAAACCGTCCCCGTCCCCTAACCCTAACCCTAGCCCGAACCCTAACCCTAACCCTTCCCCGAAGCCTGACCCTCACCCGTCCCCTAATCCTAACCCGTACGCTGACACTAACCCGCGCCCTCACACGTACGCTCCCCCTAGAGCGTTGTCGTACCCTCACCTGGACCCTAAACCGTCCCCGTCCCCTAACCCTAACCCTAGCCCGAACCCTAACCCTAACCCTTCCCCGAAGCCTGACCCTCAGCCGTCCCCTAATCCTAACCCGTACGCTGACACTAACCCGCGCCCTCACACGTACGCTCCCCCTAGAGCGTTGTCGTACCCTCACCTGGACCCTAAACCGTCCCCGTCCCCTAACCCTAACCCTAGCCCGAACCCTAACCTTAACCCTTCCCCGAAGCCTGACCCTCACCCGTCCCCTAATCCTAACCCGTACGCTGACACTAACCCGCGCCCTCACACGTACGCTCCCCCTAGAGCGTTGTCGTACCCTCACCTGGACCCTAAACCGTCCCCGTCCCCTAACCCTAACCCTAGCCCGAACCCTAACCCTAACCCTTCCCCGAAGCCTGACCCTCACCCGTCCCCTAATCCTAACCCGTACGCTGACACTAACCCGCACCCTCACACGTACGCTCCCCCTAGAGCGTTGTCGTACCCTCACCTGGACCCTAAACCGTCCCCGTCCCCTAACCCTAACCCTAGCCCGAACCCTAACCCTAACGCTTCCCCGAAGCCTGACCCTCACCCGTCCCCTAATCCTAACCCGTACACTGACACTAACCCGCGCCCTCACACGTACACTCCCCCTAGAGCGTTGTCGTACCCTCACCTGGACCCTAAACCGTCCCCGTCCCCTAACCCTAACCCTAGCCCGAACCCTAACCCTAACCCTTCCCCGAAGCCTGACCCTCACCCGTCCCCTAATCCTAACCCGTACGCTGACACTAACCCGCGCCCTCACACGTACGCTCCCCCTAGAGCGTTGTCGTACCCTCACCTGGACCCTAAACCGTCCCCGTCCCCTAACCCTAACCCTAGCCCGAACCCTAACCCTAACCCTTCCCCAAAGCCTGACCCTCAGCCGTCCCCTAATCCTAACCCGTACGCTGACACTAACCCGCGCCCTCACACGTACGCTCCCCCTAGAGCGTTGTCGTACCCTCACCTGGACCCTAAACCGTCCCCGTCCCCTAACCCTAACCCTAGCCCGAACCCTAACCCTAACCCTTCCCCGAAGCCTGACCCTCAGCCGTCCCCTAATCCTAACCCGTACGCTGACACTAACCCGCGCCCTCACACGTACGCTCCCCCTAGAGCGTTGTCGTACCCTCACCTGGACTCTAAACCGTCCCCGTCCCCTAACCCTAACCCTAGCCCGAACCCTAACCCTAACCCTTCCCCGAAGCCTGACCCTCACCCGTCCCCTAATGCTAACCCGTACGCTGACACTAACCCGCGCCCTCACACGTACGCTCCCCCTAGAGCGTTGTCGTACCCTCACCTGGACCCTAAACCGTCCCCGTCCCCTAACCCTAACCCTAGCCCGAACCCTAACCCTAACCCTTCCCCGAAGCCTGACCCTCACCCGTCCCCTAATCCTAACCCGTACGCTGACACTAACCCGCGCCCTCACAAGTACGCTCCCCCTAGAGCGTTGTCGTACCCTCACCTGGACCCTAAACCGTCCCCGTCCCCTAACCATAACCCTAGCCCGAACCCTAACCCTAACCCTTCCCCGAAGCCTGACCCTCACCCGTCCCCTAATCCTAACCCGTACGCTGACACTAACCCGCGCCCTCACACGTACGCTCCCCCTAGAGCGTTGTCGTACCCTCACCTGGACCCTAAACCGTCCCCGTCCCCTAACCCTAACCCTAGCCCGAACCCTAACCCTAACCCTTCCCCGAAGCCTGACCCTCACCCGTCCCCTAATCCTAACCCGTACGCTGACACTAGCCCGCGCCCTCACACGTACGCTCCCCCTAGAGCGTTGTCGTACCCTCACCTGGACCCTAAACCGTCCCCGTCCCCTAACCCTAACCCTAGCCCGAACCCTAACCCTAACCCTTCCCCGAAGCCTGACCCTCACCCGTCCCCTAATCCTAACCCGTACGCTGACACTAACCCGCGCCCTCACACGTACGCTCCCCCTAGAGCGTTGTCGTACCCTCACCTGGACCCTAAACCGTCCCCGTCCCCTAACCCTAACCCTAGCCCGAACCCTAACCCTAACCCTTCCCCGAAGCCTGACGCTCACCCGTCCCCTAATCCTAACCCGTACGCTGACACTAACCCGCGCCCTCACACGTACGCTCCCCCTAGAGCGTTGTCGTACCCTCACCTGGACCCTAAACCGTCCCCGTCCCCTAACCCTAACCCTAGCCCGAACCCTAACCCTAACCCTTCCCCGAAGCCTGACCCTCACCCGTCCCCTAATCCTAACCCGTACGCTGACACTAACCCGCGCCCTCACACGTACGCTCCCCCTAGAGCGTTGTCGTACCCTCACCTGGACCCTAAACCGTCCCCGTCCCCTAACCCTAACCCTAGCCCGAACCCTAACCCTAACCCTTCCCCAAAGCCTGACCCTCAGCCGTCCCCTAATCCTAACCCGTACGCTGACACTAACCCGCGCCTTCACACGTACGCTCCCCCTAGAGCGTTGTCGTACCCTCACCTGGACCCTAAACCGTCCCCGTCCCCTAACCCTAACCCTAGCCCGAACCCTAACCCTAACCCTTCCCCGAAGCCTGACCCTCAGCCGTCCCCTAATCCTAACCCGTACGCTGACACTAACCCGCGCCCTCACACGTACGCTCCCCCTAGAGCGTTGTCGTACCCTCACCTGGACTCTAAACCGTCCCCGTCCCCTAACCCTAACCCTAGCCCGAACCCTAACCCTAACCCTTCCCCGAAGCCTGACCCTCACCCGTCCCCTAATGCTAACCCGTACGCTGACACTAACCCGCGCCCTCACACGTACGCTCCCCCTAGAGCGTTGTCGTACCCTCACCTGGACCCTAAACCGTCCCCGTCCCCTAACCCTAACCCTAGCCCGAACCCTAACCCTAACCCTTCCCCGAAGCCTGACCCTCACCCGTCCCCTAATCCTAACCCGTACGCTGACACTAACCCGCGCCCTCACAAGTACGCTCCCCCTAGAGCGTTGTCGTACCCTCACCTGGACCCTAAACCGTCCCCGTCCCCTAACCATAACCCTAGCCCGAACCCTAACCCTAACCCTTCCCCGAAGCCTGACCCTCACCCGTCCCCTAATCCTAACCCGTACGCTGACACTAACCCGCGCCCTCACACGTACGCTCCCCCTAGAGCGTTGTCGTACCCTCACCTGGACCCTAAACCGTCCCCGTCCCCTAACCCTAACCCTAGCCCGAACCCTAACCCTAACCCTTCCCCGAAGCCTGACCCTCACCCGTCCCCTAATCCTAACCCGTACGCTGACACTAGCCCGCGCCCTCACACGTACGCTCCCCCTAGAGCGTTGTCGTACCCTCACCTGGACCCTAAACCGTCCCCGTCCTCTAACCCTAACCCTAGCCCGAACCTTAACCCTAACACTTCCCCGAAGCCTGACCCCCACCCGTCCCCTAATCCTAACCCGTACGCTGACACTAACCCGCACCCTCACACGTACGCTCCCCCTAGAGCGTTGTCGTACCCTCACCTGGACCCTAAACCGTCCCCGTCCCCTAACCCTAACCCTAGCCCGAACCCTAACCCTAACCCTTCCCCGAAGCCTGACCCTCAGCCGTCCCCTAATCCTAACCCGTACGCTGACACTAACCCGCGCCCTCACACGTACGCTCCCCCTAGAGCGTTGTCGTACCCTCACCTGGACCCTAAACCGTCCCCGTCCCCTAACCCTAACCCTAGCCCGAACCCTAACCCTAACCCTTCCCCGAAGCCTGACACTCACCCGTCCCCTAATCCTAACCCGTACGCTGACACTAACCCGCGCCCTCACACGTACGCTCCCCCTAGAGCGTTGTCGTACCCTCACCTGGACCCTAAACCGTCCCCGTCCCCTAACCCTAACCCTAGCCCGAACCCTAACCCTAACCCTTCCCCAAAGCCTGACCCTCACCCGTCCCCTAATCCTAACCCGTACGCTGACACTAACCCGCGCCCTCACACGTACGCTCCCCCTAGAGCGTTGTCGTACCCTCACCTGGACCCTAAACCGTTCCCGTCCCCTAACCCTAACCCTAGCCCAAACCCTAACCCTAACCCTTCCCCGAAGCCTGACCCTCAGCCGTCCCCTAATCCTAACCCGTACGCTGACACTAACCCGCGCACTCACACGTATGCTCCCCCTAGAGCGTTGTCGTACCCTCACCTGGACCCTAAACCGTCCCCGTCCCCTAACCCTAACCCTAGCCCGAACCCTAACCCTAACGCTTCCCCGAAGCCTGACCCTCACCCGTCCCCTAATCCTAACCCGTACGCTGACACTAACCCGCGCTCTCACACGTACGCTCCCCCTAGAGCGTTGTCGTACCCTCACCTGGACCCTAAACCGTCCCCGTCCCCTAACCCTAACCCTAGCCCGAACCCTAACCCTAACCCTTCCCCGAAGCCTGACCCTCACCCGTCCCCTAATCCTAACCCGTACGCTGACACTAACCCGCGCCCTCACACGTACGCTCCCCCTAGAGCGTTGTCGTACCCTCACCTGGACCCTAAACCGTCCCCGTCCCCTAACCCTAACCCTAGCCCGAACCCTAACCCTAACCCTTCCCCGAAGCCTGACCCTCAGCCGTCCCCTAATCCTAACCCGTACGCTGACACTAACCCGCGCCCTCACACGTACGCTCCCCCTAGAGCGTTGTCGTACCCTCACCTGGACCCTAAACCGTCCCCGTCCCTTAACCCTAACCCTAGCCCGAACCCTAACCCTAACCCTTCCCCGAAGCCTGACCCTCAGCTGTCCCCTAATCCTAACCCGTACGCTGACACTAACCCGCGCCCTCACACGTACGCTCCCCCTAGAGCGTTGTCGTACCCTCACCTGGACCCTAAACCGTCCCCGTCCCCTAACCCTAACCCTAGCCCGAACCCTAACCCTAACCCTTCCCCAAAGCCTGACCCTCACCCGTCCCCTAATCCTAACCCGTACGGTGACACTAACCCGCGCCCTCACACATACGCTCCCCCTAGAGCGTTGTCGTACCCTCACCTGGACCCTAAACCGTCCCCGTCCCCTAACCCTAACCCTAGCCCGAACCCTAACCCTAACCCTTCCCCGAAGCCTGACCCTCACCCGTCCCCTAATCCTAACCCGTACGCTGACACTAACCCGCGCCCTCACACGTACGCTCCCCCTAGAGCGTTGTCGTACCCTCACCTGGACCCTAAACCGTTCCCGTCCCCTAACACTAACCCTAGCCCGAACCCTAACCCTAACACTTCCCCGAAGCCTGACCCTCAGCCGTCCCCTAATCCTACCCCGTACGCTGACACTAACCCACGCCCTCACACGTATGCTCCCTCTAGAGCGTTGTCGTACCCTCACCTGGACCCTAAACCGTCCCCGTCCCCTAACCCTAACCCTAGCCCGAACCCTAACCCTAACGCTTCCCCGAAGCCTGACCCTCAGCCGTCCCCTAATCCTAACCCGTACGCGGACACTAACCCGCGCCCTCACACGTACGCTCCCCCTAGAGCGTTGTCGTACCCTCACCTGGACCCTAAACCGTCCCCGTCCCCTAACCCTAACCCTAGCCCGAACCCTAACCCTAACCCTTCCCCGAAGCCTGACCCTCACCCGTCCCCTAATCCTAACCCGTACGCTGACACTAACCCGCGCCCTCACACGTACGCTCCCCCTAGAGCGTTGTCGTACCCTCACCTGGACCCTAAACCGTCCCCGTCCCCTAACCCTAACCCTAGCCCGAACCCTAACCCTAACCCTTCCCCGAAGCCTGACCCTCAGCCGTCCCCTAATCCTAACCCGTACGCTGACACTAACCCGCGCCCTCACACGTACGCTCCCCCTAGAGCGTTGTCGTACCCTCACCTGGACCCTAAACCGTCCCCGTCCCCTAACCCTAACCCTAGCCCGAACCCTAACCTTAACCCTTCCCCGAAGCCTGACCCTCACCCGTCCCCTAATCCTAACCCGTACGCTGACACTAACCCGCGCCCTCACACGTACGCTCCCCCTAGAGCGTTGTCGTACCCTCACCTGGACCCTAAACCGTCCCCGTCCCCTAACCCTAACCCTAGCCCGAACCCTAACCCTAACCCTTCCCCGAAGCCTGACCCTCACCCGTCCCCTAATCCTAACCCGTACGCTGACACTAACCCGCACCCTCACACGTACGCTCCCCCTAGAGCGTTGTCGTACCCTCACCTGGACCCTAAACCGTCCCCGTCCCCTAACCCTAACCCTAGCCCGAACCCTAACCCTAACGCTTCCCCGAAGCCTGACCCTCACCCGTCCCCTAATCCTAACCCGTACACTGACACTAACCCGCGCCCTCACACGTACACTCCCCCTAGAGCGTTGTCGTACCCTCACCTGGACCCTAAACCGTCCCCGTCCCCTAACCCTAACCCTAGCCCGAACCCTAACCCTAACCCTTCCCCGAAGCCTGACCCTCACCCGTCCCCTAATCCTAACCCGTACGCTGACACTAACCCGCGCCCTCACACGTACGCTCCCCCTAGAGCGTTGTCGTACCCTCACCTGGACCCTAAACCGTCCCCGTCCCCTAACCCTAACCCTAGCCCGAACCCTAACCCTAACCCTTCCCCAAAGCCTGACCCTCAGCCGTCCCCTAATCCTAACCCGTACGCTGACACTAACCCGCGCCCTCACACGTACGCTCCCCCTAGAGCGTTGTCGTACCCTCACCTGGACCCTAAACCGTCCCCGTCCCCTAACCCTAACCCTAGCCCGAACCCTAACCCTAACCCTTCCCCGAAGCCTGACCCTCAGCCGTCCCCTAATCCTAACCCGTACGCTGACACTAACCCGCCCCCTCACACGTACGCTCCCCCTAGAGCGTTGTCGTACCCTCACCTGGACTCTAAACCGTCCCCGTCCCCTAACCCTAACCCTAGCCCGAACCCTAACCCTAACCCTTCCCCGAAGCCTGACCCTCACCCGTCCCCTAATGCTAACCCGTACGCTGACACTAACCCGCGCCCTCACACGTACGCTCCCCCTAGAGCGTTGTCGTACCCTCACCTGGACCCTAAACCGTCCCCGTCCCCTAACCCTAACCCTAGCCCGAACCCTAACCCTAACCCTTCCCCGAAGCCTGACCCTCACCCGTCCCCTAATCCTAACCCGTACGCTGACACTAACCCGCGCCCTCACAAGTACGCTCCCCCTAGAGCGTTGTCGTACCCTCACCTGGACCCTAAACCGTCCCCGTCCCCTAACCATAACCCTAGCCCGAACCCTAACCCTAACCCTTCCCCGAAGCCTGACCCTCACCCGTCCCCTAATCCTAACCCGTACGCTGACACTAACCCGCGCCCTCACACGTACGCTCCCCCTAGAGCGTTGTCGTACCCTCACCTGGACCCTAAACCGTCCCCGTCCCCTAACCCTAACCCTAGCCCGAACCCTAACCCTAACCCTTCCCCGAAGCCTGACCCTCACCCGTCCCCTAATCCTAACCCGTACGCTGACACTAGCCCGCGCCCTCACACGTACGCTCCCCCTAGAGCGTTGTCGTACCCTCACCTGGACCCTAAACCGTCCCCGTCCTCTAACCCTAACCCTAGCCCGAACCTTAACCCTAACACTTCCCCGAAGCCTGACCCCCACCCGTCCCCTAATCCTAACCCGTACGCTGACACTAACCCGCACCCTCACACGTACGCTCCCCCTAGAGCGTTGTCGTACCCTCACCTGGACCCTAAACCGTCCCCGTCCCCTAACCCTAACCCTAGCCCGAACCCTAACCCTAACCCTTCCCCGAAGCCTGACCCTCAGCCGTCCCCTAATCCTAACCCGTACGCTGACACTAACCCGCGCCCTCACACGTACGCTCCCCCTAGAGCGTTGTCGTACCCTCACCTGGACCCTAAACCGTCCCCGTCCCCTAACCCTAACCCTAGCCCGAACCCTAACCCTAACCCTTCCCCGAAGCCTGACACTCACCCGTCCCCTAATCCTAACCCGTACGCTGACACTAACCCGCGCCCTCACACGTACGCTCCCCCTAGAGCGTTGTCGTACCCTCACCTGGACCCTAAACCGTCCCCGTCCCCTAACCCTAACCCTAGCCCGAACCCTAACCCTAACCCTTCCCCAAAGCCTGACCCTCACCCGTCCCCTAATCCTAACCCGTACGCTGACACTAACCCGCGCCCTCACACGTACGCTCCCCCTAGAGCGTTGTCGTACCCTCACCTGGACCCTAAACCGTTCCCGTCCCCTAACCCTAACCCTAGCCCAAACCCTAACCCTAACCCTTCCCCGAAGCCTGACCCTCAGCCGTCCCCTAATCCTAACCCGTACGCTGACACTAACCCGCGCACTCACACGTATGCTCCCCCTAGAGCGTTGTCGTACCCTCACCTGGACCCTAAACCGTCCCCGTCCCCTAACCCTAACCCTAGCCCGAACCCTAACCCTAACGCTTCCCCGAAGCCTGACCCTCACCCGTCCCCTAATCCTAACCCGTACGCTGACACTAACCCGCGCTCTCACACGTACGCTCCCCCTAGAGCGTTGTCGTACCCTCACCTGGACCCTAAACCGTCCCCGTCCCCTAACCCTAACCCTAGCCCGAACCCTAACCCTAACCCTTCCCCGAAGCCTGACCCTCACCCGTCCCCTAATCCTAACCCGTACGCTGACACTAACCCGCGCCCTCACACGTACGCTCCCCCTAGAGCGTTGTCGTACCCTCACCTGGACCCTAAACCGTCCCCGTCCCCTAACCCTAACCCTAGCCCGAACCCTAACCCTAACCCTTCCCCGAAGCCTGACCCTCAGCCGTCCCCTAATCCTAACCCGTACGCTGACACTAACCCGCGCCCTCACACGTACGCTCCCCCTAGAGCGTTGTCGTACCCTCACCTGGACCCTAAACCGTCCCCGTCCCTTAACCCTAACCCTAGCCCGAACCCTAACCCTAACCCTTCCCCGAAGCCTGACCCTCAGCTGTCCCCTAATCCTAACCCGTACGCTGACACTAACCCGCGCCCTCACACGTACGCTCCCCCTAGAGCGTTGTCGTACCCTCACCTGGACCCTAAACCGTCCCCGTCCCCTAACCCTAACCCTAGCCCGAACCCTAACCCTAACCCTTCCCCAAAGCCTGACCCTCACCCGTCCCCTAATCCTAACCCGTACGGTGACACTAACCCGCGCCCTCACACATACGCTCCCCCTAGAGCGTTGTCGTACCCTCACCTGGACCCTAAACCGTCCCCGTCCCCTAACCCTAACCCTAGCCCGAACCCTAACCCTAACCCTTCCCCGAAGCCTGACCCTCACCCGTCCCCTAATCCTAACCCGTACGCTGACACTAACCCGCGCCCTCACACGTACGCTCCCCCTAGAGCGTTGTCGTACCCTCACCTGGACCCTAAACCGTTCCCGTCCCCTAACACTAACCCTAGCCCGAACCCTAACCCTAACACTTCCCCGAAGCCTGACCCTCAGCCGTCCCCTAATCCTACCCCGTACGCTGACACTAACCCACGCCCTCACACGTATGCTCCCTCTAGAGCGTTGTCGTACCCTCACCTGGACCCTAAACCGTCCCCGTCCCCTAACCCTAACCCTAGCCCGAACCCTAACCCTAACGCTTCCCCGAAGCCTGACCCTCAGCCGTCCCCTAATCCTAACCCGTACGCGGACACTAACCCGCGCCCTCACACGTACGCTCCCCCTAGAGCGTTGTCGTACCCTCACCTGGACCCTAAACCGTCCCCGTCCCCTAACCCTAACCCTAGCCCGAACCCTAAACCTAACCCTTCCCCGAAGCCTGACCCTCACCCGTCCCCTAATCCTAAACCGTACGCTGACACTAACCCGCGCCCTCACACGTACGCTCCCCCTAGAGCGTTGTCGTACCCTCACCTGGACCCTAAACCGTCCCCGTCCCCTAACCCTAACCCTAGCCCGAACCCTAACCCTAACCCTTCCCCGAAGCCTGACCCTCACCCGTCCCCTAATCCTAACCCGTACGCTGACACTAACCCGCGCCCTCACACGTACGCTCCCCCTAGAGCGTTGTCGTACCCTCACCTGGACCCTAAACCGTCCCCGTCCCCTAACCCTAACCCTAGCCCGAACCCTAACCCTAACCCTTCCCCGAAGCCTGACCCTCACCCGTCCCCTAATCCTACCCCGTACGCTGACACTAACCCACGCCCTCACACGTATGCTCCCTCTAGAGCGTTGTCGTACCCTCACCTGGATTCTAAACCGTCCCCGTACCCTAACCCTAACCCTAGCCCGAACCCTAACCCTAACCCTTCCCCGAAGCCTGACCCTCAGCCGTCCCCTAATCCTAACCCGTACGCTGACACTAACCCGCGCCCTCACACGTACGCTCCCCCTAGAGCGTTGTCGTACCCTCACCTGGACCCTAAACCGTCCCCGTCCCCTAACCCTAACCCTAGCCCGAACCCTAACCCTAACCCTTCCCCGAAGCCTGACCCTCAGCCGTCCCCTAATCCTAACCCGTACGCTGACACTAACCCGCGCCCTCACACGTACGCTCCCCCTAGAGCGTTGTCGTACCCTCACCTGGACCCTAAACCGTCCCCGTCCTCTAACCCTAACCCTAGCCCGAACCCTAACCCTAACACTTCCCCGAAGCCTGACACTCACCCGTCCCCTAATCCTAACCCGTACGCTGACACTAACCCGCGCCCTCACACGTACGCTCCCCCTAGAGCGTTGTCGTACCCAAACCTGGACCCTAAACCGTCCCCGTCCCCTAACCCTAACCCTAGCCCGAACCCTAACCCTAACCCTTCCCCGAAGCCTGACCCTCACCCGTCCCCTAATCCTAACCCGTACGCTGACACTAGCCCGCGCCCTCACTCGTACGCTCCCCCTAGAGCGTTGTCGTACCCTCACCTGGACCCTAAACCGTCCCCGTCCCCTAACCGTAACCCTAGCCCGAACCCTAACCCTAACCCTTCCCCGAAGCCTGACCCTCAGCCGTCCCCTAATCCTAACCCGTATGCTGACACTAACCCACGCCCTCACACGTACGCTCCCCCTAGAGCGTTGTCGTACCCTCACCTGGACCCTAAACCGTCCCCGTCCCCTAACCCTAACCCTAGCCCGAACCCTAACCCTAACCCGTCCCCGAAGCCTGACCCTCACCCGTCCCCTAATCCTAACCCGTACGCTGACACTAATCCGCGCCCTCACACGTACGCTCCCCCTAGAGCGTTGTCGTACCCTCACCTGGACCCTAAACCGTCCCCGTCCCCTAACCCTAACCCTAGCCCGAACCCTAACCCTAACCCTTCCCCGAAGCCTGACCCTCAGCCGTCCCCTAATCCTAACCCGTACGCTGACACTAACCCGCGCCCTCACACGCACGCTCCCCCTAGAGCGTTGTCGTACCCTCACCTGGACCCTAAACCGTCCCCGTCCCCTAACCCTAACCCTAGCCCGAACCCAACCCTAACCCGTCCCCGAAGCCTGACCCTCACCCGTCCCCTAATCCTAAACCTTACGCTGACACTAGCCCGCGCCCTCACACGTACGCTCCCCCTAGAGCGTTGTCGTACCCTCACCTGGACCCTAAACCGTCCCCGTCCCCTAACACTAACCCTAGCCCGAACCCTAACCCTAACCCTTCCCCAAAGCCTGACCCTCACCCGTCCCCTAATCCTAACCCGTACGCTGACACTAACCCGCGCCCTCACACGTACGCTCCCCCTAGAGCGTTGTCGTACCCTCACCTGGACCCTAAACCGTCCCCATCCCCTAACCCTAACCCTAGCCCGAACCCTAACCCTAACCCTTCCCCGAAGCCTGACCCTCAGCCGTCCCCTAATCCTAACCCGTACGCTGACACTAACCCGTGCCCTCACACGTACGCTCCCCCTAGAGCGTTGTCGTACCCTCACCTGGACCCTAAACCGTCCCCGTCCCCTAACCCTAACCCTAGCCCGAACCCTAACCCTAACCCTTCCCCGAAGCCTGACCCTCACCCGTCCCCTAATCCTAACCCGTACGCTGACACTAGCCCGCTCCCTCACTCGTACGCTCCCCCTAGATCGTTGTCGTACCCTCAACTGGACCCTAAACCGTCCCCGTCCCCTAACACTAACCCTAGCCCGAACCCTAACCCTAACCCTTCCCCGAAGCCTGACCCTCAGCCGTCCCCTAATCCTAACCCGTATGCTGACACTAACCCACGCCCTCACACGTACGCTCCCCCTAGAGCGTTGTCGTACCCTCACCTGGACCCTAAACCGTCCCCGTCCCCTAACCCTAACCCTAGCCCGAACCCTAACCCTAACCCGTCCCCGAAGCCAGACCCTCACCCGTCCCCTAATCCTAACCCGTACGCTGACACTAACCCGCGCCCTCACACGTACGCTCCCCCTAGAGCGTTGTCGTACCCTCACCTGGACCCTAAACCGTCCCCGTCCCCTAACCCTAACCCTAGACCGAACCCTAACCCTAACCCTTCCCCGAAGCCTGACCCTCAGCCGTCCCCTAATCCTAACCCGTACGCTGACACTAACCCGCGCCCTCACACGCACGCTCCCCCTAGAGCGTTGTCATACCCTCACCTGGACCCTAAACCGTCCCCGTCCCCTAACCCTAACCCTAGCCCGAACCCAACCCTAACCCTTCCCCGAAGCCTGACCCTCACCCGTCCCCTAATCCTAACCCTTACGCTGACACTAGCCCGCGCCCTCACACGTACGCTCCCCCTAGAGCGTTGTCGTACCCTCACCTGGACCCTAAACCGTCCCCATCCCCTAACCCAAACCCTAGCCCGAACCCTAACCCTAACCCTTCCCCGAATCCTGACCCTCACCCGTCCCCTAATCCTAACCCGTATGCTGACACTAACCCGCGCCCTCACACGTACGCTCCCCCTAGAGCGTTGTCGTACCCTCACCTGGACCCTAAACCGTCCCCGTCCCCTAACCCTAACCCTAGCCCGAACCCTAACCCTAACCCGTCCCCGAAGCCTGACCCTCACCCGTCCCCTAATCCTAACCCGTACGCTGACACTAACCCGCGCCCTCACACGTACGCTCCCCCTAGAGCGTTGTCGTACCCTCACCTGGACCCTAAACCGTCCCCGTCCCCTAACCCTAACCCTAGACCGAACCCTAACCCTAACCCTTCCCCGAAGCCTGACCCTCAGCCGTCCCCTAATCCTAACCCGTACACTGACACTAACCCGCGCCCTCACACGCACGCTCCCCCTAGAGCGTTGTCGTACCCTCACCTGGACCCTAAACCGTCCCCGTCCCCTAACCCTAACCCTAGCCCGAACCCAACCCTAACCCTTCCCCGAAGCCTGACCCTCACCCGTCCCCTAATCCTAACCCTTACGCTGACACTAGCCCGCGCCCTCACACGTACGCTCCCCCTAGAGCGTTGTCGTACCCTCACCTGGACCCTAAACCGTCCCCATCCCCTAACCCAAACCCTAGCCCGAACCCTAACCCTAACCCTTCCCCGAAGCCTGACCCTCACCCGTCCCCTAATCCTAACCCGTACGCTGACACTAACCCGCGCCCTCACACGTACGCTCCCCCTAGAGCGTTGTCGTACCCTCACCTGGACCCTAAACCGTCCCCGTCCCCTAACCCTAACCCTAGCCCGAACCCTAACCCTAACCCTTCCCCGAAGCCTGACCCTCAGCCGTCCCCTAATCCTAACCCGTACGCTGACACTAACCCGCGCCCTCACACGTTCGCTCCCCCTAGAGCGTTGTCGTACCCTCACCTGGACCCTAAACCGTCCCCGTCCCCTAACCCTAACCCTAGCCCGAACCCTAACCCTAACCCTTCCCCGAAGCCTGACCCTCACCCGTCCCCTAATCCTAACCCGTACGCTGACACTAGCCCGCGCCCTCACTCGTACGCTCCCCCTAGATCGTTGTCGTACCCTCACCTGGACCCTAAACCGTCCCCGTCCCCTAACCCTAACCCTAGCCCGAACCCTAACCCTAACCCTTCCCCGAAGCCTGACCCTCAGCCGTCCACTAATCCTAACCCGTACGCTGACACTAACCCGCGCCCTCACACGCACGCTCCCCCTAGAGCGTTGTCGTACCCTCACCTGGACCCTAAACCGTCCCCGTCCCCTAACCCTAACCCTAGCCCGAACCCACCCCTAACCCTTCCCCGAAGCCTGACCCTCACCCGTACCCTAATCCTAACCCTTACGCTGACACTAGCCCGCGCCCTCACACGTACGCTCCCCCTAGAGCGTTGTCGTACCCTCACCTGGACCCTAAACCGTCCCCGTCCCCTAACCCTAACCCTAGCCCGAACCCTAACCCTAACCCTTCCCCGAAGCCTGACCCTCACCCGTCCCCTAATCCTAACCCGTACGCTGACACTAACCCGCGCCCTCACACGTACGCTCCCCCTAGAGCGTTGTCGTACCCTCACCTGGACCCTAAACCGTCCCCGTCCCCTAACCCTAACCCTAGCCCGAACCCTAACCCTAACCCTTCCCCGAAGCCTGACCCTCAGCCGTCCCCTAATCCTAACCCGTACGCTGACACTAACCCGCGCCCTCACACGTTCGCTCCCCCTAGAGCGTTGTCGTACCCTCACCTGGACCCTAAACCGTCCCCGTCCCCTAACCCTAACCCTAGCCCGAACCCTAACCCTAACCCTTCCCCGAAGCCTGACCCTCACCCGTCCCCTAATCCTAACCCGTACGCTGACACTAACCCGCGCCCTCACACGTACGCTCCCCCTAGAGCGTTGTCGTACCCTCACCTGGACCCTAAACCGTCCCCGTCCCCTAACCCTAACCCTAGCCCGAACCCTAACCCTAACCCTTCCCCGAAGCCTGACCCTCACCCGTCCCCTAATCCTAACCCGTACGCTGACACTAACCCGCGCCCTCACACGTACGCTCCCCCTAGAGCGTTGTCGTACCCTCACCTGGACCCTAAACCGTCCCCGTCCCCTAACCCTAACCCTAGCCCGAACCCTAACCCTAACCCTTCCCCGAAGCCTTACCCTCACCCGTCCCCTAATCCTAACCCGTACGCTGACACTAACCCGTGCCCTCACACGTACGCTCCCCCTAGAGCGTTGTCGTACCCTCACCTGGACCCTAAACCGTCCCCGTCCCCTAATCCTAACCCTAGCCCGAACCCTAACCCTAACCCTTCCCCGAAGCCTGACCCTCAGCCGTCCCCTAATCCTAACCCGTACGCTGACACTAACCCGCGCCCTCACACGTACGCTCCCCCTAGATCGTTGTCGTACCCTCACCTGGACCCTAAACCGTCCCCGTCCCCTAACCCTAACCCTAGCCCGAACCCTAACCCTAACCCTTCCCCGAAGCCTGACCCTCACCCGTCCCGTAATCCTAACACGTACGCAGACACTAACCCGCGCCCTCACACGTACGCTCCCCCTAGAGCGTTGTCGTACCCTCACCTGGACCCTAAACCGTCCCCGTCCCCTAACCCTAACCCTAGCCCGAACCCTAACCCTAACCCTTCCCCAAAGCCTGACCCTCACCCGTACCCTAATCCTAACCCGTACGCTGACACTAACCCGCGCCCTCACACGTACGCTCCCCCTAGAGCGTTGTCGTACCCTCACCTGGACCCTAAACCGTCCCCGTCCCCTAACCCTAACCCTAGCCCGAACCCTAACCCTAACCCTTCCCCGAAGCCTGACCCTCACCCGTCCCCTAATCCTAACCCGTACGCTGACACTAACCCGCGCCCTCACACGTACGCTCCCCCTAGAGCGTTGTCGTACCCTCACCTGGACCCTAAACCGTCCCCGTCCCCTAACCCTAACCCTAGCCCGAACCCTAACCCTAACCCTTCCCCGAAGCCTGACCCTCACCCGTCCCCTAATCCTAACCCGTACGCTGACACTAGCCCGCGCCCTCACACGTACGCTCCCCCTAGAGCGTTGTCGTACCCTCACCTGGACCCTAAACCGTCCCCGTCCCCTAACCCTAACCCTAGCCCGAACCCTAACCCTAACACTTCCCCAAAGCCTGACCCTCACCCGTCCCCTAATCCTAACCCGTACGCTGACACTAACCCGCGCCCTCACACGTACGCTCCCCCTAGAGCGTTGTCGTACCCTCACCTGGACCCTAAACCGTCCCCGTCCCTTATCCCTAACCCTAGCCCGAACCCTAACCCTAACCCTTCCCCGAAGCCTGACCCTCAGCCGTCCCCTAATCCTAACCCGTACGCTGACACTAACCCGCGCCCTCACACGTACGCTCCCCCTAGAGCGTTGTCGTACCCTCACCTGGACCCTAAACCGTCCCCGTCCCCTAACCCTAACCCTAGCCCGAACCCTAACCCTAACCCTTCCCCGAAGCCTGACCCTCACCCGTCCCCTAATCCTAACCCGTACGCTGACACTAACCCACGCCCTCACACGTACGCTCCCTCTAGAGCGTTGTCGTACCCTCACCTGGACCCTAAACCGTCCCCGTCCCCTAACCCTAACCCTAGCCCGAACCCTAACCCTAACCCTTCCCCGAAGCCTGACCCTCAGCCGTCCCCTAATCCTAACCCGTACGCTGACACTAACCCGCGCCCTCACACGTACGCTCCCCCTAGAGCGTTGTCGTACCCTCACCTGGACCCTAAACCGTCCCCGTCCCCTAACCCTAACCCTAGCCCGAACCCTAACCCTAACCCTTCCCCGAAGCCTGACCCTCAGCCGTCCCCTAATCCTAACCCGTACGCTGACACTAACCCGCGCCCTCACACGTACGCTCCCCCGAGAGCGTTGTCGTACCCTCACCTGGACCCTAAACCGTCCCCGTCCCCTAACCCTAACCCTAGCCCGAACCCTAACCCTAACGCTTCCCCGAAGCCTGACCCTCACCCGTCCCCTAATCCTAACCCGTACGCTGACACTAACCCGCGCCCTCACACGTACGCTCCCCCTAGAGCGTTGTCGTACCCTCACCTGGACCCTAAACCGTCCCCGTCCCCTAACCCTAACCCTAGCCCGAACCCTAACCCTAACCCTTCCCCGAAGCCTGACCCTCAGCCGTCCCCTAATCCTAACCCGTACGCTGACACTAACCCGCGCCCTCACACGTACGCTCCCCCTAGAGCGTTGTCGTACCCTCACCTGGACCCTAAACCGTCCCCGTCCCCTAACCCTAACCCTAGCCCGAACCCTAACCCTAACCCTTCCCCGAAGCCTGACCCTCAGCCGTCCCCTAATCCTAACCCGTACGCTGACACTAACCCGCGCCCTCACACGTACGCTCCCCCTAGAGCGTTGTCGTACCCTCACGTGGACCCTAAACCGTCCCCGTCCCTTATCCCTAACCCTAGCCCGAACCCTAACCCTAACCCTTCCCCGAAGCCTGACCCTCAGCCGTCCCCTAATCCTAACCCGTACGCTGACACTAACCCACGCCCTCACACGTACGCTCCCCCTAGAGCGTTGTCGTACCCTCACCTGGACCCTAAACCGTCCCCGTGCCCTAACCCTAACCCTAGCCCGAACCCTAACCCTAACCCTTCCCCGAAGCCTGACCCTCACCCGTCCCCTAATCCTAACCCGTACGCTGACACTAACCCACGCCCTCACACGTATGCTCCCTCTAGAGCGTTGTCGTACCCTCACCTGGAACCTAAACCGTCCCCGTCCCCTAACCCTAACCCTAGCCCGAACCCTAACCCTAACCCTTCCCCGAAGCCTGACCCTCAGCCGTCCCCTAATCCTAACCCGTACGCTGACACTAACCCGCGCCCTCACACGTACGCTCCCCCTAGAGCGTTGTCGTACCCTCACCTGGACCCTAAACCGTCCCCGTCCCCTAACCCTAACCCTAGCCCGAACCCTAACCCTAACCCGTCCCCGAAGCCTGACCCTCACCCGTCCCCTAATCCTAACCCGTACGCTGACACTAACCCGCGCCCTCACACGTACGCTCCCCCTAGAGCGTTGTCGTACCCTCACCTGGACCCTAAACCGTCCCCGTCCCCTAAACCTAACCCTAGCCCGAACCCTAACCCTAACCCTTCCCCGAAGCCTGACCCTCAGCCGTCCCCTAATCCTAACCCGTACGCTGACACTAACCCGCGCCCTCACACGCACGCTCCCCCTAGAGCGTTGTCGTACCCTCACCTGGACCCTAAACCGTCCCCGTCCCCTAACCCTAACCCTAGCCCGAACCCAACCCTAACCCGTCCCCGAAGCCTGACCCTCACCCGTCCCCTAATCCTAACCCTTACGCTGACACTAGCCCGCGCCCTCACACGTACGCTCCCCCTAGAGCGTTGTCGTACCCTCACATGGACCCTAAACCGTCCCCGTCCCCTAACCCAAACCCTAGCCCGAACCCTAACCCTAACCCTTCCCCAAAGCCTGACCCTCACCCGTCCCCTAATCCTAACCCGTACGCTGACACTAACCCGCGCCCTCACACGTACGCTCCCCCTAGAGCGTTGTCGTACCCTCACCTGGACCCTAAACCGTCCCCGTCCCCTAACCCTAACCCTAGCCCGAACCCTAACCCTAACCCTTCCCCGAAGCCTGACCCTCACCCGTCCCCTAATCCTAACCCGTACGCTGACACTAACCCGCGCCCTCACACGCACGCTCCCCCTAGAGCGTTGTCGTACCCTCACTTGGACCCTAAACCGTCCCCGTCCCCTAACCCTAACCCTAGCCCGAACCCAACCCTAACCCTTCCCCGAAGCCTGACCCTCACCCGTCCCCTAATCCTAACCCTTACGCTGACACTAGCCCGCGCCCTCACACGTACGCTCCCCCTAGAGCGTTGTCGTACCCTCACCTGGACCCTAAACCGTCCCCATCCCCTAACCCAAACCCTAGCCCGAACCCTAACCCTAACCCTTCCCCGAAGCCTGACCCTCACCCGTCCCCTAATCCTAACCCGTACGCTGACACTAACCCGCGCCCTCACACGTACGCTCCCCCTAGAGCGTTGTCGTACCCTCACCTGGACCCTAAACCGTCCCCGTCCCCTAACCCTAACCCTAGCCCGAACCCTAACCCTAACCCTTCCCCGAAGCCTGACCCTCAGCCGTCCCCTAATCCTAACCCGTACGCTGACACTAACCCGCGCCCTCACACGTTCGCTCCCCCTAGAGCGTTGTCGTACCCTCACCTGGACCCTAAACCGTCCCCGTCCCCTAACCCTAACCCTAGCCCGAACCCTAACCCTAACCCTTCCCCGAAGCCTGACCCTCAGCCGTCCCCTAATCCTAACCCGTATGCTGACACTAACCCACGCCCTCACACGTACGCTCCCCCTAGAGCGTTGTCGTACCCTCACCTGGACCCTAAACCGTCCCCGTCCCCTAACCCTAACCCTAGCCCGAACCCTAACCCTAACCCGTCCCCGAAGCCTGACCCTCACCCGTCCCCTAATCCTAACCCGTACGCTGACACTAACCCGCGCCCTCACACGTACGCTCCCCCTAGAGCGTTGTCGTACCCTCACCTGGACCCTAAACCGTCCCCGTCCCCTAAACCTAACCCTAGCCCGAACCCTAAGCCTAACCCTTCCCCGAAGCCTGACCCTCAGCCGTCCCCTAATCCTAACCCGTACGCTGACACTAACCCGCGCCCTCACACGCACGCTCCCCCTAGAGCGTTGTCGTACCCTCACCTGGACCCTAAACCGTCCCCGTCCCCTAACCCTAACCCTAGCCCGAACCCAACCCTAACCCGTCCCCGAAGCCTGACCCTCACCCGTCCCCTAATCCTAACCCTTACGCTGACACTAGCCCGCGCCCTCACACGTACGCTCCCCCTAGAGCGTTGTCGTACCCTCACATGGACCCTAAACCGTCCCCGTCCCCTAACCCAAACCCTAGCCCGAACCCTAACCCTAACCCTTCCCCAAAGCCTGACCCTCACCCGTCCCCTAATCCTAACCCGTACGCTGACACTAACCCGCGCCCTCACACGTACGCTCCCCCTAGAGCGTTGTCGTACCCTCACCTGGACCCTAAACCGTCCCCGTCCCCTAACCCTAACCCTAGCCCGAACCCTAACCCTAACCCTTCCCCGAAGCCTGACCCTCACCCGTCCCCTAATCCTAACCCGTACGCTGACACTAACCCGCGCCCTCACACGCACGCTCCCCCTAGAGCGTTGTCGTACCCTCACTTGGACCCTAAACCGTCCCCGTCCCCTAACCCTAACCCTAGCCCGAACCCAACCCTAACCCTTCCCCGAAGCCTGACCCTCACCCGTCCCCTAATCCTAACCCTTACGCTGACACTAGCCCGCGCCCTCACACGTACGCTCCCCCTAGAGCGTTGTCGTACCCTCACCTGGACCCTAAACCGTCCCCATCCCCTAACCCAAACCCTAGCCCGAACCCTAACCCTAACCCTTCCCCGAAGCCTGACCCTCACCCGTCCCCTAATCCTAACCCGTACGCTGACACTAACCCGCGCCCTCACACGTACGCTCCCCCTAGAGCGTTGTCGTACCCTCACCTGGACCCTAAACCGTCCCCGTCCCCTAACCCTAACCCTAGCCCGAACCCTAACCCTAACCCTTCCCCGAAGCCTGACCCTCAGCCGTCCCCTAATCCTAACCCGTACGCTGACACTAACCCGCGCCCTCACACGTTCGCTCCCCCTAGAGCGTTGTCGTACCCTCACCTGGACCCTAAACTGTCCCCGTCCCCTAACCCTAACCCTAGCCCGAACCCTAACCCTAACCCTTCCCCGAAGCCTGACCCTCACCCGTCCCCTAATCCTAACCCGTACGCTGACACTAGAACGCGCCCTCACTCGTACGCTCCCCCTAGATCGTTGTCGTACCCTCACCTGGACCCTAAACCGTCCCCGTCCCCTAACACTAACCCTAGCCCGAACCCTAACCCTAACCCTTCCCCGAAGCCTGACCCTCAGCCGTCCCCTAATCCTAACCCGTATGCTGACACTAACCCGCGCCCTCACACGTACGCTCCCCCTAGAGCGTTGTCGTACCCTCACCTGGACCCTAAACCGTCCCCGTCCCCTAACCCTAACCCTAGCCCGAACCCTAACCCTAACCCGTCCCCGAAGCCTGACCCTCACCCGTCCCCTAATCCTAACCCGTACGCTGACACTAACCCGCGCCCTCACACGTACGCTCCCCCTAGAGCGTTGTCGTACCCTCACCTGGACCCTAAACCGTCCCCGTCCCCTAACCCTAACCCTAGCCCGAACCCTAACCCTAACCCTTCCCCGAAGCCTGACCCTCACCCGTCCCCTAATCCTAACCCGTACGCTGACACTAACCCGCGCCCTCACACGCACGCTCCCCATAGAGCGTTGTCGTACCCTCACCTGGACCCTAAACCGTCCCCGTCCCCTAACCCTAACCCTAGCCCGAACCCACCCCTAACCCTTCCCCGAAGCCTGACCCTCACCCGTCCCCTAATCCTAACCCTTACGCTGACACTAGCCCGCGCCCTCACACGTACGCTCCCCCTAGAGCGTTGTCGTACCCTCACCTGGACCCTAAACCGTCCCCGTCCCCTAACCCTAACCCTAGCCCGAACCCTAACCCTAACCCTTCCCCGAAGCCTGACCCTCACCCGTCCCCTAATCCTAACCCGTACGCTGACACTAACCCGCGCCCTCACACGTACGCTCCCCCTAGAGCGTTGTCGTACCCTCACCTGGACCCTAAACCGTCCCCGTACCCTAACCCTAACCCTAGCCCGAACCCTAACCCTAACCCTTCCCCGAAGCCTGACCCTCAGCCGTCCCCTAATCCTAACCCGTACGCTGACACTAACCCGCGCCCTCACACGTTCGCTCCCCCTAGAGCGTTGTCGTACCCTCACCTGGATCCTAAACCGTCCCCGTCCCCTAACCCTAACCCTAGCCCGAACCCTAACCCTAACCCTTCCCCGAAGCCTGACCCTCACCCGTCCCCTAATCCTAACCCGTACGCTGACACTAACCCGCGCCCTCACACGTACGCTCCCCCTAGAGCGTTGTCGTACCCTCACCTGGACCCTAAACCGTCCCCGTCCCCTAACCCTAACCCTAGCCCGAACCCTAACCCTAACCCTTCCCCGAAGCCTGACCCTCAGCCGTCCCCTAATCCTAACCCGTACGCTGACACTAACCCGCGCCCTCACACGTACGCTCCCCCTAGAGCGTTGTCGTACCCTCACCTGGACCCTAAACCGTCCCCGTCCTCTAACCCTAACCCTAGCCCGAACCCTAACCCTAACACTTCCCCGAAGCCTGACACTCACCCGTCCCCTAATCCTAACCCGTACGCTGACACTAACCCGCGCCCTCACACGTACGCTCCCCCTAGAGCGTTGTCGTACCCAAACCTGGACCCTAAACCGTCCCCGTCCCCTAACCCTAACCCTAGCCCGAACCCTAACCCTAACCCTTCCCCGAAGCCTGACCCTCACCCGTCCCCTAATCCTAACCCGTACGCTGACACTAGCCCGCGCCCTCACTCGTACGCTCCCCCTAGAGCGTTGTCGTACCCTCACCTGGACCCTAAACCGTCCCCGTCCCCTAACCGTAACCCTAGCCCGAACCCTAACCCTAACCCTTCCCCGAAGCCTGACCCTCAGCCGTCCCCTAATCCTAACCCGTATGCTGACACTAACCCACGCCCTAACACGTACGCTCCCCCTAGAGCGTTGTCGTACCCTCACCTGGACCCTAAACCGTCCCCGTCCCCTAACCCTAACCCTAGCCCGAACCCTAACCCTAACCCGTCCCCGAAGCCTGACCCTCACCCGTCCCCTAATCCTAACCCGTACGCTGACACTAATCCGCGCCCTCACACGTACGCTCCCCCTAGAGCGTTGTCGTACCCTCACCTGGACCCTAAACCGTCCCCGTCCCCTAACCCTAACCCTAGCCCGAACCCTAACCCTAACCCTTCCCCGAAGCCTGACCCTCAGCCGTCCCCTAATCCTAACCCGTACGCTGACACTAACCCGCGCCCTCACACGCACGCTCCCCCTAGAGCGTTGTCGTACCCTCACCTGGACCCTAAACCGTCCCCGTCCCCTAACCCTAACCCTAGCCCGAACCCAACCCTAACCCGTCCCCGAAGCCTGACCCTCACCCGTCCCCTAATCCTAAACCTTACGCTGACACTAGCCCGCGCCCTCACACGTACGCTCCCCCTAGAGCGTTGTCGTACCCTCACCTGGACCCTAAACCGTCCCCGTCCCCTAACACTAACCCTAGCCCGAACCCTAACCCTAACCCTTCCCCAAAGCCTGACCCTCACCCGTCCCCTAATCCTAACCCGTACGCTGACACTAACCCGCGCCCTCACACGTACGCTCCCCCTAGAGCGTTGTCGTACCCTCACCTGGACCCTAAACCGTCCCCATCCCCTAACCCTAACCCTAGCCCGAACCCTAACCCTAACCCTTCCCCGAAGCCTGACCCTCAGCCGTCCCCTAATCCTAACCCGTACGCTGACACTAACCCGTGCCCTCACACGTACGCTCCCCCTAGAGCGTTGTCGTACCCTCACCTGGACCCTAAACCGTCCCCGTCCCCTAACCCTAACCCTAGCCCGAACCCTAACCCTAACCCTTCCCCGAAGCCTGACCCTCACCCGTCCCCTAATCCTAACCCGTACGCTGACACTAGCCCGCTCCCTCACTCGTACGCTCCCCCTAGATCGTTGTCGTACCCTCAACTGGACCCTAAACCGTCCCCGTCCCCTAACACTAACCCTAGCCCGAACCCTAACCCTAACCCTTCCCCGAAGCCTGACCCTCAGCCGTCCCCTAATCCTAACCCGTATGCTGACACTAACCCACGCCCTCACACGTACGCTCCCCCTAGAGCGTTGTCGTACCCTCACCTGGACCCTAAACCGTCCCCGTCCCCTAACCCTAACCCTAGCCCGAACCCTAACCCTAACCCGTCCCCGAAGCCAGACCCTCACCCGTCCCCTAATCCTAACCCGTACGCTGACACTAACCCGCGCCCTCACACGTACGCTCCCCCTAGAGCGTTGTCGTACCCTCACCTGGACCCTAAACCGTCCCCGTCCCCTAACCCTAACCCTAGACCGAACCCTAACCCTAACCCTTCCCCGAAGCCTGACCCTCAGCCGTCCCCTAATCCTAACCCGTACGCTGACACTAACCCGCGCCCTCACACGCACGCTCCCCCTAGAGCGTTGTCATACCCTCACCTGGACCCTAAACCGTCCCCGTCCCCTAACCCTAACCCTAGCCCGAACCCAACCCTAACCCTTCCCCGAAGCCTGACCCTCACCCGTCCCCTAATCCTAACCCTTACGCTGACACTAGCCCGCGCCCTCACACGTACGCTCCCCCTAGAGCGTTGTCGTACCCTCACCTGGACCCTAAACCGTCCCCATCCCCTAACCCAAACCCTAGCCCGAACCCTAACCCTAACCCTTCCCCGAATCCTGACCCTCACCCGTCCCCTAATCCTAACCCGTATGCTGACACTAACCCGCGCCCTCACACGTACGCTCCCCCTAGAGCGTTGTCGTACCCTCACCTGGACCCTAAACCGTCCCCGTCCCCTAACCCTAACCCTAGCCCGAACCCTAACCCTAACCCGTCCCCGAAGCCTGACCCTCACCCGTCCCCTAATCCTAACCCGTACGCTGACACTAACCCGCGCCCTCACACATACGCTCCCCCTAGAGCGTTGTCGTACCCTCACCTGGACCCTAAACCGTCCCCGTCCCCTAACCCTAACCCTAGACCGAACCCTAACCCTAACCCTTCCCCGAAGCCTGACCCTCAGCCGTCCCCTAATCCTAACCCGTACACTGACACTAACCCGCGCCCTCACACGCACGCTCCCCCTAGAGCGTTGTCGTACCCTCACCTGGACCCTAAACCGTCCCCGTCCCCTAACCCTAACCCTAGCCCGAACCCAACCCTAACCCTTCCCCGAAGCCTGACCCTCACCCGTCCCCTAATCCTAACCCTTACGCTGACACTAGCCCGCGCCCTCACACGTACGCTCCCCCTAGAGCGTTGTCGTACCCTCACCTGGACCCTAAACCGTCCCCATCCCCTAACCCAAACCCTAGCCCGAACCCTAACCCTAACCCTTCCCCGAAGCCTGACCCTCACCCGTCCCCTAATCCTAACCCGTACGCTGACACTAACCCGCGCCCTCACACGTACGCTCCCCCTAGAGCGTTGTCGTACCCTCACCTGGACCCTAAACCGTCCCCGTCCCCTAACCCTAACCCTAGCCCGAACCCTAACCCTAACCCTTCCCCGAAGCCTGACCCTCAGCCGTCCCCTAATCCTAACCCGTACGCTGACACTAACCCGCGCCCTCACACGTTCGCTCCCCCTAGAGCGTTGTCGTACCCTCACCTGGACCCTAAACCGTCCCCGTCCCCTAACCCTAACCCTAGCCCGAACCCTAACCCTAACCCTTCCCCGAAGCCTGACCCTCACCCGTCCCCTAATCCTAACCCGTACGCTGACACTAGCCCGCGCCCTCACTCGTACGCTCCCCCTAGATCGTTGTCGTACCCTCACCTGGACCCTAAACCGTCCCCGTCCCCTAACACTAACCCTAGCCCGAACCCTAACCCTAACCCTTCCCCGAAGCCTGACCCTCAGCCGTCCCCTAATCCTAACCCGTATGCTGACACTAACCCGCGCCCTCACACGTACGCTCCCCCTAGAGCGTTGTCGTACCCTCACCTGGACCCTAAACCGTCCCCGTCCCCTAACCCTAACCCTAGCCCGAACCCTAACCCTAACCCTTCCCCGAAGCCTGACCCTCACCCGTCCCCTAATCCTAACCCGTACGCTGACACTAACCCGCGCCCTCACACGTACGCTCCCCCTAGAGCGTTGTCGTACCCTCACCTGGACCCTAAACCGTCCCCGTCCCCTAACCCTAACCCTAGCCCGAACCCTAACCCTAACCCTTCCCCGAAGCCTGACCCTCAGCCGTCCACTAATCCTAACCCGTACGCTGACACTAACCCGCGCCCTCACACGCACGCTCCCCCTAGAGCGTTGTCGTACCCTCACCTGGACCCTAAACCGTCCCCGTCCCCTAACCCTAACCCTAGCCCGAACCCACCCCTAACCCTTCCCCGAAGCCTGACCCTCACCCGTACCCTAATCCTAACCCTTACGCTGACACTAGCCCGCGCCCTCACACGTACGCTCCCCCTAGAGCGTTGTCGTACCCTCACCTGGACCCTAAACCGTCCCCGTCCCCTAACCCTAACCCTAGCCCGAACCCTAACCCTAACCCTTCCCCGAAGCCTGACCCTCACCCGTCCCCTAATCCTAACCCGTACGCTGACACTAACCCGCGCCCTCACACGTACGCTCCCCCTAGAGCGTTGTCGTACCCTCACCTGGACCCTAAACCGTCCCCGTCCCCTAACCCTAACCCTAGCCCGAACCCTAACCCTAACCCTTCCCCGAAGCCTGACCCTCAGCCGTCCCCTAATCCTAACCCGTACGCTGACACTAACCCGCGCCCTCACACGTTCGCTCCCCCTAGAGCGTTGTCGTACCCTCACCTGGACCCTAAACCGTCCCCGTCCCCTAACCCTAACCCTAGCCCGAACCCTAACCCTAACCCTTCCCCGAAGCCTGACCCTCACCCGTCCCCTAATCCTAACCCGTACGCTGACACTAACCCGCGCCCTCACACGTACGCTCCCCCTAGAGCGTTGTCGTACCCTCACCTGGACCCTAAACCGTCCCCGTCCCCTAACCCTAACCCTAGCCCGAACCCTAACCCTAACCCTTCCCCGAAGCCTGACCCTCACCCGTCCCCTAATCCTAACCCGTACGCTGACACTAACCCGCGCCCTCACACGTACGCTCCCCCTAGAGCGTTGTCGTACCCTCACCTGGACCCTAAACCGTCCCCGTCCCCTAACCCTAACCCTAGCCCGAACCCTAACCCTAACCCTTCCCCGAAGCCTTACCCTCACCCGTCCCCTAATCCTAACCCGTACGCTGACACTAACCCGTGCCCTCACACGTACGCTCCCCCTAGAGCGTTGTCGTACCCTCACCTGGACCCTAAACCGTCCCCGTCCCCTAATCCTAACCCTAGCCCGAACCCTAACCCTAACCCTTCCCCGAAACCTGACCCTCAGCCGTCCCCTAATCCTAACCCGTACGCTGACACTAACCCGCGCCCTCACACGTACGCTCCCCCTAGATCGTTGTCGTACCCTCACCTGGACCCTAAACCGTCCCCGTCCCCTAACCCTAACCCTAGCCCGAACCCTAACCCTAACCCTTCCCCGAAGCCTGACCCTCACCCGTCCCGTAATCCTAACACGTACGCAGACACTAACCCGCGCCCTCACACGTACGCTCCCCCTAGAGCGTTGTCGTACCCTCACCTGGACCCTAAACCGTCCCCGTCCCCTAACCCTAACCCTAGCCCGAACCCTAACCCTAACCCTTCCCCAAAGCCTGACCCTCACCCGTACCCTAATCCTAACACGTACGCTGACACTAACCCGCGCCCTCACACGTACGCTCCCCCTAGAGCGTTGTCGTACCCTCACCTGGACCCTAAACCGTCCCCGTCCCCTAACCCTAACCCTAGCCCGAACCCTAACCCTAACCCTTCCCCGAAGCCTGACCCTCACCCGTCCCCTAATCCTAACCCGTACGCTGACACTAACCCGCGCCCTCACACGTACGCTCCCCCTAGAGCGTTGTCGTACCCTCACCTGGACCCTAAACCGTCCCCGTCCCCTAACCCTAACCCTAGCCCGAACCCTAACCCTAACCCTTCCCCGAAGACTGACCCTCACCCGTCCCCTAATCCTAACCCGTACGCTGACACTAGCCCGCGCCCTCACACGTACGCTCCCCCTAGAGCGTTGTCGTACCCTCACCTGGACCCTAAACCGTCCCCGTCCCCTAACCCTAACCCTAGCCCGAACCCTAACCCTAACACTTCCCCAAAGCCTGACCCTCACCCGTCCCCTAATCCTAACCCGTACGCTGACACTAACCCGCGCCCTCACACGTACGCTCCCCCTAGAGCGTTGTCGTACCCTCACCTGGACCCTAAACCGTCCCCGTCCCTTATCCCTAACCCTAGCCCGAACCCTAACCCTAACCCTTCCCCGAAGCCTGACCCTCAGCCGTCCCCTAATCCTAACCCGTACGCTGACACTAACCCGCGCCCTCACACGTACGCTCCCCCTAGAGCGTTGTCGTACCCTCACCTGGACCCTAAACCGTCCCCGTCCCCTAACCCTAACCCTAGCCCGAACCCTAACCCTAACCCTTCCCCGAAGCCTGACCCTCACCCGTCCCCTAATCCTAACCCGTACGCTGACACTAACCCACGCCCTCACACGTACGCTCCCTCTAGAGCGTTGTCGTACCCTCACCTGGACCCTAAACCGTCCCCGTCCCCTAACCCTAACCCTAGCCCGAACCCTAACCCTAACCCTTCCCCGAAGCCTGACCCTCAGCCGTCCCCTAATCCTAACCCGTACGCTGACACTAACCCGCGCCCTCACACGTACGCTCCCCCTAGAGCGTTGTCGTACCCTCACCTGGACCCTAAACCGTCCCCGTCCCCTAACCCTAACCCTAGCCCGAACCCTAACCCTAACCCTTCCCCGAAGCCTGACCCTCAGCCGTCCCCTAATCCTAACCCGTACGCTGACACTAACCCGCGCCCTCACACGTACGCTCCCCCGAGAGCGTTGTCGTACCCTCACCTGGACCCTAAACCGTCCCCGTCCCCTAACCCTAACCCTAGCCCGAACCCTAACCCTAACGCTTCCCCGAAGCCTGACCCTCACCCGTCCCCTAATCCTAACCCGTACGCTGACACTAACCCGCGCCCTCACACGTACGCTCCCCCTAGAGCGTTGTCGTACCCTCACCTGGACCCTAAACCGTCCCCGTCCCCTAACCCTAACCCTAGCCCGAACCCTAACCCTAACCCTTCCCCGAAGCCTGACCCTCAGCCGTCCCCTAATCCTAACCCGTACGCTGTCACTAACCCGCGCCCTCACACGTACGCTCCCCCTAGAGCGTTGTCGTACCCTCACCTGGACCCTAAACCGTCCCCGTCCCCTAACCCTAACCCTAGCCCGAACCCTAACCCTAACCCTTCCCCGAAGCCTGACCCTCAGCCGTCCCCTAATCCTAACCCGTACGCTGACACTAACCCGCGCCCTCACACGTACGCTCCCCCTAGAGCGTTGTCGTACCCTCACGTGGACCCTAAACCGTCCCCGTCCCTTATCCCTAACCCTAGCCCGAACCCTAACCCTAACCCTTCCCCGAAGCCTGACCCTCAGCCGTCCCCTAATCCTAACCCGTACGCTGACACTAACCCACGCCCTCACACGTACGCTCCCCCTAGAGCGTTGTCGTACCCTCACCTGGACCCTAAACCGTCCCCGTGCCCTAACCCTAACCCTAGCCCGAACCCTAACCCTAACCCTTCCCCGAAGCCTGACCCTCACCCGTCCCCTAATCCTAACCCGTACGCTGACACTAACCCACGCCCTCACACGTATGCTCCCTCTAGAGCGTTGTCGTACCCTCACCTGGAACCTAAACCGTCCCCGTCCCCTAACCCTAACCCTAGCCCGAACCCTAACCCTAACCCTTCCCCGAAGCCTGACCCTCAGCCGTCCCCTAATCCTAACCCGTACGCTGACACTAACCCGCGCCCTCACACGTACGCTCCCCCTAGAGCGTTGTCGTACCCTCACCTGGACCCTAAACCGTCCCCGTCCCCTAACCCTAACCCTAGCCCGAACCCTAACCCTAACCCGTCCCCGAAGCCTGACCCTCACCCGTCCCCTAATCCTAACCCGTACGCTGACACTAACCCGCGCCCTCACACGTACGCTCCCCCTAGAGCGTTGTCGTACCCTCACCTGGACCCTAAACCGTCCCCGTCCCCTAAACCTAACCCTAGCCCGAACCCTAACCCTAACCCTTCCCCGAAGCCTGACCCTCAGCCGTCCCCTAATCCTAACCCGTACGCTGACACTAACCCGCGCCCTCACACGCACGCTCCCCCTAGAGCGTTGTCGTACCCTCACCTGGACCCTAAACCGTCCCCGTCCCCTAACCCTAACCCTAGCCCGAACCCAACCCTAACCCGTCCCCGAAGCCTGACCCTCACCCGTCCCCTAATCCTAACCCTTACGCTGACACTAGCCCGCGCCCTCACACGTACGCTCCCCCTAGAGCGTTGTCGTACCCTCACATGGACCCTAAACCGTCCCCGTCCCCTAACCCAAACCCTAGCCCGAACCCTAACCCTAACCCTTCCCCAAAGCCTGACCCTCACCCGTCCCCTAATCCTAACCCGTACGCTGACACTAACCCGCGCCCTCACACGTACGCTCCCCCTAGAGCGTTGTCGTACCCTCACCTGGACCCTAAACCGTCCCCGTCCCCTAACCCTAACCCTAGCCCGAACCCTAACCCTAACCCTTCCCCGAAGCCTGACCCTCACCCGTCCCCTAATCCTAACCCGTACGCTGACACTAACCCGCGCCCTCACACGCACGCTCCCCCTAGAGCGTTGTCGTACCCTCACTTGGACCCTAAACCGTCCCCGTCCCCTAACCCTAACCCTAGCCCGAACCCAACCCTAACCCTTCCCCGAAGCCTGACCCTCACCCGTCCCCTAATCCTAACCCTTACGCTGACACTAGCCCGCGCCCTCACACGTACGCTCCCCCTAGAGCGTTGTCGTACCCTCACCTGGACCCTAAACCGTCCCCATCCCCTAACCCAAACCCTAGCCCGAACCCTAACCCTAACCCTTCCCCGAAGCCTGACCCTCACCCGTCCCCTAATCCTAACCCGTACGCTGACACTAACCCGCGCCCTCACACGTACGCTCCCCCTAGAGCGTTGTCGTACCCTCACCTGGACCCTAAACCGTCCCCGTCCCCTAACCCTAACCCTAGCCCGAACCCTAACCCTAACCCTTCCCCGAAGCCTGACCCTCAGCCGTCCCCTAATCCTAACCCGTACGCTGACACTAACCCGCGCCCTCACACGTTCGCTCCCCCTAGAGCGTTGTCGTACCCTCACCTGGACCCTAAACCGTCCCCGTCCCCTAACCCTAACCCTAGCCCGAACCCTAACCCTAACCCTTCCCCGAAGCCTGACCCTCAGCCATCCCCTAATCCTAACCCGTATGCTGACACTAACCCACGCCCTCACACGTACGCTCCCCCTAGAGCGTTGTCGTACCCTCACCTGGACCCTAAACCGTCCCCGTCCCCTAACCCTAACCCTAGCCCGAACCCTAACCCTAACCCGTCCCCGAAGCCTGACCCTCACCCGTCCCCTAATCCTAACCCGTACGCTGACACTAACCCGCGCCCTCACACGTACGCTCCCCCTAGAGCGTTGTCGTACCCTCACCTGGACCCTAAACCGTCCCCGTCCCCTAAACCTAACCCTAGCCCGAACCCTAACCCTAACCCTTCCCCGAAGCCTGACCCTCAGCCGTCCCCTAATCCTAACCCGTACGCTGACACTAACCCGCGCCCTCACACGCACGCTCCCCCTAGAGCGTTGTCGTACCCTCACCTGGACCCTAAACCGTCCCCGTCCCCTAACCCTAACCCTAGCCCGAACCCAACCCTAACCCGTCCCCGAAGCCTGACCCTCACCCGTCCCCTAATCCTAACCCTTACGCTGACACTAGCCCGCGCCCTCACACGTACGCTCCCCCTAGAGCGTTGTCGTACCCTCACATGGACCCTAAACCGTCCCCGTCCCCTAACCCAAACCCTAGCCCGAACCCTAACCCTAACCCTTCCCCAAAGCCTGACCCTCACCCGTCCCCTAATCCTAACCCGTACGCTGACACTAACCCGCGCCCTCACACGTACGCTCCCCCTAGAGCGTTGTCGTACCCTCACCTGGACCCTAAACCGTCCCCGTCCCCTAACCCTAACCCTAGCCCGAACCCTAACCCTAACCCTTCCCCGAAGCCTGACCCTCACCCGTCCCCTAATCCTAACCCGTACGCTGACACTAACCCGCGCCCTCACACGCACGCTCCCCCTAGAGCGTTGTCGTACCCTCACTTGGACCCTAAACCGTCCCCGTCCCCTAACCCTAACCCTAGCCCGAACCCAACCCTAACCCTTCCCCGAAGCCTGACCCTCACCCGTCCCCTAATCCTAACCCTTACGCTGACACTAGCCCGCGCCCTCACACGTACGCTCCCCCTAGAGCGTTGTCGTACCCTCACCTGGACCCTAAACCGTCCCCATCCCCTAACCCAAACCCTAGCCCGAACCCTAACCCTAACCCTTCCCCGAAGCCTGACCCTCACCCGTCCCCTAATCCTAACCCGTACGCTGACACTAACCCGCGCCCTCACACGTACGCTCCCCCTAGAGCGTTGTCGTACCCTCACCTGGACCCTAAACCGTCCCCGTCCCCTAACCCTAACCCTAGCCCGAACCCTAACCCTAACCCTTCCCCGAAGCCTGACCCTCAGCCGTCCCCTAATCCTAACCCGTACGCTGACACTAACCCGCGCCCTCACACGTTCGCTCCCCCTAGAGCGTTGTCGTACCCTCACCTGGACCCTAAACTGTCCCCGTCCCCTAACCCTAACCCTAGCCCGAACCCTAACCCTAACCCTTCCCCGAAGCCTGACCCTCACCCGTCCCCTAATCCTAACCCGTACGCTGACACTAGAACGCGCCCTCACTCGTACGCTCCCCCTAGATCGTTGTCGTACCCTCACCTGGACCCTAAACCGTCCCCGTCCCCTAACACTAACCCTAGCCCGAACCCTAACCCTAACCCTTCCCCGAAGCCTGACCCTCAGCCGTCCCCTAATCCTAACCCGTATGCTGACACTAACCCGCGCCCTCACACGTACGCTCCCCCTAGAGCGTTGTCGTACCCTCACCTGGACCCTAAACCGTCCCCGTCCCCTAACCCTAACCCTAGCCCGAACCCTAACCCTAACCCGTCCCCGAAGCCTGACCCTCACCCGTCCCCTAATCCTAACCCGTACGCTGACACTAACCCGCGCCCTCACACGTACGCTCCCCCTAGAGCGTTGTCGTACCCTCACCTGGACCCTAAACCGTCCCCGTCCCCTAACCCTAACCCTAGCCCGAACCCTAACCCTAACCCTTCCCCGAAGCCTGACCCTCACCCGTCCCCTAATCCTAACCCGTACGCTGACACTAACCCGCGCCCTCACACGCACGCTCCCCATAGAGCGTTGTCGTACCCTCACCTGGACCCTAAACCGTCCCCGTCCCCTAACCCTAACCCTAGCCCGAACCCACCCCTAACCCTTCCCCGAAGCCTGACCCTCACCCGTCCCCTAATCCTAACCCTTACGCTGACACTAGCCCGCGCCCTCACACGTACGCTCCCCCTAGAGCGTTGTCGTACCCTCACCTGGACCCTAAATCGTCCCCGTCCCCTAACCCTAACCCTAGCCCGAACCCTAACCCTAACCCTTCCCCGAAGCCTGACCCTCACCCGTCCCCTAATCCTAACCCGTACGCTGACACTAACCCGCGCCCTCACACGTACGCTCCCCCTAGAGCGTTGTCGTACCCTCACCTGGACCCTAAACCGTCCCCGTACCCTAACCCTAACCCTAGCCCGAACCCTAACCCTAACCCTTCCCCGAAGCCTGACCCTCAGCCGTCCCCTAATCCTAACCCGTACGCTGACACTAACCCGCGCCCTCACACGTTCGCTCCCCCTAGAGCGTTGTCGTACCCTCACCTGGATCCTAAACCGTCCCCGTCCCCTAACCCTAACCCTAGCCCGAACCCTAACCCTAACCCTTCCCCGAAGCCTGACCCTCACCCGTCCCCTAATCCTAACCCGTACGCTGACACTAACCCGCGCCCTCACACGTACGCTCCCCCTAGAGCGTTGTCGTACCCTCACCTGGACCCTAAACCGTCCCCGTCCCCTAACCCTAACCCTAGCCCGAACCCTAACCCTAACCCTTCCCCGAAGCCTGACCCTCACCCGTCCCCTAATCCTAACCCGTACGCTGACACTAACCCGCGCCCTCACACGTACGCTCCCCCTAGAGCGTTGTCGTACCCTCACCTGGACCCTAAACCGTCCCCGTCCCCTAACCCTAACCCTAGCCCGAACCCTAACCCTAACCCTTCCCCGAAGCCTGACCCTCACCCGTCCCCTAATCCTAACCCGTACGCTGACACTAACCCGCGCCCTCACACGTACGCTCCCCCTAGAGCGTTGTCGTACCCTCACCTGGACCCTAAACCGTCCCCGTGCCCTAACCCTAACCCTAGCCCGAACCCTAACCCTAACCCTTCCCCGAAGCCTGACCCTCACCCGTCCCCTAATCCTAACCCGTACGCTGACACTAACCCGCGCCCTCACACGCACGCTCCCCATAGAGCGTTGTCGTACCCTCACCTGGACCCTAAACCGTCCCCGTCCCCTAACCCTAACCCTAGCCCGAACCCACCCCTAACCCTTCCCCGAAGCCTGACCCTCACCCGTCCCCTAATCCTAACCCTTACGCTGACACTAGCCCGCGCCCTAACACGTACGCTCCCCCTAGAGCGTTGTCGTACCCTCACCTGGACCCTAAACCGTCCCCGTCCCCTAACCCTAACCCTAGCCCGAACCCTAACCCTAACCCTTCCCCGAAGCCTGACCCTCACCCGTCCCCTAATCCTAACCCGTACGCTGACACTAACCCGCGCCCTCACACGTACGCTCCCCCTAGAGCGTTGTCGTACCCTCACCTGGACCCTAAACCGTCCCCGTACCCTAACCCTAACCCTAGCCCGAACCCTAACCCTAACCCTTCCCCGAAGCCTGACCCTCAGCCGTCCCCTAATCCTAACCCGTACGCTGACACTAACCCGCGCCCTCACACGTTCGCTCCCCCTAGAGCGTTGTCGTACCCTCACCTGGACCCTAAACCGTCCCCGTCCCCTACCCCTAACCCTAGCCCGAACCCTAACCCTAACCCTTCCCCGAAGCCTGACCCTCACCCGTCCCCTAATCCTAACCCGTACGCTGACACTAACCCGCGCCCTCACACGTACGCTCCCCCTAGAGCGTTGTCGTACCCTCACCTGGACCCTAAACCGTCCCCGTCCCCTAACCCTAACCCTAGCCCGAACCCTAACCCTAACCCTTCCCCGAAGCCTGACCCTCACCCGTCCCCTAATCCTAACCCGTACGCTGACACTAACCCGCGCCCTCACACGTACGCTCCCCCTAGAGCGTTGTCGTACCCTCACCTGGACCCTAAACCGTCCCCGTCCCCTAACCCTAACCCTAGCCCGAACCCTAACCCTAACCCTTCCCCGAAGCCTGACCCTCACCCGTCCCCTAATCCTAACCCGTACGCTGACACTAACCCGCGCCCTCACACGTACGCTCCCCCTAGAGCGTTGTCGTACCCTCACCTGGACCCTAAACCGTCCCCGTCCCCTAACCCTAACCCTAGCCCGAACCCTAACCCTAACCCTTCCCCGAAGCCTGACCCTCACCCGTCCCCTAATCCTAACCCGTACGCTGACACTAACCCGCGCCCTCACACGTACGCTCCCCTTAGATCGTTGTCGTACCCTCACCTGGACCCTAAACCGTCCCCGTCCCCTAACCCTAACCCTAGCCCGAACCCTAACCCTAACCCTTCCCCGAAGCCTGACCCTCACCCGTCCCGTAATCCTAACCCGTACGCAGACACTAACCCGCGCCCTCACACGTACGCTCCCCCTAGAGCGTTGTCGTACCCTCACCTGGACCCTAAACCGTCCCCGTCCCCTAACCCTAACCCTAGCCCGAACCCTAACCCTAACCCTTCCCCGAAGCCTGACCCTCAGCCGTCCCCTAATCCTAACCCGTACGCTGACACTAACCCGCGCCCTCACACGTACGCTCCCCCTAGAGCGTTGTCGTACCCTCACCTGGACCCTAAACCGTCCCCGTCCCCTAACCCTAACCCTAGCCCGAACCCTAACCCTAACCCTTCCCCGAAGCCTGACCCTCACCCGACCCCTAATCCTAACCCGTACGCTGACACTAACCCGCGCCCTCACACGTACGCTCCCCCTAGAGCGTTGTCGTACCCTCACTTGGACCCTAAACCGTCCCCGTCCCCTAACCCTAACCCTAGCCCGAACCCTAACCCTAACCCTTCCCCGAAGCCTGACCCTCACCCGTCCCCTAATCCTAACCCGTACGCTGAAACTAACCCGCGCCCTCACACGTACGCTCCCCCAGAGCGTTGTCGTACCCTCACCTGGACCCTAAACCGTCCCCGTCCCCTAACCCTAACCCTAGCCCGAACCCTAACCCTAACCCTTCCCCGAAGCCTGACCCTCACCCGTCCCCTAATCCTAACCCGTACGCTGACACTAACCCGCGCCCTCACACGTACGCTCCCCCTAGAGCGTTGTCGTACCCTCACCTGGACCCTAAACCGTCCCCGTCCCCTAACCCTAACCCTAGCCTGAACCCTAACCCTAACCCTTCCCCGAAGCCTGACCCTCACCCGTCCCCTAATCCTAACCCGTACGCTGACACTAGCCCGCGCCCTCACTCGTACGCTCCCCCTAGATCGTTGTCGTACCCTCACCTGGATCCTAAACCGTCCCCGACCCCTAACCCTAACCCTAGCCCGAACCCTAACCCTAACCCTTCCCCGAAGCCTGACCCTCAGCCGTCCCCTAATCCTAACCCGTACGCTGACACTAACCCACGCCCTCACACGTACGCTCACCCTAGAGCGTTGTCGTACCCTCACCTGGACCCTAAACCGTCCCCGTCCCCTAACCCTAACCCTAGCCCGAACCCTAACCCTAACCCTTCCCCGAAGCCTGACCCTCAGCCGTCCCCTAATCCTAACCCGTACGCTGACACTAACCCGCGCCCTCACACGTACGCTCCCCCTAGAGCGTTGTCGTACCCTCACCTGGACCCTAAACCGTCCCCGTCCCCTAACCCTAACCCTAGCCCGAACCCTAACCCTAACCCTTCCCCGAAGCCTGACCCTCAGCCGTCCCCTAATCCTAACCCGTACGCTGACACTAACCCGCGCCCTCACACGCACGCTCCCCCTAGAGCGTTGTCGTACCCTCACCTGGACCCTAAACCGTCCCCGTCCCCTAACCCTAACCCTAGTCCGAACCCTAACCCTAACCCGTCCCCGAAGCCTGACCCTCACCCGTGCCCTAATCCTAACCCGTACGCTGACACTAACCCGCGCCCTCACACGTACGCTCCCCGTAGAGCGTTGTCGTACCCTCACCTGGACCCTAAACCGTCCCCGTCCCCTAACCCTAACCCTAGCCCGAACCCTAACCCTAACCCTTCCCCGAAGCCTGACCCTCAGCCGTCCCCTAATCCTAACCCGTACGCTGACACTAACCCGCGCCCTCACACGTACGCTCCCCCTAGAGCGTTGTCGTACCCTCACCTGGACCCTAAACCGTCCCCGTCCCCTACCCCTAACCCTAGCCCGAACCCTAACCCTAACCCTTCCCCGAAGCCTGACCCTCAGCCGTCCCCTAATCCTAACCCGTACTCTGACACTAACCCGCGCCCTCACACGTACGCTCCCCCTAGAGCGTTGTCGTACCCTCACCTGGACCCTAAACCGTCCCCGTCCCCTAACCCTAACCCTAGCCCGAACCCTAACCCTAACCCTTCCCCAAAGCCTGACCCTCAGCCGTCCCCTAATCCTAACCCGTACGCTGACACTAACCCGCGCCCTCGCACGTACGCTCCCCCTAGAGTGTTGTCGTACCCTCACCTGGACCCTAAACCGTCCCCGTCCCCTAACCCTAACCCTAGCCCGAACCCTAACCCTAACCCTTCCCCGAAGCCTGACCCTCACCCGTCCCCTAATCCTAACCCGTACGCTGACACTAGCCCACGCCCTCACTCGTACGCTCCCCCTAGATCGTTGTCGTACCCTCACCTGGACCCTAAACCGTCCCCGTCCCCTAACCCTAACCCTAGCCCGAACCCTAACCCTAACCCTTCCCCGAAGCCTGACCCTCAGCCGTCCCCTAATCCTAACCCGTACGCTGACACTAACCCGCGCCCTCACACGTACGCTCCCCCTAGAGCGTTGTCGTACCCTCACCTGGACCCTAAACCGTCCCCGTCCCCTAACCCTAACCCTAGCCCGAACCCTAACCCTAACCCTTCCCCGAAGCCTGACCCTCAGCCGTCCCCTAATCCTAACCCGTACGCTGACACTAACCCGCGCCCTCGCACGTACGCTCCCCCTAGATCGTTGTCGTACCCTCACCTGGACCCTAAACCGTCCCCGTCCCCTAACCCTAACCCTAGCCCGAACCCTAACCCTAACCATTCCCCGAAGCCTGACCCTCAGCCGTCCCCTAATCCTAACCCGTACGCTGACACTAACCCGCGCCCTCACACGTACGCTCCCCCTAGAGCGTTGTCGTACCCTCACCTGGACCCTAAACCGTCCCCGTCCCCTAACCCTAACCCTAGCCCGAACCCTAACCCTAACCCTTCCCCGAAGCCTGACCCTCAGGCGTCCCCTAATCCTAACCCGTACGCTGACACTAACCCGCGCCCTCACACGTACGCTCCCCCTAGAGCGTTGTCGTACCCTCACCTGGACCCTAAACCGTCCTCGTCCCCTAACCCTAACCCTAGCCCGAACCCTAACCCTAACACTTCCCCGAAGCCTGACCCTCAGCCGTCCCCTAATCCTAACCCGTACGCTGACACTAACCCGCGCCCTCACACGTATGCTCCCTCTAGAGCGTTGTCGTACCCTCACCTGGACCCTAAACCGTCCCCGTCCCCTAACCCTAACCCTAGCCCGAACCCTAACCCTAACGCTTCCCCGAAGCCTGACCCTCAGCCGTCCCCTAATCCTAACCCGTACGCTGACACTAACCCGCGCCCTCACACGTACGCTCCCCCTAGAGCGTTGTCGTACCCTCACCTGGACCCTAAACCGTCCCCGTCCCCTAACCCTAACCCTAGCCCGAACCCTAACCCTAACCCTTCCCCGAAGCCTGACCCTCAGCCGTCCCCTAATCCTAACCCGTACGCTGACACTAACCCGCGCCCTCACACGTACGCTCCCCCTAGAGCGTTGTCGTACCCTCACCTGGACCCTAAACCGTCCCCGTCCCCTAACACTAACCCTAGCCCGAACCCTAACCCTAACCCTTCCCCGAAGCCTGACCCTCAGCCGTCCCCTAATCCTAACCCGTACGCTGACACTAACCCGCGCCCTCACACGTACGCTCCCCCTAGAGCGTTGTCGTACCCTCACCTGGACCCTAAACCGTCCCCGTCCCCTAACCCTAACCCTAGCCCGAACCCTAACCCTAACCCTTCCCCGAAGCCTGACCCTCACCCGTCCCCTAATCCTAACCCGTACGCTGACACTAACCCGTGCCCTCGCACGTACGCTCCCCCTAGAGTGTTGTCGTACCCTCACCTGGACCCTAAACCGTCCCCGTCCCCTAACCCTAACCCTAGCCCGAACCCTAACCCTAACCCTTCCCCGAAGCCTGACCCTCAGCCGTCCCCTAATCCTAACCCGTACGCTGACACTAACCCGCGCCCTCACACGTACGCTCCCCCTAGAGCATTGTCGTACCCTCACCTGGACCCTAAACCGTCCCCGTCCCCTAACCCTAACCCTAGCCCGAACCCTAACCCTAACCCTTCCCCGAAGCCTGACCCTCACCCGTCCCCTAATCCTAACCCGTACGCTGACACTAGCCCGCGCCCTCACTCGTACGCTCCCCCTAGATCGTTGTCGTACCCTCACCTGGACCTTAAACCGTCCCCGTCCCCTAACCCTAACCCTAGCCCGAACCCTAACCCTAACCCTTTCCCGAAGCCTGACCCTCAGCCGTCCCCTAATCCTAACCCGTATGCTGACACTAACCCACGCCCTCACACGTACGCTCCCCCTAGAGCGTTGTCGTACCCTCACCTGGACCCTAAACCGTCCCCGTCCCCTAACCCTGCCCCTAGCCCGAACCCTAACCCTAACCCTTCCCCGAAGCCTGACCCTCACCCGTCCCCTAATCCTAACCCGTACGCTGACACTAACCCGCGCCCTCACACGTACGCTCCCCCTAGAGTGTTGTCGTACCCTCACCTGGACCCTAAACCGTCCCCATCCCCTAACCCAAACCCTAGCCCGAACCCTAACCCTAACCCTTCCCCGAAGCCTGACCCTCACCCGTCCCCTAATCCTAACCCGTACGCTGACACTAACCCGCGCCCTCACACGTACGCTCCCCCTAGAGCGTTGTCGTACCCTCACCTGGACCCTAAACCGTCCCCGTCCCCTAACCCTAACCCTAGCCCGAACCCTAACCCTAACCCTTCCCCGAAGCCTGACCCTCACCCGTCCCCTAATCCTAACCCGTACGCTGACACTAACCCGCGCCCTCACACGTTCGCTCCCCCTAGAGCGTTGTCGTACCCTCACCTGGACCCTAAACCGTCCCCGTCCCCTAACCCTAACCCTAGCCCGAACCCTAACCCTAACCCTTCCCCGAAGCCTGACCCTCAGCCGTCCCCTAATCCTAACCCGTATGCTGACACTAACCCGCGCCCTCAAACGTACGCTCCCCCTAGAGCGTTGTCGTACCCTCACCTGGACCCTAAACCGTCCCCGTCCCCTAACCCTAACCCTAGCCCGAACCCTAACCCTAACCCGTCCCCGAAGCCTGACCCTCACCCGTCCCCTAATCCTAACCCGTACGCTGACACTAACCCGCGCCCTCACACGTACGCTCCCCCTAGAGCGTTGTCGTACCCTCACCTGGACCCTAAACCGTCCCCGTCCCCTAACCCAAACCCTAGCCCGAACCCTAACCCTAACCCTTCCCCGAAGCCTGACCCTCACCCGTCCCCTAATCCTAACCCGTACGCTGACACTAACCCGCGCCCTCAAACGTACGCTCCCCCTAGAGCGTTGTCGTACCCTCACGTGGACCCTAAACCGTCCCCGTCCCCTAACCCTAACCCTAGCCCGAACCCTAACCCTAACCCTTCCCCGAAGCCTGACCCTCACCCGTCCCCTAATCCTAACCCGTACGCTGACACTAACCCGCGCCCTCACACGTACGCTCCCCCTAGAGCGTTGTTGTACCCTCACCTGGACCCTAAACCGTCCCCGTCCCCTAACCCTAACCCTAGCCCGAACCCTAACCCTAACCCTTCCCCGAAGCCTGACCCTCACCCGTCCCCTAATCCTAACCCGTACGCAGACACTAACCCGCGCCCTCACACGTACGCTCCCCCTAGAGCGTTGTCGTACCATCACCTGGACCCTAAACCGTCCCCGTCCCCTAACCCTAACCCTAGCCCGAACCCTAACCCTAACCCTTCCCCGAAGCCTGACCCTCACCCGTCCCCTAATCCTAACCCGTACGCTGACACTAACCCGCGCCCTCACACGTACGCTCCCCCTAGAGCGTTGTCGTACCCTCACCTGGACCCTAAACCGTCCCCGTCCCCTAACCCTAACCCTAGCCCGAACACTAACCCTAACCCTTCCCCGAAGCCTGACCCTCAGCCGTCCCCTAATCCTAACCCGTACGCTGGCACTAACCCGCGCCCTCACACGTACGCTCCCCCTAGAGCGTTGTCGTACCCTCACCTGGACCCTAAACCGTCCCCGTCCCCTAACCCTAACCCTAGCCCGAACCCTAACCCTAACCCTTCCCCGAAGCCTGACCCTCACCCGACCCCTAATCCTAACCCGTACGCTGACACTAACCCGCGCCCTCACACGTACGCTCCCCCTAGAGCGTTGTCGTACCCTCACCTGGACCCTAAACCGTCCCCGTCCCCTAACCCTAACCCTAGCCCGAACCCTAACCCTAACCCTTCCCCGAAGCCTGACCCTCAGCCGTCCCCTAATCCTAACCCGTACGCTGACACTAACCCGCGCCCTCACACGTACGCTCCCCCTAGAGCGTTGTCGTACCCTCACCTGGACCCTAAACCGTCCCCGTCCCCTAACCCTAACCCTAGCCCGAACCCTAACCCTAACCCTTCCCCGAAGCCTGACCCTCACCCGTCCCCTAATCCTAACCCGTACGCTGACACTAACCCGCGCCCTCACACGTACGCTCCCCCTAGAGCGTTGTCGTACCCTCACCTGGACCCTAAACCGTCCCCGTCCCCTAACCCTAACCCTAGCCCGAACCCTAACCCTAACCCTTCCCCGAAGCCTGACCCTCAGCCGTCCCCTAATCCTAACCCGTACGCTGGCAGTAACCCGCGCCCTCACACGTACGCTCCCCCTAGAGCGTTGTCGTACCCTCACCTGGACCCTAAACCGTCCCCGTCCCCTAACCCTAACCCTAGCCCGAACCCTAACCCTAACCCTTCCCCGAAGCCTGACCCTCACCCGTCCCCTAATCCTAAGCCGTACGCTGACACTAACCCGCGCCCTCACACGTACGCTCCCCCTAGAGCGTTGTCGTACCCTCACCTGGACCCTAAACCGTCCCCGTCCCCTAACCCTAACCCTAGCCCGAACCCTAACCCTAACCCTTCCCCGAAGCCTGACCCTCAGCCGTCCCCTAATCCTAACCCGTACGCTGACACTAACCCGCGCCCTCACACGTACGCTCCCCCTAGAGCGTTGTCGTACCCTCACCTGGACCCTAAACCGTCCCCGTCCCCTAACCCTAACCCTAGCCCGAACCCTAACCCTAACCCTTCCCCGAAGCCTGACCCTCAGCCGTCCCCTAATCCTAACCCGTACGCAGACACTAACCCGCGCCCTCACACGTACGCTCCCCCTAGAGCGTTGTCGTACCCTCACCTGGACCCTAAACCGTCCCCGTCCCCTAACCCTAACCCTAGCCCGAACCCTAACCCTAACCCTTCCCCGAAGCCTGACCCTCACCCGTCCCCTAATCCTAACCCGTACGCTGACACTAACCCGCGCCCTCACACGTACGCTCCCCCTAGAGCGTTGTCGTACCCTCACCTGGACCCTAAACCTTCCCCATCCCCTAACCCTAACCCTAGCCCGAACCCTAACCTTAACCCTTCCCCGAAGCCTGACCCTCAGCCGTCCCCTAATCCTAACCCGTACGCTGACACTAACCCGCGCCCTCACACGTACGCTCCCCCTAGAGCGTTGTCGTACCCTCACCTGGACCCTAAACCGTCCCCGTCCCCTAACCCTAACCCTAGCCCGAACCCTAACCCTAACCCTTCCCCGAAGCCTGACCCTCAGCCGTCCCCTAATCCTAACCCGTACGCTGACACTAGCCCGCGCCCTCACACGTACACTCCCCCTAGAGCGTTGTCGTACCCTCACCTGGACCCTAAACCGTCCCCGTCCCCTAACCCTAACCCTAGCCCGAACCCTAACCCTAACCCTTCCCCGAAGCCTGACCCTCACCCGTCCCCTAATCCTAACCCGTACGCTGACACTAGCCCGCGCCCTCACACGTACGCTCCCCCTAGATCGTTGTCGTACCCTCACCTGGACCCTAAACCGTCCCCGTCCCCTAACCCTAACCCTAGCCCGAACCCTAACCCTAACCCTTCCCCGAAGCCTGACCCTCAGCCGTCCCCTAATCCTAACCCGTACGCTGACACTAACCCGCGCCCTCACACGTACGCTCCCCCTAGAGCGTTGTCGTACCCTCACCTGGACCCTAAACCGTCCCCGTCCCCTAACACTAACCCTAGCCCGAACCCTAACCCTAACCCTTCCCCGAAGCCTGACCCTCAGCCGTCCCCTAATCCTAACCCGTACGCTGACACTAACCCGCGCCCTCACACGTACGCTCCCCCTAGAGCGTTGTCGTACCCTCACCTGGACCCTAAACCGTCCCCGTCCCCTAACCCTAACCCTAGCCCGAACCCTAACCCTAACCCTTCCCCGAAGCCTGACCCTCACCCGTCCCCTAATCCTAACCCGTACGCTGACACTAACCCGTGCCCTCGCACGTACGCTCCCCCTAGAGTGTTGTCGTACCCTCACCTGGACCCTAAACCGTCCCCGTCCCCTAACCCTAACCCTAGCCCGAACCCTAACCCTAACCCTTCCCCGAAGCCTGACCCTCAGCCGTCCCCTAATCCTAACCCGTACGCTGACACTAACCCGCGCCCTCACACGTACGCTCCCCCTAGAGCATTGTCGTACCCTCACCTGGACCCTAAACCGTCCCCGTCCCCTAACCCTAACCCTAGCCCGAACCCTAACCCTAACCCTTCCCCGAAGCCTGACCCTCACCCGTCCCCTAATCCTAACCCGTACGCTGACACTAGCCCGCGCCCTCACTCGTACGCTCCCCCTAGATCGTTGTCGTACCCTCACCTGGACCTTAAACCGTCCCCGTCCCCTAACCCTAACCCTAGCCCGAACCCTAACCCTAACCCTTTCCCGAAGCCTGACCCTCAGCCGTCCCCTAATCCTAACCCGTATGCTGACACTAACCCACGCCCTCACACGTACGCTCCCCCTAGAGCGTTGTCGTACCCTCACCTGGACCCTAAACCGTCCCCGTCCCCTAACCCTGCCCCTAGCCCGAACCCTAACCCTAACCCTTCCCCGAAGCCTGACCCTCACCCGTCCCCTAATCCTAACCCGTACGCTGACACTAACCCGCGCCCTCACACGTACGCTCCCCCTAGAGTGTTGTCGTACCCTCACCTGGACCCTAAACCGTCCCCATCCCCTAACCCAAACCCTAGCCCGAACCCTAACCCTAACCCTTCCCCGAAGCCTGACCCTCACCCGTCCCCTAATCCTAACCCGTACGCTGACACTAACCCGCGCCCTCACACGTACGCTCCCCCTAGAGCGTTGTCGTACCCTCACCTGGACCCTAAACCGTCCCCGTCCCCTAACCCTAACCCTAGCCCGAACCCTAACCCTAACCCTTCCCCGAAGCCTGACCCTCACCCGTCCCCTAATCCTAACCCGTACGCTGACACTAACCCGCGCCCTCACACGTTCGCTCCCCCTAGAGCGTTGTCGTACCCTCACCTGGACCCTAAACCGTCCCCGTCCCCTAACCCTAACCCTAGCCCGAACCCTAACCCTAACCCTTCCCCGAAGCCTGACCCTCAGCCGTCCCCTAATCCTAACCCGTATGCTGACACTAACCCGCGCCCTCAAACGTACGCTCCCCCTAGAGCGTTGTCGTACCCTCACCTGGACCCTAAACCGTCCCCGTCCCCTAACCCTAACCCTAGCCCGAACCCTAACCCTAACCCGTCCCCGAAGCCTGACCCTCACCCGTCCCCTAATCCTAACCCGTACGCTGACACTAACCCGCGCCCTCACACGTACGCTCCCCCTAGAGCGTTGTCGTACCCTCACCTGGACCCTAAACCGTCCCCGTCCCCTAACCCAAACCCTAGCCCGAACCCTAACCCTAACCCTTCCCCGAAGCCTGACCCTCACCCGTCCCCTAATCCTAACCCGTACGCTGACACTAACCCGCGCCCTCAAACGTACGCTCCCCCTAGAGCGTTGTCGTACCCTCACGTGGACCCTAAACCGTCCCCGTCCCCTAACCCTAACCCTAGCCCGAACCCTAACCCTAACCCTTCCCCGAAGCCTGACCCTCACCCGTCCCCTAATCCTAACCCGTACGCTGACACTAACCCGCGCCCTCACACGTACGCTCCCCCTAGAGCGTTGTTGTACCCTCACCTGGACCCTAAACCGTCCCCGTCCCCTAACCCTAACCCTAGCCCGAACCCTAACCCTAACCCTTCCCCGAAGCCTGACCCTCACCCGTCCCCTAATCCTAACCCGTACGCAGACACTAACCCGCGCCCTCACACGTACGCTCCCCCTAGAGCGTTGTCGTACCATCACCTGGACCCTAAACCGTCCCCGTCCCCTAACCCTAACCCTAGCCCGAACCCTAACCCTAACCCTTCCCCGAAGCCTGACCCTCACCCGTCCCCTAATCCTAACCCGTACGCTGACACTAACCCGCGCCCTCACACGTACGCTCCCCCTAGAGCGTTGTCGTACCCTCACCTGGACCCTAAACCGTCCCCGTCCCCTAACCCTAACCCTAGCCCGAACACTAACCCTAACCCTTCCCCGAAGCCTGACCCTCAGCCGTCCCCTAATCCTAACCCGTACGCTGGCACTAACCCGCGCCCTCACACGTACGCTCCCCCTAGAGCGTTGTCGTACCCTCACCTGGACCCTAAACCGTCCCCGTCCCCTAACCCTAACCCTAGCCCGAACCCTAACCCTAACCCTTCCCCGAAGCCTGACCCTCACCCGACCCCTAATCCTAACCCGTACGCTGACACTAACCCGCGCCCTCACACGTACGCTCCCCCTAGAGCGTTGTCGTACCCTCACCTGGACCCTAAACCGTCCCCGTCCCCTAACCCTAACCCTAGCCCGAACCCTAACCCTAACCCTTCCCCGAAGCCTGACCCTCAGCCGTCCCCTAATCCTAACCCGTACGCTGACACTAACCCGCGCCCTCACACGTACGCTCCCCCTAGAGCGTTGTCGTACCCTCACCTGGACCCTAAACCGTCCCCGTCCCCTAACCCTAACCCTAGCCCGAACCCTAACCCTAACCCTTCCCCGAAGCCTGACCCTCACCCGTCCCCTAATCCTAACCCGTACGCTGACACTAACCCGCGCCCTCACACGTACGCTCCCCCTAGAGCGTTGTCGTACCCTCACCTGGACCCTAAACCGTCCCCGTCCCCTAACCCTAACCCTAGCCCGAACCCTAACCCTAACCCTTCCCCGAAGCCTGACCCTCAGCCGTCCCCTAATCCTAACCCGTACGCTGGCAGTAACCCGCGCCCTCACACGTACGCTCCCCCTAGAGCGTTGTCGTACCCTCACCTGGACCCTAAACCGTCCCCGTCCCCTAACCCTAACCCTAGCCCGAACCCTAACCCTAACCCTTCCCCGAAGCCTGACCCTCACCCGTCCCCTAATCCTAAGCCGTACGCTGACACTAACCCGCGCCCTCACACGTACGCTCCCCCTAGAGCGTTGTCGTACCCTCACCTGGACCCTAAACCGTCCCCGTCCCCTAACCCTAACCCTAGCCCGAACCCTAACCCTAACCCTTCCCCGAAGCCTGACCCTCAGCCGTCCCCTAATCCTAACCCGTACGCTGACACTAACCCGCGCCCTCACACGTACGCTCCCCCTAGAGCGTTGTCGTACCCTCACCTGGACCCTAAACCGTCCCCGTCCCCTAACCCTAACCCTAGCCCGAACCCTAACCCTAACCCTTCCCCGAAGCCTGACCCTCAGCCGTCCCCTAATCCTAACCCGTACGCAGACACTAACCCGCGCCCTCACACGTACGCTCCCCCTAGAGCGTTGTCGTACCCTCACCTGGACCCTAAACCGTCCCCGTCCCCTAACCCTAACCCTAGCCCGAACCCTAACCCTAACCCTTCCCCGAAGCCTGACCCTCACCCGTCCCCTAATCCTAACCCGTACGCTGACACTAACCCGCGCCCTCACACGTACGCTCCCCCTAGAGCGTTGTCGTACCCTCACCTGGACCCTAAACCTTCCCCATCCCCTAACCCTAACCCTAGCCCGAACCCTAACCTTAACCCTTCCCCGAAGCCTGACCCTCAGCCGTCCCCTAATCCTAACCCGTACGCTGACACTAACCCGCGCCCTCACACGTACGCTCCCCCTAGAGCGTTGTCGTACCCTCACCTGGACCCTAAACCGTCCCCGTCCCCTAACCCTAACCCTAGCCCGAACCCTAACCCTAACCCTTCCCCGAAGCCTGACCCTCAGCCGTCCCCTAATCCTAACCCGTACGCTGACACTAGCCCGCGCCCTCACACGTACACTCCCCCTAGAGCGTTGTCGTACCCTCACCTGGACCCTAAACCGTCCCCGTCCCCTAACCCTAACCCTAGCCCGAACCCTAACCCTAACCCTTCCCCGAAGCCTGACCCTCACCCGTCCCCTAATCCTAACCCGTACGCTGACACTAGCCCGCGCCCTCACACGTACGCTCCCCCTAGATCGTTGTCGTACCCTCACCTGGACCCTAAACCGTACCCGTCCCCTAACCCTAACCCTAGCCCGAACCCTAACCCTAACCCTTCCCCGAAGCCTGACCCTCAGCCGTCCCCTAATCCTAAACCGTACGCTGACACTAACCCGCGCCCTCACACGTACGCTCCCCCTAGAGCGTTGTCGTACCCTCACCTGGACCCTAAACCGTCCCCGTCCCCTAACCCTAACCCTAGCCCGAACCCTAACCCTAACCCTTCCCCGAAGCCTGACCCTCACCCGTCCCCTAATCCTAACCCGTACGCTGACACTAACCCGCGCCCTCACACGTACGCTCCCCCTAGAGCGTTGTCGTACCCTCACCTGGACCCTAAACCGTCCCCGTCCCCTAACCCTAACCCTAGCCCGAACCCTAAACCTAACCCTTCCCCGAAGCCTGACCCTCATCCGTCCCCTAATCCTAACCCGTACGCTGACACTAACCCGCGCCCTCACACGTACGCTCCCCCTAGAGCGTTGTCATACCCTCACCTGGACCCTAAACCGTCCCCGTTCCCTAACCCTAACCCTAGCCCGAACCCTAACCCTAACCCTTCCCCGAAGCCTGACCCTCAGCCGTCCCCTAATCCTAACCCTTACGCTGACACTAACCCGCGCCCTCACACGTACGCTCCCCCTAGAGCGTTGTCGTACCCTCACCTGGACCCTAAACCGTCCCCGTCCCCTAACCCTAACCCTAGCCCGAACCCTAACCCTAACCCTTCCCCGAAGCCTGACCCTCACCCGTCCCCTAATCCTAACCCGTACGCTGACACTAGCCCGCGCCCTCGCACGTACGCTCCCCCTAGACCGTTGTCGTACCCTCACCTGGACCCTAAACCGTCCCCGTCCCCTAACCCTAACCCTAGCCCGAACCCTAACCCTAACCCTTCCCCGAAGCCTGACCCTCACCCGTCCCCTAATCCTAACCCGTACGCTGACACTAACCCGCGCCCTCACACGTTCGCTCCCCCTAGAGCGTTGTCGTACCCTCACCTGGACCCTAAACCGTCCCCGTCCCCTAACCCTAACCCTAGCCCGAACCCTAACCCTAACCCTTCCCCGAAGCCTGACCCTCAGCCGTCCCCTAATCCTAACCCGTACGCTGACACTAACCCGCGCCCTCACACGTTCGCTCCCCCTAGAGCGTTGTCGTACCCTCACCTGGACCCTAAACCGTCCCCATTCCCTAACCCTAACCCTAGCCCGAACCCTAACCCTAACCCTTCCCCGAAGCCTGACCCTCACCCGTCCCCTAATCCTAACCCGTACGCTGACACTAACCCGCGCCCTCACACGTACGCTCCCCCTAGAGCGTTGTCGTACCCTCACCTGGACCCTAAACCGTCCCCGTCCCCTAACCCTAACCCTAGCCCGAACCCTAACCCTAACCCTTCCCCGAAGCCTGACCCTCACCCGTCCCCTAATCCTAACCCGTACGCTGACACTAACCCGCGCCCTCACACGTACGCTCCCCCTAGAGCGTTGTCGTACCCTCACCTGGACCCTAAACCGTCCCCGTCCCCTAACCCTAACCCTAGCCCGAACCCTAACCCTAACCCTTCCCCGAAGCCTGACCTTCAGCCATCCCCTAATCCTAACCCGTACGCTGACACTAACCCGCGCCCTCACACGTACGCTCCCCCTAGAGCGTTGTCGTACCCTCACCTGGACCCTAAACCGTCCCCGTCCCCTAACCCTAACCCTAGCCCGAACCCTAACCCTAACCCTTCCCCGAAGCCTGACCCTCACCCGTCCCCTAATCCTAACCCGTACGCTGACACTAACCCGCGCCCTCACACGTACGCTCCCCTTAGAGCGTTGTCGTACCCTCACCTGGACCCTAAACCGTCCCCGTCCCCTAACCCTAACCCTAGCCCGAACCCTAACCCTAACCCTTCCCCGAAGCCTGACCCTCACCCGTCCCCTAATCCTAACCCGTACGCTGACACTAACCCGCGCCCTCACACGTACGCTCCCCCTAGAGCGTTGTCGTACCCTCACCTGGACCCTAAACCGTCCCCGTCCCCTAACCCTAACCCTAGCCCGAACCCTAACCCTAACCCTTCCCCGAAGCCTGACCCTCACCCGTCCCCTAATCCTAACTCGTACGCTGACACTAACCCGCGCCCTCACACGTACGCTCCCCCTAGAGCGTTGTCGTACCCTCACCTGGACCCTAAACCTTCCCCGTCCCCTAACCCTAACCCTAGCCCGAACCCTAACCCTAACCCTTCCCCGAAGCCTGACCCTCACCCGTCCCCTAATCCTAACCCGTACGCTGACACTAACCCGCGCCCTCACACGTACGCTCCCCCTAGATCGTTGTCGTACCCTCACCTGGACCCTAAACCGTCCCCGTCCCCTAACCCTAACCCTAGCCCGAACCCTAACCCTAACCCTTCCCCGAAGCCTGACCCTCACCCGTCCCGTAATCCTAACCCGTACGCAGACACTAACCCGCGCCCTCACACGTACGCTCCCCCTAGAGCGTTGTCGTACCCTCACCTGGACCCTAAACCGTCCCCGTCCCCTAACCCTAACCCTAGCCCGAACCCTAACCCTAACCCTTCCCCGAAGCCTGACCCTCACCCGTCCCCTAATCCTAACCCGTACGCTGACACTAACCCACGCCCTCACACGTACGCTCCCCCTAGAGCGTTGTCGTACCCTCACCTGGACCCTAAACCGTCCCCGTCCCCTAACCCTAACCCTAGCCCGAACCCTAACCCTAACCCTTCCCCGAAGCCTGAACCTCAGCCGTCCCCTAATCCTAACCCGTACGCTGACACTAACCCGCGCCGTCACACGTACGCTCCCCCTAGAGCGTTGTCGTACCCTCACCTGGACCCTAAACCGTCCCCGTCCCCTAACCCTAACCCTAGCCCGAACCCTAACCCTAACCCTTCCCCGAAGCCTGACCCTCACCCGACCCCTAATCCTAACCCGTACGCTGACACTAACCCGCGCCCTCACACGTACGCTCCCCCTAGAGCGTTGTCGTACCCTCACTTGGACCCTAAACCGTCCCCGTCCCCTAACCCTAACCCTAGCCCGAACCCTAACCCTAACCCTTCCCCGAAGCCTGACCCTCACCCGTCCCCTAATCCTAACCCGTACGCTGACACTAACCCGCGCCCTCACACGTACGCTCCCCCTAGAGCGTTGTCGTACCCTCACCTGGACCCTAAACCGTCCCCTTCCCCTAACCCTAATCCTAGCCCGAACCCTAACCCTAACCCTTCCCCGAAGCCTGACCCTCAGCCGTCCCCTAATCCTAACACGTACGCTGACACTAACCCGCGCCCTCACACGTACGCTCCCCCTAGAGCGTTGTCGTACCCTCACCTGGACCCTAAACCGTCCCCGTCCCCTAACCCTAACCCTAGCCCGAACCCTAACCCTAACCCTTCCCCGAAGCCTGACCCTCAGCCGTCCCCTAATCCTAATCCGTACGCTGACACTAACCCGCGCCCTCACACGCACGCTCCCCCTAGAGCGTTGTCGTACCCTCACCTGGACCCTAAACCGTCCCCGTCCCCTAACCCTAACCCTAGCCCGAACCCTAACCCTAACCCTTCCCCGAAGCCTGACCCTCACCCGTCCCCTAATCCTAACCCGTACGCTGAAACTAACCCGCGCCCTCACACGTACGCTCCCCCAGAGCGTTGTCGTACCCTCACCTGGACCCTAAACCGTCCCCGTCCCCTAACCCTAACCCTAGCCCGAACCCTAACCCTAACCCTTCCCCGAAGCCTGACCCTCACCCGTCCCCTAATCCTAACCCGTACGCTGACACTAACCCGCGCCCTCACACGTACGCTCCCCCTAGAGCGTTGTCGTACCCTCACCTGGACCCTAAACCGTCCCCGTCCCCTAACCCTAACCCTAGCCCGAACCCTAACCCTAACCCTTCCCCGAAGCCTGACCCTCACCCGTCCCCTAATCCTAACCCGTACGCTGACACTAGCCCGCGCCCTCACTCGTACGCTACCCCTAGATCGTTGTCGTACCCTCACCTGGATCCTAAACCGTCCCCGTCCCCTAACCCTAACCCTAGCCCGAACCCTAACCCTAACACTTCCCCGAAGCCTGACCCTCAGCCGTCCCCTAATCCTAACCCGTACGCTGACACTAACCCATGCCCTCACACGTACGCTCACCCTAGAGCGTTGTCGTACCCTCACCTGGACCCTAAACCGTCCCCGTCCCCTAACCCTAACCCTAGCCCGAACCCTAACCCTAACCCGTCCCCGAAGCCTGACCCTCACCCGTCCCCTAATCCTAACCCGTACGCTGACACTAACCCGCGCCCTCACACGTACGCTCCCCCTAGAGCGTTGTCGTACCCTCACCTGGACCCTAAACCGTCCCCGTCCCCTAACCCTAACCCTAGCCCGAACCCTAACCCTAACCCTTCCCCGAAGCCTGACCCTCAGCCGTCCCCTAATCCTAACCCGTACGCTGACACTAACCTGCGCCCTCACACGCACGCTCCCCCTAGAGCGTTGTCGTACCCTCATCTGGACCCTAAACCGTCCCCGTCCCCTAACCCTAACCCTAGCCCGAACCCAACCCTAACCCTTCCCCGAAGCCTGACCCTCACCCGTCCCCTAATCCTAACCCTTACGCTGACACTAGCCCGCGCCCTCACACGTACGCTCCCCCTAGAGCGTTGTCGTACCCTCACCTGGACCCTAAACCGTCCCCGTCCCCTAACCCAAACCCTAGCCCGAACCCTAACCCTAACCCTTCCCCGAAGCCTGACCCTCACCCGTCCCCTAATCCTAACCCGTACGCTGACACTAACCCGCGCCCTCACACGTACGCTCCCCCTAGAGCGTTGTCGTACCCTCACCTGGACCCTAAACCGTCCCCGTCCCCTAACCCTAACCCTAGCCCGAACCCTAACCCTAACCCTTCCCCGAAGCCTGACCCTCAGCCGTCCCCTAATCCTAACCCGTACGCTGACACTAACCCGCGCCCTCACACGTTCGCTCCCCCTAGAGCGTTGTCGTACCCTCACCTGGACCCTAAACCGTCCCCGTCCCCTAACCCTAACCCTAGCCCGAACCCTAACCCTAACCCTTCCCCGAAGCCTGACCCTCAGCCGTCCCCTAATCCTAACCCGTACGCTGACACTAACCCGCGCCCTCACACGTACGCTCCCCCTAGAGCATTGTCGTACCCTCAACTGGACCCTAAACCGTCCCCGTCCCCTAACCCTAACCCTAGCCCGAACCCTAACCCTAACCCTTCCCCGAAGCCTGACCCTCACACGTCCCCTAATCCTAACCCGTACGCTGACACTAGCCCGCGCCCTCACTCGTACGCTCCCCCTAGATCGTTGTCATACCCTCACCTGGACCCTAAACCGTCCCCGTCCCCTAACCCTAACCCTAGCCCGAACCCTAACCCTAACCCTTCCCCGAAGCCTGACCCTCAGCCGTCCCCTAATCCTAACCCGTACGCTGACACTAACCCGCGCCCTCACACGTACGCTCCCCCTAGAGCGTTGTCGTACCCTCACCTGGACCCTGAACCGTCCCCGTCCCCTAACCCTAACCCTAGCCCGAACCCTAACCCTAACCCTTCCCCGAACCCTGACCCTCAGCCGTCCCCTAATCCTAACACGTACGCTGACACTAACCCGCGCCCTCACATGCACGCTCCCCCTAGAGCGTTGTCGTACCCTCACCTGGACCCTAAACCGTCCCCGTCCCCTAACCCTAACCCTAGCCCGAACCCAACCCTAACCCTTCCCCGAAGCCTGACCCTCACCCGTCCCCTAATCCTAACCCTTACGCTGACACTAGCCCGCGCCCTCACACGTATGCTCCCCCTAGAGCGTTGTCGTACCCTCACCTGGACCCTAAACCGTCCCCGTCCCCTAACCCATACCCTAGCCCGAACCCTAACCCTAACCCTTCCCCGAAGCCTGACCCTCAGCCGTCCACTAATCCTAACCCGTACGCTGACACTAACCCGCGCCCTCACACGTACGCTCCCCCTAGAGCGTTGTCGTACCCTCACCTGGACCCTAAACCGTCCCCGTCCCCTAACCCTAACCCTAGCCCGAACCCTAACCCTAACCCTTCCCCGAAGCCTGACCCTCAGCCGTCCCCTAATCCTAACCCGTACGCTAACACTAACCCGCGCCCTCGCACGTACGCTCCCCCTAGATCGTTGTCGTACCCTCACCTGGACCCTAAACCGTCCCCGTCCCCTAACCCTAACCCTAGCCCGAACCCTAACCCTAACCATTCCCCGAAGCCTGACCCTCAGCCGTCCCCTAATCCTAACCCGTACGCTGACACTAACCCGCGCCCTCACACGTACGCTCCCCCTAGAGCGTTGTCGTACCCTCACCTGGACCCTAAACCGTCCCCGTCCCCTAACCCTAACCCTAGCCCGAACCCTAACCCTAACCCTTCCCCGAAGCCTGACCCTCAGCCGTCCCCTAATCCTAACCCGTACGCTGACACTAACCCGCGCCCTCACACGCACGCTCCCCCTAGAGCGTTGTCGTACCCTCACCTGGACCCTAAACCGTCCCCGTCCCCTAACCCTAACCCTAGCCCGAACCCAACCCTAACCCTTCCCCGAAGCCTGACCCTCACCCGTCCCCTAATCCTAACCCTTACGCTGACACTAACCCGCGCCCTCACACGTACGCTCCCCCTAGAGCGTTGTCGTACCGTCACCTGGACCCTAAACCGTCCCCGTCCCCTAACCCTAACCCTAGCCCGAACGCTAACCCTAACCCTTCCCGGAAGCCTGACCCTCACCCGTCCCCTAATCCTAACCCGTACGCTGACACTAACCCGCGCCCTCACACGTACGCTCCCCCTAGAGCGTTGGCGTACCCTCACCTGGACCCTAAACCGTCCCCGTCCCCTAACCCTAACCCTAGCCCGAACCCTAACCCTAACCCTTCCCCGAAGCCTGACCCTCACCCGTCCCCTAATCCTAACCCGTACGCTGACACTAACCCGCGCCCTCACACGTACGCTCCCCCTAGAGTGTTGTCGTACCCTCACCTGGACCCTAAACCGTCCCCGTCCCCTAACCCTAACCCTAGCCCGAACCCTAACCCTAACCCTTCCCCGAAGCCTAACCCTCAACCGTCCCCTAATCCTAACCCGTATGCTGACACTAGCCCATGCCCTCACACGTACGCTCCCCCTAGAGCGTTGTCGTACCCTCACCTGGACCCTAAACCGTCCCCGTCCCCTAACCCTAACCCTAGCCCGAACCCTAACCCTAACCCTTCCCCGAAGCCTGACCCTCAGCCGTCCCCTAATCCTAACGCGTACGCTGACACTAACCCGCGCCCTCACACGTACGCTCCCCCTAGAGCGTTGTCGTACCCTCACCTGGACCCTAAACCGTCCCCGTCCCCTAACCCTAACCCTTCCCCGAAGCCTGACCCTCACCCGTCCCCTAATCCTAACCCGTACGCTGACACTAACCCGCGCCCTCACACGTACGCTCCCCCTAGAGCGTTGTCGTACCCTCACCTGGAACCTAAACCTTCCCCGTCCCCTAACCCTAACCGTAGCCCGAACCCTAACCCTAACCCTTCCCCGAAGCCTGACCATCACCCGTCCCCTAATCCTAACCCGTACGCTGACACTAGCCCACGCCCTCACACGTACGCAACCCCTAGAGCGTTGTCGTACCCTCACCTGGACCCTAAACCGTCCCCGTCCCCTAACCCTAACCCTAGCCCGAACCATAACCCTAACACTTCCCCGAAGCCTGACCCTCACCCGTCCCCTAATCCTAACCCGTACGCTGACACTAACCCGCGCCCTCACACGTACGCTCCCCCTAGAGCGTTGTCGTACCCTCACCTGGACCCTAAACCGTCCCCGTCCCCTAACCCTAACCCTAGCCCGAACCCTAACCCTAACCCTTCCCCGAAGCCTGACCCTCACCCGTCCCCTAATCCTAACCCGTACGCTGACACTAACCCGCGCCCTCACACGTACGCTCCCCCTAGAGCGTTGTCGTACCCTCACCTGGATCCTAAACCGTCCCCGTCCCCTAACCCTAACCCTAGCCCGAACGCTAACCCTAACCCTTCCCGGAAGCCTGACCCTCACCCGTCCCCTAATCCTAACCCGTACGCTGACACTAACCCGCGCCCTCACACGTACGCTCCCCCTAGAGCGTTGTCGTACCCTCACCTGGACCCTAAACCGTCCCCGTCCCATAACCCTAACCCTAGCCCGAACCCTAACCGTAACCCTTCCCCGAAGCCTGACCCTCACCCGTCACCTAATCCTAACCCGTACGCTGACACTAACCCGCGCCCTCACACGTACGCTCCCCCTAGAGTGTTGTCGTACCCTCACCTGGACCCTAAACCGTCCCCGTCCCCTAACCCTAACCCTAGCCCGAACCCTAACCCTAACCCTTCCCCGAAGCCTAACCCTCAACCGTCCCCTAATCCTAACCCGTACGCTGACACTAGCCCGTGCCCTCACACGTACGCTCCCCCTAGAGCGTTGTCGTACCCTCACCTGGACCCTAAACCGTCCCCGTCCCCTAACCCTAACCCTAGCCCGAACCCTAACCCTAACCCTTCCCCGAAGCCTGACCCTCAGCCGTCCCCTAATCCTAACCCGTACGCTGACACTAACCCGCGCCCTCACACGTACGCTCCCCCTAGAGCGTTGTCGTACCCTCACCTGGACCCTAAACCGTCCCCGTCCCCTAACCCTAACCCTAGCCCGAACCCTAACCCTAACCCTTCCCCGAAGCCTGACCCTCACCCGTCCCCTAATCCTAACCCGTACGCTGACACTAACCCGCGCCCTCACACGTACGCTCCCCCTAGAGCGTTGTCGTACCCTCACCTGGACCCTAAACCGTCCCCGTCCCCTAACCCTAACCCTAGCCCGAACCCTAACCCTAACCCTTCCCCGAAGCCTGACCCTCACCCGTCCCCTAATCCTAACCCGTACGCTGACACTAACCCGCGCCCTCACACGTACGCTCCCCCTAGAGCGTTGTCGTACCCTCACCTGGACCCTAAACCGTCCCCGTCCCCTAACCCTAACCCTAGCCCGAACCCTAACCCTAACCCTTCCCCGAAGCCTGACCCTCAGCCGTCCCCTAATCCTAACCCGTACGCTGACACTAACCCGCGCCCTCACACGTACGCTCCCCCTAGAGCGTTGTCGTACCCTCACCTGGACCCTAAACCGTCCCCGTCCCCTAACCCTAACCCTAGCCCGAACCCTAACCCTAACCCTTCCCCGAAGCCTGACCCTCACCCGTCCCCTAATCCTAACCCGTACGCTGACACTAACCCGCGCCCTCACACGTACGCTCCCCCTAGAGCGTTGTCGTACCCTCACCTGGACCCTAAACCGTCCCCGTCCCCTAAACCTAACCCTAGCCCGAACCCTAACCCTAACACTTCCCCGAAGCCTGACCCTCACCCGTCCCCTAATCCTAACCCGTACGCTGACACTAACCCGCGCCCTCACACGTACGCTCCCCCTAGAGCATTGTCGTACCCTCACCTGGACTCTAAACCGTCCCCGTCCCCTAACCCTAACCCTAGCCCGAACCCTAACCCTAACCCTTCCCCGAAGCCTGACCCTCACCCGTCCCCTAATCCTAACCCGTAGGCTGACACTAACCCGCGCCCTCACACGTACGCTCCCCCTAGAGCGTGGTCGTACCCTCACCTGGACCCTAAACCGTCCCCGTCCCCTAACCCTAACCCTAGCCCGAACCCTAACCCTAACCCTTCCCCGAAGCCTGACCCTCACCCGTCCCCTAATCCTAACCCGTACGCTGACACTAACCCGCGCCCTCACACGTACGCTCCCCCTAGAGCGTTGTCGTACCCTCACCTGGACCCTAAACCGTCCCCGTCCCCTAACCCTAACCCTAGCCCGAACCCTAACCCTAACCCTTCCCCGAAGCCTGACCCTCAGCCGTCCCCTAATCCTAACCCGTACGCTGACACTAACCCGCGCCCTCACACGTACGCTCCCCCTAGAGCGTGGTCGTACCCTCACCTGGACCCTAAACCGTCCCCGTCCCCTAACCCTAACCCTAGCCCGAACCCTAACCCTAACCCTTCCCCGAAGCCTGACCCTCACCCGTCCCCTAATCCTAACCCGTACGCTGACACTAACCCGCGCCCTCACACGTACGCTCCCCCTAGAGCGTTGTCGTACCCTCACCTGGACCCTAAACCGTCCCCGTCCCCTAAACCTAACCCTAGCCCGAACCCTAACCCTAACACTTCCCCGAAGCCTGACCCTCACCTGTCCCCTAATCCTAACCCGTACGCTGACACTAACCCGCGCCCTCACACGTACGCTCCCCCTAGAGCGTTGTCGTACACTCACCTGGACTCTAAACCGTCCCCGTCCCCTAACCCTAACCCTAGCCCGAACCCTAACCCTAACCCTTCCCCGAAGCCTGACCCTCACCCGTCCCCTAATCCTAACCCGTAGGCTGACACTAACCCGCGCCCTCACACGTACGCTCCCCCTAGAGCGTTGTCGTACCCTCACCTGGACCCTAAACCGTCCCCGTCCCCTAACCCTAACCCTAGCCCGAACCCTAACCCTAACCCTTCCCCGAAGCCTGACCCTCACCCGTCCCCTAATCCTAACCCGTACGCTGACACTAACCCGCGCCCTCACACGTACGCTTCCCCTAGAGCGTTGTCGTACCCTCACCTGGACCCTAAACCGTCCCCGTCCCCTAACCCTAACCCTAGCCCGAACCCTAACCCTAACCCTTCCCCGAAGCCTGACCCTCACCCGTCCCCTAATCCTAACCCGTACGCTGACACTAACCCGCGCCCTCACACGTACGCTCCCCCTAGAGCGTTGTCGTACCCTCACCTGGACCCTAAACCGTCCCCGTCCCCTAACCCTAACCCTAGCCCGAACCCTAACCCTAACCCTTCCCCGAAGCCTGACCCTCAGCCGTCCCCTAATCCTAACCCGTACGCTGACACTAACCCGCGCCCTCACACGTACGCTCCCCCTAGAGCGTGGTCGTACCCTCACCTGGACCCTAAACCGTCCCCGTCCCCTAACCCTAACCCTAGCCCGAACTCTAACACTAACCCTTCCCCGAAGCCTGACCCTCAGCCGTCCCCTAATCCTAACCCGTACGCTGACACTAACCCGCGCCCTCACACGTACGCTCCCCCTAGAGCGTTGTCGTACCCTCACCTGGACCCTAAACCGTCCCCGTCCCCTAACCCTAACCCTAGCCCGAACCCTAACCCTAACCCTTCCCCGAAGCCTGACCCTCACCCGTCCCCTAATCCTAACCCGTACGCTGACACTAACCCGCGCCCTCACACGTACGCTCCCCCTAGAGCGTTGTCGTACCCTCACCTGGACCCTAAACCGTCCCCGTCCCCTAACCCTAACCCTAGCCCGAACCCTAACCCTAACCCTTCCCCGAAGCCTGACCCTCACCCGTCCCCTAATCCTAACCCGTAGGCTGACACTAACCCGCGCCCTCACACGTACGCTCCCCCTAGAGCGTTGTCGTACCCTCACCTGGACCCTAAACCGTCCCCGTCCCCTAACCCTAACCCTAGCCCGAACCCTAACCCTAACCCTTCCCCGAAGCCTGACCCTCACCCGTCCCCTAATCCTAACCCGTACGCTGACACTAACCCGCGCCCTCACACGTACGCTTCCCCTAGAGCGTTGTCGTACCCTCACCTGGACCCTAAACCGTCCCCGTCCCCTAACCCTAACCCTAGCCCGAACCCTAACCCTAACCCTTCCCCGAAGCCTGACCCTCACCCGTCCCCTAATCCTAACCCGTACGCTGACACTAACCCGCGCCCTCACACGTACGCTCCCCCTAGAGCGTTGTCGTACCCTCACCTGGACCCTAAACCGTCCCCGTCCCCTAACCCTAACCCTAGCCCGAACCCTAACCCTAACCCTTCCCCGAAGCCTGACCCTCAGCCGTCCCCTAATCCTAACCCGTACGCTGACACTAACCCGCGCCCTCACACGTACGCTCCCCCTAGAGCGTGGTCGTACCCTCACCTGGACCCTAAACCGTCCCCGTCCCCTAACCCTAACCCTAGCCCGAACTCTAACCCTAACCCTTCCCCGAAGCCTGACCCTCAGCCGTCCCCTAATCCTAACCCGTACGCTGACACTAACCCGCGCCCTCACACGTACGCTCCCCCTAGAGCGTTGTCGTACCCTCACCTGGACCCTAAACCGTCCCCGTTCCCTAACCCTAACCCTAGCCCGAACCCTAACCCTAACCCTTCCCCGAAGCCTGACCCTCACCCGTCCCCTAATCCTAACCCGTACGCTGACACTAACCCGCGCCCTCACACGTACGCTCCCCCTAGAGCGTTGTCGTACCCTCACCTGGACCCTAAACCGTCCCCGTCCCCTAACCCTAACCCTAGCCCGAAACCTAACCCTAACCCTTCCCCGAAGCCTGACCCTCACCCGTCCCCTAATCCTAACCCGTACGCTGACACTAACCCGCGCCCTCACACGTACGCTCCCCCTAGAGCGTTGTCGTACCCTCACCTGGACTCTAAACTGTCCCCGTCCCCTAACCCTAACCCTAGCCCGAACCCTAACCCTAACCCTTCCCCGAAGCCTGACCCTCACCCGTCCCCTAATCCTAACCCGTACGCTGACACTAACCCGCGCCCTCACACGTACGCTCCCCCTAGAGCGTTGTCGTACCCTCACCTGGACCCTAAACCGTCCCCGTCCCCTAACCCTAACCCTAGCCCGAACCCTAACCCTAACCCTTCCCCGAAGCCTGACCCTCACCCGTCCCCTAATCCTAACCCGTACGCTGACACTAGCCCGCGCCCTCACACGTACGCTCCCCCTAGAGCGTTGTCGTACCCTCACCTGGACCCTAAACCGTCCCCGTCCCCTAACCCTAACCCTAGCCCGAACCCTAACCCTAACCCTTCCCCGAAGCCTGACCCTCACCCGTCCCCTAATCCTAACCCGTACGCTGACACAAACCCGCGCCCTCACACGTACGCTCCCCCTAGAGCGTTGTCGTACACTCACCTGGACCCTAAACCGTCCCCGTCCCCTAACCCTAACCCTAGCCCGAACCCTAACCCTACCCCTTCCCCGAAGCCTGACCCTCACCCGTCCCCTAATCCTAACCCGTACGCTGACACTAAACCGCGCCATCACACGTACGCTCCCCCTAGAGCGTTGTCGTACCCTCACCTGGACCCTAAACTGTCCCTGTCCCCTAACCCTAACCCTAGCCCGAACGCTAACCCTAACCCTTCCCGGAAGCCTGACCCTCACCCGTCCCCTAATCCTAACCCGTACGCTGACACTAACCCGCGCCCTCACACGTACGCTCCCCCTAGAGCGTTGTCGTACCCTCACCTGGACCCTAAACCGTCCCCGTCCCCTAACCCTAACCCTAGCCCGAACCCTAACCCTAACACTTCCCCGAAGCCTGACCCTCAGCCGTCCCCTAATCCTAACCCGTACGCTGACACTAGCCCGCGCCCTCACACGTACGCTCCCCCTAGAGCGTTGTCGTACCCTCACCTGGACCCTAAACCTTCCCCGTCCCCTAACCCTAACCCTAGCCCGAACCCTAACCCTAACCCTTCCCCGAAGCCTGACCCTCACCCGTCCCCTAATCCTAACCCGTACGCTGACACTAGCCCGCGCCCTCACACGTACGCTCCCCCTAGAGCGTTGTCGTACCCTCACCTGGACCCTAAACCGTCCCCGTCCCCTAACCCTAACCCTAGCCCGAACCCTAACCCTAACCCTTCCCCGAAGCCTGACCCTCACCCGTCCCCTAATCCTAACCCGTACGCTGACACTAACCCGCGCCCTCACACGTACGCTCCCCCTAGAGCGTTGTCGTACCCTCACCTGGACCCTAAACCGTCCCCGTCCCCTAACCCTAACCCTAGCCCGAACCCTAACCCTAACACTTCCCCGAAGCCTGACCCTCACCCGTCCCCTAATCCTAACCCGTACGCTGACACTAACCCGCGCCCTCACACGTACGCTCCCCCTAGAGCGTTGTCGTACCCTCACCTGGACTCTAAACCGTCCCCGTCCCCTAACCCTAACCCTAGCCCGAACCCTAACCCTAACCCTTCCCCGAAGCCTGACCCTCACCCGTCCCCTAATCCTAACCCGTAGGCTGACACTAACCCGCGCCCTCACACGTACGCTCCCCCTAGAGCGTTGTCGTACCCTCACCTGGACCCTAAACCGTCCCCGTCCCCTAACCCTAACCCTAGCCCGAACCCTAACCCTAACCCTTCCCCGAAGCCTGACCCTCACCCGTCCCCTAATCCTAACCCGTACGCTGCCACTAACCCGCGCCCTCACAAGTACGCTCCCCCTAGAGTGTTGTCGTACCCTCACCTGGACCCTAAACCGTCCCCGTCCCCTAAACCTAACCCTAGCCCGAACCCTAACCCTAACCCTTCCCCGAAGCCTGACACTCAGCCGTCCCCTAATCCTAACCCGTACGCTGACAGTAGCCCGCGCCCTCACACGTACGCTCCCCCTAGAGCGTTGTCGTACCCTCACCTGGACCCTAAACCGTCCCCGTCCCCTAACCCTAACCCTAGCCCGAACCCTAACCCTAACCCTTCCCCGAAGCCTGACCCTCACCCGTCCCCTAATCCTAACCCGTACGCTGACACTAACCCGCGCCCTCACACGTACGCTCCCCCTAGAGCGTTGTCGTACCCTCACCTGGACCCTAAACCGTCCCCGTCCCCTAACCCTAACCCTAGCCCGAACCCTAACCCTAACACTTCCCCGAAGCCTGACCCTCAGCCGTCCCCTAATCCTAACCCGTACGCTGACACTAACCCGCGCCCTCACACGTACGCTTCCCCTAGAGCGTTGTCGTACCCTCACCTGGACCCTAAACCGTCCCCGTCCCCTAACCCTAACCCTAGCCCGAACCCTAACCCTAACCCTTCCCCGAAGCCTGACCCTCACCCGTCCCCTAATCCTAACCCGTACGCTGACACTAACCCGCGCCCTCACACGTACGCTCCCCCTAGAGCGTTGTCGTACCCTCACCTGGACCCTAAACCGTCCCCGTCCCCTAACCCTAACCCTAGCCCGAACCCTAACCCTAACCCTTCCCCGAAGCCTGACCCTCAGCCGTCCCCTAATCCTAACCCGTACGCTGACACTAACCCGCGCCCTCACACGTACGCTCCCCCTAGAGCGTGGTCGTACCCTCACCTGGACCCTAAACCGTCCCCGTCCCCTAACCCTAACCCTAGCCCGAACTCTAACCCTAACCCTTCCCCGAAGCCTGACCCTCAGCCGTCCCCTAATCCTAACCCGTACGCTGACACTAACCCGCGCCCTCACACGTACGCTCCCCCTAGAGCGTTGTCGTACCCTCACCTGGACCCTAAACCGTCCCCGTCCCCTAACCCTAACCCTAGCCCGAACCCTAACCCTAACCCTTCCCCGAAGCCTGACCCTCACCCGTCCCCTAATCCTAACCCGTACGCTGACACTAACCCGCGCCCTCACACGTACGCTCCCCCTAGAGCGTTGTCGTACCCTCACCTGGACCCTAAACCGTCCCCGTCCCCTAACCCTAACCCTAGCCCGAACCCTAACCCTAACCCTTCCCCGAAGCCTGACCCTCACCCGTCCCCTAATCCTAACCCGTACGCTGACACTAGCCCGCGCCCTCACACGTACGCTCCCCCTAGAGCGTTGTCGTACCCTCACCTGGACCCTAAACCGTCCCCGTCCCCTAACCCTAACCCTAGCCCGAACCCTAACCCTAACCCTTCCCCGAAGCCTGACCCTCACCCGTCCCCTAATCCTAACCCGTACGCTGACAAAAACCCGCCCCCTCACACGTACGCTCCCCCTAGAGCGTTGTCGTACACTCACCTGGACCCTAAACCGTCCCCGTCCCCTAACCCTAACCCTAGCCCGAACCCTAACCCTACCCCTTCCCCGAAGCCTGACCCTCACCCGTCCCCTAATCCTAACCCGTACGCTGACACTAACCCGCGCCATCACACGTACGCTCCCCCTAGAGCGTTGTCGTACCCTCACCTGGACCCTAAACTGTCCCTGTCCCCTAACCCTAACCCTAGCCCGAACGCTAACCCTAACCCTTCCCGGAAGCCTGACACTCACCCGTCCCCTAATCCTAACCCGTACGCTGACACTAACCCGCGCCCCCACACGTACGCTCCCCCTAGAGCGTTGTCGTACCCTCACCTGGACCCTAAACCGTCCCCGTCCCCTAACCCTAACCCTAGCCCGAACCCTAACCCTAACCCTTCCCCGAAGCCTGACCCTCACCCGTCCCCTAATCCTAACCCGTACGCTGACACTAGCCCGCGCCCTCACACGTACGCTCCCCCTAGAGCGTTGTCGTACCCTCACCTGGACCCTAAACCTTCCCCGTCCCCTAACCCTAACCCTAGCCCGAACCCTAACCCTAACCCTTCCCCGAAGCCTGACCCTCACCCGTCCCCTAATCCTAACCCGTACGCTGACACTAGCCCGCGCCCTCACACGTACGCTCCCCCTAGAGCGTTGTCGTACCCTCACCTGGACCCTAAACCGTCCCCGTCCCCTAACCCTAACCCTAGCCCGAACCCTAACCCTAACCCTTCCCCGAAGCCTGACCCTCACCCGTCCCCTAATCCTAACCCGTACGCTGACACTAACCCGCGCCCTCACACGTACGCTCCCCCTAGAGCGTTGTCGTACCCTCACCTGGACCCTACACCGTCCCCGTCCCCTAACCCTAACCCTAGCCCGAACGCTAACCCTAACCCTTCCCGGAAGCCTGACCCTCACCCGTCCCCTAATCCTAACCCGTACGCTGACACTAACCCGCGCCCTCACACGTACGCTCCCCCTAGAGCGTTGTCGTACCCTCACCTGGACCCTAAACCGTCCCCGTCCCCTAACCCTAACCCTAGCCCGAACCCTAACCCTAACCCTTCCCCGAAGCCTGACCCTCACCCGTCCCCTAATCCTAACCCGTACGCTGACACTAACCCGCGCCCTCACACGTACGCTCCCCCTAGAGCGTTGTCGTACCCTCACCTGGACCCTAAACCGTCCCCGTCCCCTAACCCTAACCCTAGCCCGAACCCTAACCCTAACCCTTCCCCGAAGCCTGACCCTCACCCGTCCCCTAATCCTAACCCGTACGCTGACACTAGCCCGCGCCCTCACACGTACGCTCCCCCTAGAGCGTTGTCGTACCCTCACCTGGACCCTAAACCGTCCCCGTCCCCTAACCCTAACCCTAGCCCGAACCCTAACCCTAACACTTCCCCGAAGCCTGACCCTCACCCGTCCCCTAATCCTAACCCGTACGCTGACACAAACCCGCGCCCTCACACGTACGCTCCCCCTAGAGCGTTGTCGTACACTCACCTGGACCCTAAACCGTCCCCGTCCCCTAACCCTAACCCTAGCCCGAACCCTAACCCTACCCCTTCCCCGAAGCCTGACCCTCACCCGTCCCCTAATCCTAACCCGTACGCTGACACTAACCCGCGCCATCACACGTACGCTCCCCCTAGAGCGTTGTCGTACCCTCACCTGGACCCTAAACTGTCCCTGTCCCCTAACCCTAACCCTAGCCCGAACGCTAACCCTAACCCTTCCCGGAAGCCTGACCCTCACCCGTCCCCTAATCCTAACCCGTACGCTGACACTAACCCGCGCCCTCACACGTACGCTCCCCCTAGAGCGTTGTCGTACCCTCACCTGGACCCTAAACCGTCCCCGTCCCCTAACCCTAACCCTAGCCCGAACCCTAACCCTAACCCTTCCCCGAAGCCTGACCCTCACCCGTCCCCTAATCCTAACCCGTACGCTGACACTAGCCCGCGCCCTCACACGTACGCTCCCCCTAGAGCGTTGTCGTACCCTCACCTGGACCCTAAACCTTCCCCGTCCCCTAACCCTAACCCTAGCCCGAACCCTAACCCTAACCCTTCCCCGAAGCCTGACCCTCACCCGTCCCCTAATCCTAACCCGTACGCTGACACTAGCCCGCGCCCTCACACGTACGCTCCCCCTAGAGCGTTGTCGTACCCTCACCTGGACCCTAAACCGTCCCCGTCCCCTAACCCTAACCCTAGCCCGAACCCTAACCCTAACCCTTCCCCGAAGCCTGACCCTCACCCGTCCCCTAATCCTAACCCGTACGCTGACACTAACCCGCGCCCTCACACGTACGCTCCCCCTAGAGCGTTGTCGTACCCTCACCTGGACCCTAAACCGTCCCCGTCCCCTAACCCTAACCCTAGCCCGAACCCTAACCCTAACCCTTCCCCGAAGCCTGACCCTCAGCCGTCCCCTAATCCTAACCCGTACGCTGACACTAACCCGCGCCCTCACACGTACGCTCCCCCTAGAGCGTGGTCGTACCCTCACCTGGACCCTAAACCGTCCCCGTCCCCTAACCCTAACCCTAGCCCGAACTCTAACCCTAACCCTTCCCCGAAGCCTGACCCTCAGCCGTCCCCTAATCCTAACCCGTACGCTGACACTAACCCGCGCCCTCACACGTACGCTCCCCCTAGAGCGTTGTCGTACCCTCACCTGGACCCTAAACCGTCCCCGTCCCCTAACCCTAACCCTAGCCCGAACCCTAACCCTAACCCTTCCCCGAAGCCTGACCCTCACCCGTCCCCTAATCCTAACCCGTACGCTGACACTAACCCGCGCCCTCACACGTACGCTCCCCCTAGAGCGTTGTCGTACCCTCACCTGGACCCTAAACCGTCCCCGTCCCCTAACCCTAACCCTAGCCCGAACCCTAACCCTAACCCTTCCCCGAAGCCTGACCCTCACCCGTCCCCTAATCCTAACCCGTACGCTGACACTAGCCCGCGCCCTCACACGTACGCTCCCCCTAGAGCGTTGTCGTACCCTCACCTGGACCCTAAACCGTCCCCGTCCCCTAACCCTAACCCTAGCCCGAACCCTAACCCTAACCCTTCCCCGAAGCCTGACCCTCACCCGTCCCCTAATCCTAACCCGTACGCTGACACAAACCCGCGCCCTCACACGTACGCTCCCCCTAGAGCGTTGTCGTACACTCACCTGGACCCTAAACCGTCCCCGTCCCCTAACCCTAACCCTAGCCCGAACCCTAACCCTACCCCTTCCCCGAAGCCTGACCCTCACCCGTCCCCTAATCCTAACCCGTACGCTGACACTAACCCGCGCCATCACACGTACGCTCCCCCTAGAGCGTTGTCGTACCCTCACCTGGACCCTAAACTGTCCCTGTCCCCTAACCCTAACCCTAGCCCGAACGCTAACCCTAACCCTTCCCGGAAGCCTGACCCTCACCCGTCCCCTAATCCTAACCCGTACGCTGACACTAACCCGCGCCCTCACACGTACGCTCCCCCTAGAGCGTTGTCGTACCCTCACCTGGACCCTAAACCGTCCCCGTCCCCTAACCCTAACCCTAGCCCGAACCCTAACCCTAACCCTTCCCCGAAGCCTGACCCTCACCCGTCCCCTAATCCTAACCCGTACGCTGACACTAGCCCGCGCCCTCACACGTACGCTCCCCCTAGAGCGTTGTCGTACCCTCACCTGGACCCTAAACCTTCCCCGTCCCCTAACCCTAACCCTAGCCCGAACCCTAACCCTAACCCTTCCCCGAAGCCTGACCCTCACCCGTCCCCTAATCCTAACCCGTACGCTGACACTAGCCCGCGCCCTCACACGTACGCTCCCCCTAGAGCGTTGTCGTACCCTCACCTGGACCCTAAACCGTCCCCGTCCCCTAACCCTAACCCTAGCCCGAACCCTAACCCTAACCCTTCCCCGAAGCCTGACCCTCACCCGTCCCCTAATCCTAACCCGTACGCTGACACTAACCCGCGCCCTCACACGTACGCTCCCCCTAGAGCGTTGTCGTACCCTCACCTGGACCCTAAACCGTCCCCGTCCCCTAACCCTAACCCTAGCCCGAACGCTAACCCTAACACTTCCCGGAAGCCTGACCCTCACCCGTCCCCTAATCCTAACCCGTACGCTGACACTAACCCGCGCCCTCACACGTACGCTCCCCCTAGAGCGTTGTCGTACCCTCACCTGGACCCTAAACCGTCCCCGTCCCCTAACCCTAACCCTAGCCCGAACCCTAACCCTAACCCTTCCCCGAAGCCTGACCCTCACCCGTCCCCTAATCCTAACCCGTACGCTGACACTAACCCGCGCCCTCACACGTACGCTCCCCCTAGAGCGTTGTCGTACCCTCACCTGGACCCTAAACCGTCCCCGTCCCCTAACCCTAACCCTAGCCCGAACCCTAACCCTAACCCTTCCCCGAAGCCTGACCCTCACCCGTCCCCTAATCCTAACCCGTACGCTGACACTAGCCCGCGCCCTCACACGTACGCTCCCCCTAGAGCGTTGTCGTACCCTCACCTGGACCCTAAACCGTCCCCGTCCCCTAACCCTAACCCTAGCCCGAACCCTAACCCTAACCCTTCCCCGAAGCCTGACCCTCACCCGTCCCCTAATCCTAACCCGTACGCTGACACAAACCCGCGCCCTCACACGTACGCTCCCCCTAGAGCGTTGTCGTACACTCACCTGGACCCTAAACCGTCCCCGTCCCCTAACCCTAACCCTAGCCCGAACCCTAACCCTACCCCTTCCCCGAAGCCTGACCCTCACCCGTCCCCTAATCCTAACCCGTACGCTGACACTAACCCGCGCCATCACACGTACGCTCCCCCTAGAGCGTTGTCGTACCCTCACCTGGACCCTAAACCGTCCCCGTCCCCTAACCCTAACCCTAGCCCGAACCCTAACCCTAACCCTTCCCCGAAGCCTGACCCTCACCCGTCCCCTAATCCTAACCCGTACGCTGACACAAACCCGCGCCCTCACACGTACGCTCCCCCTAGAGCGTTGTCGTACACTCACCTGGACCCTAAACCGTCCCCGTCCCCTAACCCTAACCCTAGCCCGAACCCTAACCATACCCCTTCCCCGAAGCCTGACCCTCACCCGTCCCCTAATCATAACCCGTACGCTGACACTAACCCGCGCCCTCACACGTACGCTCCCCCTAGAGCGTTGTCGTACCCTCACCTGGACCCTAAACTGTCCCTGTCCCCTAACCCTAACCCTAGCCCGAACGCTAACCCTAACCCTTCCCGGAAGCCTGACCCTCACCCGTCCCCTAATCCTAACCCGTACGCTGACACTAACCCGCGCCCTCACACGTACGCTCCCCCTAGAGCGTTGTCGTACCCTCACCTGGACCCTAAACCGTCCCCGTCCCCTAACCCTAACCCTAGCCCGAACCCTAACCCTAACCCTTCCCCGAAGCCTGACCCTCACCCGTCCCCTAATCCTAACCCGTACGCTGACACTAGCCCGCGCCCTCACACGTACGCTCCCCCTAGAGCGTTGTCGTACCCTCACCTGGACCCTAAACCTTCCCCGTCCCCTAACCCTAACCCTAGCCCGAACCCTAACCCTAACCCTTCCCCGAAGCCTGACCCTCACCCGTCCCCTAATCCTAACCCGTACGCTGACACTAGCCCGCGCCCTCACACGTACGCTCCCCCTAGAGCGTTGTCGTACCCTCACCTGGACCCTAAACCGTCCCCGTCCCCTAACCCTAACCCTAGCCCGAACCCTAACCCTAACCCTTCCCCGAAGCCTGACCCTCACCCGTCCCCTAATCCTAACCCGTACGCTGACACTAACCCGCGCCCTCACACGTACGCTCCCCCTAGAGCGTTGTCGTACCCTCACCTGGACCCTAAACCGTCCCCGTCCCCTAACCCTAACCCTAGCCCGAACGCTAACCCTAACCCTTCCCGGAAGCCTGACCCTCACCCGTCCCCTAATCCTAACCCGTACGCTGACACTAACCCGCGCCCTCACACGTACGCTCCCCGTAGAGCGTTGTCGTACCCTCACCTGGACCCTAAACCGTCCCCGTCCCCTAACCCTAACCCTAGCCCGAACCCTAACCCTAACCCTTCCCCGAAGCCTGACCCTCACCCGTCCCCTAATCCTAACCCGTACGCTGACACTAACCCGCGCCCTCACACGTACGCTCCCCCTAGAGCGTTGTCGTACCCTCACCTGGACCCTAAACCGTCCCCGTCCCCTAACCCTAACCCTAGCCCGAACCCTAACCCTAACCCTTCCCCGAAGCCTGACCCTCACCCGTCCCCTAATCCTAACCCGTACGCTGACACTAGCCCGCGCCCTCACACGTACGCTCCCCCTAGAGCGTTGTCGTACCCTCACCTGGACCCTAAACCGTCCCCGTCCCCTAAACCTAACCCTAACCCTAGCCCGAACCCTAACCCTAACCCTTCCCCGAAGCCTGACCCTCACCCGTCCCCTAATCCTAACCCGTACGCTGACACAAACCCGCGCCCTCACACGTACGCTCCCCCTAGAGCGTTGTCGTACACTCACCTGGACCCTAAACCGTCCCCGTCCCCTAACCCTAACCCTAGCCCGAACCCTAACCCTACCCCTTCCCCGAAGCCTGACCCTCACCCGTCCCCTAATCCTAACCCGTACGCTGACACTAACCCGCGCCATCACACGTACGCTCCCCCTAGAGCGTTGTCGTACCCTCACCTGGACCCTAAACTGTCCCTGTCCCCTAACCCTAACCCTAGCCCGAACGCTAACCGTAACCCTTCCCGGAAGCCTGACCCTCACCCGTCCCCTAATCCTAACCCGTACGCTGACACTAACCCGCGCCCTCACACGTACGCTCCCCCTAGAGCGTTGTCGTACCCTCACCTGGACCCTAAACCGTCCCCGTCCCCTAACCCTAACCCTAGCCCGAACCCTAACCCTAACCCTTCCCCGAAGCCTGACCCTCACCCGTCCCCTAATCCTAACCCGTACGCTGACACTAGCCCGCGCCCTCACACGTACGCTCCCCCTAGAGCGTTGTCGTACCCTCACCTGGACCGTAAACCTTCCCCGTCCCCTAACCCTAACCCTAGCCCGAACCCTAACCCTAACCCTTCCCCGAAGCCTGACCCTCACCCGTCCCCTAATCCTAACCCGTACGCTGACACTAGCCCGCGCCCTCACACGTACGCTCCCCCTAGAGCGTTGTCGTACCCTCACCTGGACCCTAAACCGTCCCCGTCCCCTAACCCTAACCCTAGCCCGAACCCTAACCCTAACCCTTCCCCGAAGCCTGACCCTCACCCGTCCCCTAATCCTAACCCGTACGCTGACACTAACCCGCGCCCTCACACGTACGCTCCCCCAGAGCGTTGTCGTACCCTCACCTGGACCCTAAACCGTCCCCGTCCCCTAACCCTAACCCTAGCCCGAACGCTAACCCTAACCCTTCCCGGAAGCCTGACCCTCACCCGTCCCCTAATCCTAACCCGTACGCTGACACTAACCCGCGCCCTCACACGTACGCTCCCCCTAGAGCGTTGTCGTACCCTCACCTGGACCCTAAACCGTCCCCGTCCCCTAACCCTAACCCTAGCCCGAACCCTAACCCTAACCCTTCCCCGAAGCCTGACCCTCACCCGTCCCCTAATCCTAACCCGTACGCTGACACTAGCCCGCGCCCTCACACGTACGCTCCCCCTAGAGCGTTGTCGTACCCTCACCTGGACCCTAAACCGTCCCCGTCCCCTAACCCTAACCCTAGCCCGAAACCTAACCCTAACCCTTCCCCGAAGCCTGACCCTCACCCGTCCCCTAATCCTAACCCGTACGCTGACACTAGCCCGCGCCCTCACACGTACGCTCCCCCTAGAGCGTTGTCGTACCCTCACCTGGACCCTAAACCGTCCCCGTCCCCTAACCCTAACCCTAGCCCGAACCCTAACCCTAACACTTCCCCGAAGCCTGACCCTCACCCGTCCCCTAATCCTAACCCGTACGCTGACACTAACCCGCGCCCTCACACGTACGCTCCCCCTAGAGCGTTGTCGTACCCTCACCTGGACCCTAAACCGTCCCCGTCCCCTAACCCTAACCCTAGCCCGAACCCTAACCCTAACCCTTCCCCGAAGCCTGACCCTCACCCGTCCCCTAATCCTAACCCGTACGCTGACACTAACCCGCGCCCTCACACGTACGCTCCCCCTAGAGAGTTGTCGTACCCTCACCTGGACCCTAAACCGTCCCCGTCCCCTAACCCTAACCCTAGCCCGAACCCTAACCCTAACCCTTCCCCGAAGCCTGACCCTCACCCGTCCCCTAATCCTAACCCGTACGCTGACACTAACCCGCGCCCTCACACGTACGCTCCCCCTAGAGCGTTGTCGTACCCTCACCTGGACCCTAAACCGTCCCCGTCCCCTAACCCTAACCCTAGCCCGAACCCTAACCCTAACCCTTCCCCGAAGCCTGACCCTCAGCCGTCCCCTAATCCTAACCCGTACGCTGACACTAACCCGCGCCCTCACACGTACGCTCCCCCTAGAGCGTGGTCGTACCCTCACCTGGACCCTAAACCGTCCCCGTCCCCTAACCCTAACCCTAGCCCGAACTCTAACCCTAACCCGTCCCCGAAGCCTGACCCTCAGCCGTCCCATAATCCTAACCCGTACGCTGACACTAACCCGCGCCCTCACACGTACGCTCCCCGTAGAGCGTTGTCGTACCCTCACCTGGACCCTAAACCGTCCCCGTCCCCTAACCCTAACCCTAGCCCGAACCCTAACCCTAACCCTTCCCCGAAGCCTGACCCTCACCCGTCCCCTAATCCTAACCCGTACGCTGACACTCACCCGCGCCCTCACACGTACGCTCCCCCTAGAGCGTTGTCGTACCCTCACCTGGACCCTAAACCGTCCCCGTCCCCTAACCCTAACCCTAGCCCGAAACCTAACCCTAACCCTTCCCCGAAGCCTGACCCTCACCCGTCCCCTAATCCTAACCCGTACGCTGACACTAACCCGCGCCCTCACACGTACGCTCCCCCTAGAGCGTTGTCGTACCCTCACCTGGACTCTAAACCGTCCCCGTCCCCTAACCCTAACCCTAGACCGAACCCTAACCCTAACCCTTCCCCGAAGCCTGACCCTCACCCGTCCCCTAATCCTAACCCGTACGCTGACACTAACCCGCGCCCTCACACGTACGCTCCCCCTAGAGCGTTGTCGTACCCTCACCTGGACCCTAAACCGTCCCCGTCCCCTAACCCTAACCCTAGCCCGAACCCTAACCCTAACCCTTCCCCGAAGCCTGACCCTCACCCGTCCCCTAATCCTAACCCGTACGCTGACACTAGCCCGCGCCCTCACACGTACGCTCCCCCTAGAGCGTTGTCGTACCCTCACCTGGACCCTAAACCGTCCCCGTCCCCTAACCCTAACCCTAGCCCGAACCCTAACCCTAACCCTTCCCCGAAGCCTGACCCTCACCCGTCCCCTAATCCTAACCCGTACGCTGACACTAACCCGCGCCCTCACACGTACGCTCCCCCTAGAGCGTTGTCGTACCCTCACCTGGACCCTACACCGTCCCCGTCCCCTAACCCTAACCCTAGCCCGAACCCTAACCCTAACCCTTCCCCGAAGCCTGACCCTCACCCGTCCCCTAATCCTAACCCGTACGCTGACACTAGTCTGCGCCCTCACACGTACGCTCCCCCTAGAGCGTTGTCGTACCCTCACCTGGACCCTAAACCTTCCCCGTCCCCTAACCCTAACCCTAGCCCGAACCCTAACCCTAACCCTTCCCCGAAGCCTGACCCTCACCCGTCCCCTAATCCTAACCCGTACGCTGACACTAGCCCGCGCCCTCACACGTACGCTCCCCCTAGAGAGTTGTCGTACCCTCACCTGGACCCTAAACCGTCCCCGTCCCCTAACCCTAACCCTAGCCCGAACCCTAACCCTAACCCTTCCCCGAAGCCTGACCCTCACCCGTCCCCTAATCCTAACCCGTACGCTGACACTAACCCGCGCCCTCACACGTACGCTCCCCCTAGAGCGTTGTCGTACCCTCACCTGGACCCTAAACCGTCCCCGTCCCCTAACCCTAACCCTAGCCCGAACGCTAACCCTAACCCTTCCCGGAAGCCTGACCCTCACCCGTCCCCTAATCCTAACCCGTACGCTGACACTAACCCGCGCCCTCACACGTACGCTCCCCCTAGAGCGTTGTCGTACCCTCACCTGGACCCTAAACCGTACCCGTCCCCTAACCCTAACCCTAGCCCGAACCCTAACCCTAACCCTTCCCCGAAGCCTGACCCTCACCCGTCCCCTAATCCTAACCCGTACGCTGACACTAGCCCGCGCCCTCACACGTACGCTCCCCCTAGAGCGTTGTCGTACCCTCACCTGGACCCTAAACCGTCCCCGTCCCCTAACCCTAACCCTAGCCCGAAACCTAACCCTAACCCTTCCCCGAAGCCTGACCCTCACCCGTCCCCTAATCCTAACCCGTACGCTGACACTAGCCCGCGCCCTCACACGTACGCTCCCCCTAGAGCGTTGTCGTACCCTCACCTGGACCCTAAACCGTCCCCGTCCCCTAACCCTAACCCTAGCCCGAACCCTAACCCTAACACTTCCCCGAAGCCTGACCCTCACCCGTCCCCTAATCCTAACCCGTACGCTGACACTAACCCGCGCCCTCACACGTACGCTCCCCCTAGAGCGTTGTCGTACCCTCACCTGGACCCTAAACCGTCCCCGTCCCCTAACCCTAACCCTAGCCCGAACCCTAACCCTAACCCTTCCCCGAAGCCTGACCCTCACCCGTCCCCTAATCCTAACCCGTACGCTGACACTAGCCCGCGCCCTCACACGTACGCTCCCCCTAGAGCGTTGTCGTACCCTCACCTGGACCCTAAACCGTCCCCGTCCCCTAACCCTAACCCTAGCCCGAACCCTAACCCTAACCCTTCCCCGAAGCCTGACCCTCACCCGTCCCCTAATCCTAACCCGTACGCTGACACTAACCCGCGCCCTCACACGTACGCTCCCCCTAGAGCGTTGTCGTACCCTCACCTGGACCCTAAACCGTCCCCGTCCCCTAACCCTAACCCTAGCCCGAACCCTAACCCTAACCCTTCCCCGAAGCCTGACCCTCACCCGTCCCCTAATCCTAACCCGTACGCTGACAGTAACCCGCGCCCTCACACGTACGCTCCCCCTAGAGCGTTGTCGTACCCTCACCTGGACCCTAAACCGTCCCCGTCCCCTAACCCTAACCCTAGCCCGAACCCTAACCCTAACCCTTCCCCGAAGCCTGACCCTCACCCGTCCCCTAATCCTAACCCGTACGCTGACACTAACCCGCGCCCTCACACGTACGCTCCCCCTAGAGTGTTGTCGTACCCTCACCTGGACCCTAAACCGTCCCCGTCCCCTAACCCTAACCCTAGCCCGAACCCTAACCCTAACCCTTCCCCGAAGCCTGACCCTCACCCGTCCCCTAATCCTAACCCGTACGCTGACACTAACCCGCCCCCTCACACGTACGCTCCCCCTAGAGCGTTGTCGTACCCTCACCTGGACCCTAAACCGTCCCCGTCCCCTAACCCTAACCCTAGCCCGAACCCTAACCCTAACCCTTCCCCGAAGCCTGACCCTCACCCGTCCCCTAATCCTAACCCGTACGCTGACACTAACCCGCGCCCTCACACGTACGCTCCCCCTAGAGCGTTGTCGTACCCTCACCTGGACCCTAAACCGTCCCCGTCCCCTAACCCTAACCCTAGCCCGAACCCTAACCCTAACCCTTCCCCGAAGCCTGACCCTCACCCGTCCCCTAATCCTAACCCGTACGCTGACACTAACCCGCGCCCTCACACGTACGCTCCCCCTAGAGCGTTGTCGTACCCTCACCTGGACCCTAAACCGTCCCCGTCCCCTAACCCTAACCCTAGCCCGAACCCTAACCCTAACCCTTCCCCGAAGCCTGACCATCACCCGTCCCCTAATCCTAACCCGTACGCTGACACTAACCCGCGCCCTCACACGTACGCTCCCCCTAGAGCGTTGTCGTACCCTCACCTGGACCCTAAACCTTCCCCGTCCCCTAACCCTAACCCTAGCCCGAACCCTAACCCTAACCCTTCCCCGAAGCCTGACCCTCACCCGTCCCCTAATCCTAACCCGTACGCTGACACTAGGCCGCGCCCTCACACGTACGCTCCCCCTAGAGCGTTGTCGTACCCTCACCTGGACCCTAAACCGTCCCCGTCCCCTAACCCTAACCCTAGCCCGAACCCTAACCCTAACCCTTCCCCGAAGCCTGACCCTCACCCGTCCCCTAATCCTAACCCGTACGCTGACACTAACCCGCGCCCTCACACGTACGCTCCCCCTAGAGCGTTGTCGTACCCTCACCTGGACCCTAAACCGTCCCCGTCCCCTAACCCTAACCCTAGCCCGAACGCTAACCCTAACCCTTCCCGGAAGCCTGACCCTCACCCGTCCCCTAATCCTAACCCGTACGCTGACACTAACCCGCGCCCTCACACGTACGCTCCCCCTAGAGCGTTGTCGTACCCTCACCTGGACCCTAAACCGTCCCCGTCCCCTAACCCTAACCCTAGCCCGAACCCTAACCCTAAACCTTCCCCGAAGCCTGACACTCACCCGTCCCCTAATCCTAGCCCGTACGCTGACACTAGCCCGCGCCCTCACACGTACGCTCCCCCTAGAGCGTTGTCGTACCCTCACCTGGACCCTAAACCGTCCCCGTCCCCTAACACTAACCCTAGCCCGAACCCTAACCCTAACCCTTCCCCGAAGCCTGACCCTCACCCGTCCCCTAATCCTAACCCGTACGCTGACACTAGCCCGCGCCCTCACACGTACGCTCCCCCTAGAGCGTTGTCGTACCCTCACCTGGACCCTAAACCGTCCCCGTCCCCTAACCCTAACCCTAGCCCGAACCCTAACCCTAACACTTCCCCGAAGCCTGACCCTCACCCGTCCCCTAATCCTAACCCGTACGCTGACACTAACCCGCGCCCTCACACGTACGCTCCCCCTAGAGCGTTGTCGTACCCTCACCTGGACCCTAAACCGTCCCCGTCCCCTAACCCTAACCCTAGCCCGAACCCTAACCCTAACCCTTCCCCGAAGCCTGACCCTCACCCGTCCCCTAATCCTAACCCGTACGCTGACACTAGCCCGCGCCCTCACACGTACGCTCCCCCTAGAGCGTTGTCGTACCCTCACCTGGACCCTAAACCGTCCCCGTCCCCTAACCCTAACCCTAGCCCGAACCCTAACCCTAACCCTTCCCCAAAGCCTGACCCTCACCCGTCCCCAATCCTAACCCGTACGCTGACACTAACCCGCGCCCTCACACGTACGCTCCACCTAGAGCGTTCTCGTACCCTCACCTGGACCCTAAACCGTCCCCGTCCCCTAACCCTAACCCTAGCCCGAACCCTAACCCTAACCTTTCCCCGAAGCCTGACACTCACCCGTCCCCTAATCCTAACCCGTACGCTGACACTAACCCGCGCCCTCACACGTACGCTCCCCCTAGAGTGTTATCGTACCCTCACCTGGACCCTAAACCGTCCCAGTCCCCTAACCCTAACCCTAGCCCGAACCCTAACCCTAACCCTTCCCTGAAGCCTGACCCTCACCCGTCCCCTAATCCTAACCCGTACGCTGACACTAAGCCACGCCCTCACACGTACGCTCCCCCTAGAGCGTTGTCGTACCCTCACCTGGACCCTAAACCGTCCCCGTCCCCTAACCCTAACCCTAGCCCGAACCCTAACCCTAACCCTTCCCCGAAGCCTGACCCTCACCCGTCCCCTAATCCTAACCCGTACGCTGACACTAGCCCGCGCCCTCACACGTACGCTCCCCCTAGAGCGTTGTCGTACCCTCACCTGGACCCTAAACCGTCCCCGTCCCCTAACCCTAACCCTAGCCCGAACCCTAACCCTAACCCTTCCCCGAAGCCTGACCCTCACCCGTCCCCTAATCCTAACCCGTACGCTGACACTAACCCGCGCCCTCACACGTACGCTCCCCCTAGAGTGTTGTCGTACCCTCACCTGGACCCTAAACCGTCCCCGTCCCCTAACCCTAACCCTAGCCCGAACGCTAACCCTAACCCTTCCCCGAAGCCTGACCCTCACCCGTCCCCTAATCCTAACCCGTACGCTGACACTAACCCGCGCCCTCACACGTACGCTCCCCCTAGAGCGTTGTCGTACCCTCACCTGGACCCTAAACCGTCCCCGTCCCCTAACCCTAACCCTAGCCCGAACCCTAACCCTAACCCTTCCCCGAAGCCTGACCCTCACCCGTCCCCTAATCCTAACCCGTACGCTGACAGTAACCCACGCCCTCACACGTACGCTCCCCCTAGAGCGTTGTCGTACCCTCACCTGGACCCTAAACCGTCCCCGTCCCCTAACCCTAACCCTAGCCCGAACCCTAACCCTAACCCTTCCCCGAAGCCTGACCCTCACCCGTCCCCTAATCCTAACCCGTACGCTGACACTAACCCGCGCCCTCACACGTACGCTCCCCCTAGAGTGTTGTCGTACCCTCACCTGGACCCTAAACCGTCCCCGTCCCCTAACCCTAACCCTAGCCCGAACCCTAACCCTAACCCTTCCCCGAAGCCTGACCCTCACCCGTCCCCTAATCCTAACCCGTACGCTGACACTAACCCGCGCCCTCACACGTACGCTCCCCCTAGAGCGTTGTCGTACCCTCACCTGGACCCTAAACCGTCCCCGTCCCCTAACCCTAACCCTAGCCCGAACCCTAACCCTAACCCTGCCCCGAAGCCTGACCCTCACCCATCCCCTAATCCTAACCCGTACGCTGACACTAACCCGCGCCCTCACACGTACGCTCCCCCTAGAGCGTTGTCGTACCCTCACCTGGACCTTAAACTGTCCCCGTCCCCTAACCCTAACCCTAGCCCGAACGCTAACCCTAACCCTTCCCGGAAGCCTGACCCTCACCCGTCCCCTAATCCTAACCCGTACGCTGACACTAACCCGCGCCCTCACACGTACGCTCCCCCTAGAGCGTTGTCGTACCCTCACCTGGACCCTAAACCGTCCCCGTCCCCTAACCCTAACCCTAGCCCGAACCCTAACCCTAACCCTTCCCCGAAGCCTGACCCTCACCCGTCCCCTAATCCTAACCCGTACGCTGACACTAGCCCGCGCCCTCACACGTACGCTCCCCCTAGAGCGTTGTCGTACCCTCACCTGGACCCTAAACCGTCCCCGTCCCCTAACCCTAACCCTAGCCCGAACCCTAACCCTAACACTTCCCCGAAGCCTGACCCTCACCCGTCCCCTAATCCTAACCCGTACGCTGACACTAACCCGCGCCCTCACACGTACGCTCCCCCTAGAGCGTTGTCGTACCCTCACCTGGACCCTAAACCGTCCCCGTCCCCTAACCCTAACCCTAGCCCGAACCCTAACCCTAACCCTTCCCCAAAGCCTGACCCTCACCCGTCCCCTAATCCTAACCCGTACGCTGACACTAACCCGCGCCCTCACACGTACGCTCCCCCTAGAGCGTTGTCGTACCCTCACCTGGACCCTAAACTGTCCCCGTCCCCTAACCCTAACCCTAGCCCGAACCCTAACCATAACACTTCCCCGAAGCGTGACCCTCACCCGTCCCCTAATCCTAAGCCGTACGCTGACACTAACCCGCGCCCTCACACGTACGCTCCCCCTAGAGCGTTGTCGTACCCTCACCTGGACCCTAAACCTTCCCCGTCCCCTAACCCTAACCCTAGCCCGAACCCTAACCCTAACCCTTCCCCGAAGCCTGACCCTCACCCGTCCCCTAATCCTAACCCGTACGCTGACACTAGCCCGCGCCCTCACACGTACGCTCCCCCTAGAGCGTTGTCGTACCCTCACCTGGACCCTAAACCGTCCCCGTCCCCTAACCCTAACCCTAGCCCGAACCCTAACCCTAACCCTTCCCCGAAGCCTGACCCTCACCCGTCCCCTAATCCTAACCCGTACGCTGACACTAACCCGCGCCCTCACACGTACGCTCCCCCTAGAGCGTTGTCGTACCCTCACCTGGACCCTAAACCGTCCCCGTCCCCTAAACCTAACCCTAGCCCGAACCCTAACCCTAACCCTTCCCGGAAGCCTGACCCTCACCCGTCCCCTAATCCTAACCCGTACGCTGACACTAACCCGCGCCCTCACACGTATGCTCCCCCTAGAGCGTTGTCGTACCCTCACCTGGACCCTAAACCGTCCCCGTCCCCTAACCCTAACCCTAGCCCGAACACTAACCCTAACCCTTCCCCGAAGCCTGACCCTCACCCGTCCCCTAATCCTAACCCGTACGCTGACACTAGCCCGCGCCCTCACACGTACGCTCCCCCTAGAGCGTTGTCGTACCCTCACCTGGACCCTAAACCGTCCCCGTCCCCTAACCCTAACCCTAGCCCGAACCCTAACCCTAACCCTTCCCCGAAGCCTGACCCTCACCCGTCCCCTAATCCTAACCCGTACGCTGACACTAGCCCGCGCCCTCACACGTACGCTCCCCCTAGAGCGTTGTCGTACCCTCACCTGGACCCTAAACCGTCCCCGTCCCCTAACCCTAACCCTAGCCCGAACCCTAACCCTAACACTTCCCCGAAGCCTGACCCTCACCCGTCCCCTAATCCTAACCCGTACGCAGACACTAACCCGCGCCCTCACACGTACGCTCCCCCTAGAGCGTTGTCGTACCCTCACCTGGACCCTAAACCGTCCCCGTCCCCTAACCCTAACCCTAGCCCGAACCCTAACCCTAACCCTTCCCCGAAGCCTGACCCTCACCCGTCCCCTAATCCTAACCCGTACGCTGACACTAGCCCGCGCCCTCACACGTACGCTCCCCCTAGAGCGTTGTCGTACCCTCACCTGGACCCTAAACCGTCCCCGTCCCCTAACCCTAACCCTAGCCCGAACCCTAACCCTAACCCTTCCCCGAAGCCTGACCCTCACCCGTCCCCTAATCCTAACCCGTACGCTGACACTAACCCGCGCCCTCACACGTACGCTCCCCCTAGAGCGTTGTCGTACCCTCACCTGGACCCTAAACCGTCCCCGTCCCCTAACCCTAACCCTAGCCCGAACCCTAACCCTAACCCTTCCCCAAAGCCTGACCCTCACCCGTCCCCTAATCCTAACCCGTACGCTGACACTAACCCGCGCCCTCACACGTACGCTCCCCCTAGAGCGTTGTCGTACCCTCACCTGGACCCTAAACTGTCCCCGTCCCCTAACCCTAACCCTAGCCCGAACCCTAACCATAACACTTCCCCGAAGCGTGACCCTCACCCGTCCCCTAATCCTAAGCCGTACGCTGACACTAACCCGCGCCCTCACACGTACGCTCCCCCTAGAGCGTTGTCGTACCCTCACCTGGACCCTAAACCTTCCCCGTCCCCTAACCCTAACCCTAGCCCGAACCCTAACCCTAACCCTTCCCCGAAGCCTGACCCTCACCCGTCCCCTAATCCTAACCCGTACGCTGACACTAGCCCGCGCCCTCACACGTACGCTCCCCCTAGAGCGTTGTCGTACCCTCACCTGGACCCTAAACCGTCCCCGTCCCCTAACCCTAACCCTAGCCCGAACCCTAACCCTAACCCTTCCCCGAAGCCTGACCCTCACCCGTCCCCTAATCCTAACCCGTACGCTGACACTAGCCCGCGCCCTCACACGTACGCTCCCCCTAGAGCGTTGTCGTACCCTCACCTGAACCCTAAACCGTCCCCGTCCCCTAACCCTAACCCTAGCCCGAACCCTAACCCTAACACTTCCCCGAAGCCTGACCCTCACCCGTCCCCTAATCCTAACCCGTACGCTGACACTAACCCGCGCCCTCACACGTACGCTCCCCCTAGAGCGTTGTCGTACCCTCACCTGGACCCTAAACCGTCCCCGTCCCCTAACCCTAACCCTAGCCCGAACCCTAACCCTAACCCTTCCCCGAAGCCTGACCCTCAGCCGTCCCCTAATCCTAACCCGTACGCTGACACTAACCCACGCCCTCACACTAACGCTCCCCCTAGAGCGTTGTCGTACCCTCACCTGGACCCTAAACCGTCCCCGTCCCCTAACCCTAACCCTAGCCCGAACCCTAACCCTAACCCTTCCCCGAAGCCTGACCCTCACCCGTCCCCTAATCCTAACCCGTACGCTGACAGTAACCCGCGCCCTCACACGTACGCTCCCCCTAGAGCGTTGTCGTACCCTCACCTGGACCCTAAACCGTCCCCATCCCCTAACCCTAACCCTAGCCCGAACCCTAACCCTAACCCTTCCCCGAAGCCTGACCCTCACCCGTCCCCTAATCCTAACCCGTACGCTGACACTAACACGCGCCCTCACACGTACGCTCCCCCTAGAGTGTTGTCGTACCCTCACCTGGACCCTAAACCGTCCCCGTCCCCTAACCCTAACCCTAGCCCGAACCCTAACCCTAACCCTTCCCCGAAGCCTGACCCTCACCCGTCCCCTAATCCTAACCCGTACGCTGACACTAACCCGCGCCCTCACACGTACGCTCCCCCTAGAGCGTTGTCGTACCCTCACCTGGACCCTAAACTGTCCCCGTCCCCTAACCCTAACCCTAGCCCGAACCCTAACCCTAACACTTCCCCGAAGCCTGACCCTCACCCGTCCCCTAATCCTAACCCGTACGCTGACACTAACCCGCGCCCTCACACGTACGCTCCCCCTAGAGCGTTGTCGTACCCTCACCTGGACCCTAAACCGTCCCCGTCCCCTAACCCTAACCCTAGCCCGAACCCTAACCCTAACCCTTCCCCGAAGCCTGACCATCACCCGTCCCCTAATCCTAACCCGTACGCTGACACTAACCCGCGCCCTCACACGTACGCTCCCCCTAGAGCGTTGTCGTACCCTCACCTGGACCCTAAACCTTCCCCGTCCCCTAACCCTAACCCTAGCCCGAACCCTAACCCTAACCCTTCCCCGAAGCCTGACCCTCACCCGTCCCCTAATCCTAACCCGTACGCTGACACTAGGCCGCGCCCTCACACGTACGCTCCCCCTAGAGCGTTGTCGTACCCTCACCTGGACCCTAAACCGTCCCCGTCCCCTAACCCTAACCCTAGCCCGAACCCTAACCCTAACCCTTCCCCGAAGCCTGACCCTCACCCGTCCCCTAATCCTAACCCGTACGCTGACACTAACCCGCGCCCTCACACGTACGCTCCCCCTAGAGCGTTGTCGTACCCTCACCTGGACCCTAAACCGTCCCCGTCCCCTAACCCTAACCCTAGCCCGAACGCTAACCCTAACCCTTCCCGGAAGCCTGACCCTCACCCGTCCCCTAATCCTAACCCGTACGCTGACACTAACCCGCGCCCTCACACGTACGCTCCCCCTAGAGCGTTGTCGTACCCTCACCTGGACCCTAAACCGTCCCCGTCCCCTAACCCTAACCCTAGCCCGAACCCTAACCCTAAACCTTCCCCGAAGCCTGACACTCACCCGTCCCCTAATCCTAGCCCGTACGCTGACACTAGCCCGCGCCCTCACACGTACGCTCCCCCTAGAGCGTTGTCGTACCCTCACCTGGACCCTAAACCGTCCCCGTCCCCTAACACTAACCCTAGCCCGAACCCTAACCCTAACCCTTCCCCGAAGCCTGACCCTCACCCGTCCCCTAATCCTAACCCGTACGCTGACACTAGCCCGCGCCCTCACACGTACGCTCCCCCTAGAGCGTTGTCGTACCCTCACCTGGACCCTAAACCGTCCCCGTCCCCTAACCCTAACCCTAGCCCGAACCCTAACCCTAACACTTCCCCGAAGCCTGACCCTCACCCGTCCCCTAATCCTAACCCGTACGCTGACACTAACCCGCGCCCTCACACGTACGCTCCCCCTAGAGCGTTGTCGTACCCTCACCTGGACCCTAAACCGTCCCCGTCCCCTAACCCTAACCCTAGCCCGAACCCTAACCCTAACCCTTCCCCGAAGCCTGACCCTCACCCGTCCCCTAATCCTAACCCGTACGCTGACACTAGCCCGCGCCCTCACACGTACGCTCCCCCTAGAGCATTGTCGTACCCTCACCTGGACCCTAAACCGTCCCCATCCCCTAACCCTAACCCTAGCCCGAACCCTAACCCTAACCCTTCCCCAAAGCCTGACCCTCACCCGTCCCCAATCCTAACCCGTACGCTGACACTAACCCGCGCCCTCACACGTACGCTCCACCTAGAGCGTTCTCGTACCCTCACCTGGACCCTAAACCGTCCCCGTCCCCTAACCCTAACCCTAGCCCGAACCCTAACCCTAACCTTTCCCCGAAGCCTGACCCTCACCCGTCCCCTAATCCTAACCCGTACGCTGACACTAACCCGCGCCCTCACACGTACGCTCCCCCTAGAGTGTTATCGTACCCTCACCTGGACCCTAAACCGTCCCAGTCCCCTAACCCTAACCCTAGCCCGAACCCTAACCCTAACCCTTCCCTGAAGCCTGACCCTCACCCGTCCCCTAATCCTAACCCGTACGCTGACACTAAGCCACGCCCTCACACGTACGCTCCCCCTAGAGCGTTGTCGTACCCTCACCTGGACCCTAAACCGTCCCCGTCCCCTAACCCTAACCCTAGCCCGAACCCTAACCCTAACCCTTCCCCGAAGCCTGACCCTCACCCGTCCCCTAATCCTAACCCGTACGCTGACACTAACCCGCGCCCTCACACGTACGCTCCCCCTAGAGCGTTGTCGTACCCTCACCTGGACCCTAAACCGTCCCCGTCCCCTAACCCTAACCCTAGCCCGAACCCTAACCCTAACCCTTCCCCGAAGCCTGACCCTCACCCGTCCCCTAATCCTAACCCGTACGCTGACACTAGCCCGCGCCCTCACACGTACGCTCCCCCTAGAGCGTTGTCGTACCCTCACCTGGACCCTAAACCGTCCCCGTCCCCTAACCCTAACCCTAGCCCGAACCCTAACCCTAACCCTTCCCCGAAGCCTGACCCTCACCCGTCCCCTAATCCTAACCCGTACGCTGACACTAACCCGCGCCCTCACACGTACGCTCCCCCTAGAGCGTTGTCGTACCCTCACCTGGACCCTAAACCGTCCCCGTCCCCTAACCCTAACCCTAGCCCGAACGCTAACCCTAACCCTTCCCGGAAGCCTGACCCTCACCCGTCCCCTAATCCTAACCCGTACGCTGACACTAACCCGCGCCCTCACACGTACGCTCCCCCTAGAGCGTTGTCGTACCCTCACCTGGACCCTAAACCGTCCCCGTCCCCTAACCCTAACCCTAGCCCGAACCCTAACCCTAACCCTTCCCCGAAGCCTGACCCTCACCCGTCCCCTAATCCTAACCCGTACGCTGACAGTAACCCACGCCCTCACACGTACGCTCCCCCTAGAGCGTTGTCGTACCCTCACCTGGACCCTAAACCGTCCCCGTCCCCTAACCCTAACCCTAGCCCGAACCCTAACCCTAACCCTTCCCCGAAGCCTGACCCTCACCCGTCCCCTAATCCTAACCCGTACGCTGACACTAACCCGCGCCCTCACACGTACGCTCCCCCTAGAGTGTTGTCGTACCCTCACCTGGACCCTAAACCGTCCCCGTCCCCTAACCCTAACCCTAGCCCGAACCCTAACCCTAACCCTTCCCCGAAGCCTGACCCTCACCCGTCCCCTAATCCTAACCCGTACGCTGACACTAACCCGCGCCCTCACACGTACGCTCCCCCTAGAGCGTTGTCGTACCCTCACCTGGACCCTAAACCGTCCCCGTCCCCTAACCCTAACCCTAGCCCGAACCCTAACCCTAACCCTGCCCCGAAGCCTGACCCTCACCCGTCCCCTAATCCTAACCCGTACGCTGACACTAACCCGCGCCCTCACACGTACGCTCCCCCTAGAGCGTTGTCGTACCCTCACCTGGACCTTAAACTGTCCCCGTCCCCTAACCCTAACCCTAGCCCGAACGCTAACCCTAACCCTTCCCGGAAGCCTGACCCTCACCCGTCCCCTAATCCTAACCCGTACGCTGACACTAACCCGCGCCCTCACACGTACGCTCCCCCTAGAGCGTTGTCGTACCCTCACCTGGACCCTAAACCGTCCCCGTCCCCTAACCCTAACCCTAGCCCGAACCCTAACCCTAACCCTTCCCCGAAGCCTGACCCTCACCCGTCCCCTAATCCTAACCCGTACGCTGACACTAGCCCGCGCCCTCACACGTACGCTCCCCCTAGAGCGTTGTCGTACCCTCACCTGGACCCTAAACCGTCCCCGTCCCCTAACCCTAACCCTAGCCCGAACCCTAACCCTAACACTTCCCCGAAGCCTGACCCTCACCCGTCCCCTAATCCTAACCCGTACGCTGACACTAACCCGCGCCCTCACACGTACGCTCCCCCTAGAGCGTTGTCGTACCCTCACCTGGACCCTAAACCGTCCCCGTCCCCTAACCCTAACCCTAGCCCGAACCCTAACCCTAACCCTTCCCCAAAGCCTGACCCTCACACGTCCCCTAATCCTAACCCGTACGCTGACACTAACCCGCGCCCTCACACGTACGCTCCCCCTAGAGCGTTGTCGTACCCTCACCTGGACCCTAAACTGTCCCCGTCCCCTAACCCTAACCCTAGCCCGAACCCTAACCATAACACTTCCCCGAAGCGTGACCCTCACCCGTCCCCTAATCCTAAGCCGTACGCTGACACTAACCCGCGCCCTCACACGTACGCTCCCCCTAGAGCGTTGTCGTACCCTCACCTGGACCCTAAACCTTCCCCGTCCCCTAACCCTAACCCTAGCCCGAACCCTAACCCTAACCCTTCCCCGAAGCCTGACCCTCACCCGTCCCCTAATCCTAACCCGTACGCTGACACTAGCCCGCGCCCTCACACGTACGCTCCCCCTAGAGCGTTGTCGTACCCTCACCTGGACCCTAAACCGTCCCCGTCCCCTAACCCTAACCCTAGCCCGAACCCTAACCCTAACCCTTCCCCGAAGCCTGACCCTCACCCGTCCCCTAATCCTAACCCGTACGCTGACACTAACCCGCGCCCTCACACGTACGCTCCCCCTAGAGCGTTGTCGTACCCTCACCTGGACCCTAAACCGTCCCCGTCCCCTAACCCTAACCCTAGCCCGAACCCTAACCCTAACCCTTCCCGGAAGCCTGACCCTCACCCGTCCCCTAATCCTAACCCGTACGCTGACACTAACCCGCGCCCTCACACGTATGCTCCCCCTAGAGCGTTGTCGTACCCTCACCTGGACCCTAAACCGTCCCCGTCCCCTAACCCTAACCCTAGCCCGAACACTAACCCTAACCCTTCCCCGAAGCCTGACCCTCACCCGTCCCCTAATCCTAACCCGTACGCTGACACTAGCCCGCGCCCTCACACGTACGCTCCCCCTAGAGCGTTGTCGTACCCTCACCTGGACCCTAAACCGTCCCCGTCCCCTAACCCTAACCCTAGCCCGAACCCTAACCCTAACCCTTCCCCGAAGCCTGACCCTCACCCGTCCCCTAATCCTAACCCGTACGCTGACACTAGCCCGCGCCCTCACACGTACGCTCCCCCTAGAGCGTTGTCGTACCCTCACCTGGACCCTAAACCGTCCCCGTCCCCTAACCCTAACCCTAGCCCGAACCCTAACCCTAACACTTCCCCGAAGCCTGACCCTCACCCGTCCCCTAATCCTAACCCGTACGCAGACACTAACCCGCGCCCTCACACGTACGCTCCCCCTAGAGCGTTGTCGTACCCTCACCTGGACCCTAAACCGTCCCCGTCCCCTAACCCTAACCCTAGCCCGAACCCTAACCCTAACCCTTCCCCGAAGCCTGACCCTCACCAGTCCCCTAATCCTAACCCGTACGCTGACACTAGCCCGCGCCCTCACACGTACGCTCCCCCTAGAGCGTTGTCGTACCCTCACCTGGACCCTAAACCGTCCCCGTCCCCTAACCCTAACCCTAGCCCGAACCCTAACCCTAACCCTTCCCCGAAGCCTGACCCTCACCCGTCCCCTAATCCTAACCCGTACGCTGACACTAACCCACGCCCTCACACGTACGCTCCCCCTAGAGCGTTGTCGTACCCTCACCTGGACCCTAAACCGTCCCCGTCCCCTAACCCTAACCCTAGCCCGAACCCTAACCCTAACCCTTCCCCAAAGCCTGACCCTCACCCGTCCCCTAATCCTAACCCGTACGCTGACACTAACCCGCGCCCTCACACGTACGCTCCCCCTAGAGCGTTGTCGTACCCTCACCTGGACCCTAAACCGTCCCCGTCCCCTAACCCTAACCCTAGCCCGAACCCTAACCCTAACCCTTCCCCGAAGCCTGACCCTCACCCGTCCCCTAATCCTAACCCGTACGCTGACACTAACCCGCGCCCTCACACGTACGCTCCCCCTAGAGCGTTGTCGTACCCTCACCTGGACCCTAAACCGTCCCCGTCCCCTAACCCTAACCCTAGCCCGAACCCTAACCCTAACCCTTCCCGGAAGCCTGACCCTCACCCGTCCCCTAATCCTAACCCGTACGCTGACACTAACCCGCGCCCTCACACGTATGCTCCCCCTAGAGCGTTGTCGTACCCTCACCTGGACCCTAAACCGTCCCCGTCCCCTAACCCTAACCCTAGCCCGAACACTAACCCTAACCCTTCCCCGAAGCCTGACCCTCACCCGTCCCCTAATCCTAACCCGTACGCTGACACTAGCCCGCGCCCTCACACGTACGCTCCCCCTAGAGCGTTGTCGTACCCTCACCTGGACCCTAAACCGTCCCCGTCCCCTAACCCTAACCCTAGCCCGAACCCTAACCCTAACCCTTCCCCGAAGCCTGACCCTCACCCGTCCCCTAATCCTAACCCGTACGCTGACACTAGCCCGCGCCCTCACACGTACGCTCCCCCTAGAGCGTTGTCGTACCCTCACCTGGACCCTAAACCGTCCCCGTCCCCTAACCCTAACCCTAGCCCGAACCCTAACCCTAACACTTCCCCGAAGCCTGACCCTCACCCGTCCCCTACTCCTAACCCGTACGCAGACACTAACCCGCGCCCTCACACGTACGCTCCCCCTAGAGCGTTGTCGTACCCTCACCTGGACCCTAAACCGTCCCCGTCCCCTAACCCTAACCCTAGCCCGAACCCTAACCCTAACCCTTCCCCGAAGCCTGACCCTCACCCGTCCCCTAATCCTAACCCGTACGCTGACACTAGCCCGCGCCCTCACACGTACGCTCCCCCTAGAGCGTTGTCGTACCCTCACCTGGACCCTAAACCGTCCCCGTCCCCTAACCCTAACCCTAGCCCGAACCCTAACCCTAACCCTTCCCCGAAGCCTGACCCTCACCCGTCCCCTAATCCTAACCCGTACGCTGACACTAACCCGCGCCCTCACACGTACGCTCCCCCTAGAGCGTTGTCGTACCCTCACCTGGACCCTAAACCGTCCCCGTCCCCTAACCCTAACCCTAGCCCGAACCCTAACCCTAACCCTTCCCCGAAGCCTGACCCTCACCCATCCCCTAATCCTAACCCGTACGCTGACAGTAACCCGCGCCCTCACACGTACGCTCCCCCTAGAGCGTTGTCGTACCCTCACCTGGACCCTAAACCGTCCCCGTCCCCTAACCCTAACCCTAGCCCGAACCCTAACCCTAACACTTCCCCGAAGCCTGACCCTCACCCGTCCCCTAATCCTAACCCGTACGCTGACACTAACCCGCGCCCTCACACGTACGCTCCCCCTAGAGTGTTGTCGTACCCTCACCTGGACCCTAAACCGTCCCCGTCCCCTAACCCTAACCCTAGCCCGAACCCTAACCCTAACCCTTCCCCGAAGCCTGACCCTCACCTGTCCCCTAATCCTAACCCGTACGCTGACACTAACCCGCGCCCTCACACGTACGCTCCCCCTAGAGCGTTGTCGTACCCTCACCTGGACCCTAAACCGTCCCCGTCCCCTAACCCTAACCCTAGCCCGAACCCTAACCCTAACCCTTCCCCGAAGCCTGACCCTCACCCGTCCCCTAATCCTAACCCGTACGCTTACACTAACCCGCGCCCTCACACGTACGCTCCCCCTAGAGCGTTGTCGTACCCTCACCTGGACCCTAAACTGTCCCCGTCCCCTAACCCTAACCCTAGCCCGAACGCTAACCCTAACCCTTCCCGGAAGCCTGACCCTCACCCGTCCCCTAATCCTAACCCGTACGCTGACACTAACCCGCGCCCTCACACGTACGCTCCCCCTAGAGCGTTGTCGTACCCTCACCTGGACCCTAAACCGTCCCCGTCCCCTAACCCTAACCCTAGCCCGAACCCTAACCCTAACCCTTCCCCGAAGCCTGACCCTCACCCGTCCCCTAATCCTAACCCGTACGCTGACACTAGCCCGCGCCCTCACACGTACGCTCCCCCTAGAGCGTTGTCGTACCCTCACCTGGACCCTAAACCGTCCCCGTCCCCTAACCCTAACCCTAGCCCGAACCCTAACCCTAACCCTTCCCCGAAGCCTGACCCTCACCCGTCCCCTAATCCTAACCCGTACGCTGACCCTAGCCCGCGCCCTCACACGTACGCTCCCCCTAGAGCGTTGTCGTACCCTCACCTGGACCCTAAACCGTCCCCGTCCCCTAACCCTAACCCTAGCCCGAACCCTAACCCTAACACTTCCCCGAAGCCTGACCCTCACCCGTCCCCTAATCCTAACCCGTACGCTGACACTAACCCGCGCCCTCACACGTACGCTCCCCCTAGAGCGTTGTCGTACCCTCACCTGGACCCTAAACCGTCCCCGTCCCCTAACCCTAACCCTAGCCCGAACGCTAACCCTAAACCTTCCCCGAAGCCTGACCCTCACCCGTCCCCTAATCCTAACCCGTACACTGACACTAGCCCGCGCCCTCACACGTACGCTCCCCCTAGAGCGTTGTCGTACCCTCACCTGGACCCTAAACCGTCCCCGTCCCCTAACCCTAACCCTAGCCCGAACCCTAACCCTAACCCTTCCCCGAAGCCTGACCCTCACCCGTCCCCTAATCCTAACCCGTACGCTGACACTAACCCGCGCCCTCACACGTACGCTCCCCCTAGAGCGTTGTCGTACCCTCACCTGGACCCTAAACCGTCCCCGTCCCCTAACCCTAACCCTAGCCCGAACCCTAACCCTAACCCTTCCCCGAAGCCTGACCCTCACCCGTCCCCTAATCCTAACCCGTACGCTGACACTAACCCGCGCCCTCACACGTACGCTCCCCCTAGAGCGTTGTCGTACCCTCACCTGGACCCTAAACCGTCCCCGTCCCCTAACCCTAACCCTAGCCCGAACCCTAACCCTAACCCTTCCCCGAAGCCTGACCCTCACCCGTCCCCTAATCCTAACCCGTACGCTGACACTAACCCGCGCCCTCACACGTACGCTCCCCCTAGAGCGTTGTCGTACCCTCACCTGGACCCTAAACCGTCCCCGTCCCCTAACCCTAACCCTAGCCCGAACCCTAACCCTAACCCTTCCCCGAAGCCTGACCCTCACCCGTCCCCTAATCCTAACCCGTACGCTGACACTAACCCGCGCCCTCACACGTACGCTCCCCCTAGAGCGTTGTCGTACCCTCACCTGGACCCTAAACTGTCCCCGTCCCCTAACCCTAACCCTAGCCCGAACGCTAACCCTAACCCTTCCCGGAAGCCTGACCCTCACCCGTCCCCTAATCCTAACCCGTACGCTGACACTAACCCGCGCCCTCACACGTACGCTCCCCCTAGAGCGTTGTCGAACCCTCACCTGGACCCTAAACCGTCCCCGTCCCCTAACCCTAACCCTAGCCCGAACCCTAACCCTAACCCTTCCCCGAAGCCTGACCCTCACCCGTCCCCTAATCCTAACCCGTACGCTGACACTAGCCCGCGCCCTCACACGTACGCTCCCCCTAGAGCGTTGTCGTACCCTCACCTGGACCCTAAACCGTCCCCGTCCCCTAACCCTAACCCTAGCCCGAACCCTAACCCTAACCCTTCCCCGAAGCCTGACCCTCACCCGTCCCCTAATCCTAACCCGTACGCTGACCCTAGCCCGCGCCCTCACACGTACGCTCCCCCTAGAGCGTTGTCGTACCCTCACCTGGACCCTAAACCGTCCCCGTCCCCTAACCCTAACCCTAGCCCGAACCCTAACCCTAACACTTCCCCGAAGCCTGACCCTCACCCGTCCCCTAATCCTAACCCGTACGCTGACACTAACCCGCGCCCTCACACGTACGCTCCCCCTAGAGCGTTGTCGTACCCTCACCTGGACCCTAAACCGTCCCCGTCCCCTAACCCTAACCCTAGCCCGAACCCTAACCCTAACCCTTCCCCGAAGCCTGACCCTCACCCGTCCCCTAATCCTAACCCGTACGCTGACAATAGCCCGCGCCCTCACACGTACGCTCCCCCTAGAGCGTTGTCGTACCCTCACCTGGACCCTAAACCGTCCCCGTCCCCTAACCCTAACCCTAGCCCGAACCCTAACCCTAACACTTCCCCGAAGCCTGACCCTCACCCGTCCCCTAATCCTAACCCGTACGCTGACACTAACCCGCGCCCTCACACGTACGCTCCCCCTAGAGCGTTGTCGTACCCTCACCTGGACCCTAAACCGTCCCCGTCCCCTAACCCTAACCCTAGCCCGAACCCTAACCCTAACCCTTCCCCGAAGCCTGACCCTCACCCGTCCCCTAATCCTAACCCGTACGCTGACACTAGCCCGCGCCCTCACACGTACGCTCCCCCTAGAGCGTTGTCGTACCCTCACCTGGACCCTAAACCGTCCCCGTCCCCTAACCCTAACCCTAGCCCGAACCCTAACCCTAACCCTTCCCCGAAGCCTGACCCTCACCCGTCCCCTAATCCTAACCCGTACGCTGACACTAGCCCGCGCCCTCACACGTACGCTCCCCCTAGAGCGTTGTCGTACCCTCACCTGGACCCTAAACCGTCCCCGTCCCCTAACCCTAACCCTAGCCCGAACCCTAACCCTAACACTTCCCCGAAGCCTGACCCTCACCCGTCCCCTAATCCTAACCCGTACGCTGACACTAACCCGCGCCCTCACACGTACGCTCCCCCTAGAGCGTTGTCGTACCCTCACCTGGACCCTAAACCGTCCCCGTCCCCTAACCCTAACCCTAGCCCGAACCCTAACCCTAACCCTTCCCCGAAGCCTGACCCTCACCCGTCCCCTAATCCTAACCCGTACGCTGACACTAGCCCGCGCCCTCACACGTACGCTCCCCCTAGAGCGTTGTCGTACCCTCACCTGGACCCTAAACCGTCCCCGTCCCCTAACCCTAACCCTAGCCCGAACCCTAACCCTAACCCTTCCCCGAAGCCTGACCCTCACCCGTCCCCTAATCCTAACCCGTACGCTGACCCTAGCCCGCGCCCTCACACGTACGCTCCCCCTAGAGCGTTGTCGTACCCTCACCTGGACCCTAAACCGTCCCCGTCCCCTAACCCTAACCCTAGCCCGAACCCTAACCCTAACACTTCCCCGAAGCCTGACCCTCACCCGTCCCCTAATCCTAACCCGTACGCTGACACTAACCCGCGCCCTCACACGTACGCTCCCCCTAGAGCGTTGTCGTACCCTCACCTGGACCCTAAACCGTCCCCGTCCCCTAACCCTAACCCTAGCCCGAACCCTAACCCTAACCCTTCCCCGAAGCCTGACCCTCACCCGTCCCCTAATCCTAACCCGTACACTGACACTAGCCCGCGCCCTCACACGTACGCTCCCCCTAGAGCGTTGTCGTACCCTCACCTGGACCCTAAACCGTCCCCGTCCCCTAACCCTAACCCTAGCCCGAACCCTAACCCTAACCCTTCCCCGAAGCCTGACCCTCACCCGTCCCCTAATCCTAACCCGTACGCTGACACTAACCCGCGCCCTCACACGTACGCTCCCCCTAGAGCGTTGTCGTACCCTCACCTGGACCCTAAACCGTCCCCGTCCCCTAACCCTAACCCTAGCCCGAACCCTAACCCTAACCCTTCCCCGAAGCCTGACCCTCACCCGTCCCCTAATCCTAACCCGTACGCTGACACTAACCCGCGCCCTCACACGTACGCTCCCCCTAGAGTGTTGTCGTACCCTCACCTGGACCCTAAACCGTCCCCGTCCCCTAACCCTAACCCTAGCCCGAACCCTAACCCTAACCCTTCCCCGAAGCCTGACCCTCACCCGTCCCCTAATCCTAACCCGTACGCTGACACTAACCCGCGCCCTCACACGTACGCTCCCCCTAGAGCGTTGTCGTACCCTCACCTGGACCCTAAACCGTCCCCGTCCCCTAACCCTAACCCTAGCCCGAACCCTAACCCTAACCCTTCCCCGAAGCCTGACCCTCACCCGTCCCCTAATCCTAACCCGTACGCTGACACTAACCCGCGCCCTCACACGTACGCTCCCCCTAGAGCGTTGTCGTACCCTCACCTGGACCCTAAACCGTCCCCGTCCCCTAACCCTAACCCTAGCCCGAACCCTAACCCTAACCCTTCCCCGAAGCCTGACCCTCACCCGTCCCCTAATCCTAACCCGTACGCTGACACTAACCCGCGCCCTCACACGTACGCTCCCCCTAGAGCGTTGTCGTACCCTCACCTGGACCCTAAACTGTCCCCGTCCCCTAACCCTAACCCTAGCCCGAACGCTAACCCTAACCCTTCCCGGAAGCCTGACCCTCACCCGTCCCCTAATCCTAACCCGTACGCTGACACTAACCCGCGCCCTCACACGTACGCTCCCCCTAGAGCGTTGTCGTACCCTCACCTGGACCCTAAACCGTCCCCGTCCCCTAACCCTAACCCTAGCCCGAACCCTAACCCTAACCCTTCCCCGAAGCCTGACCCTCAGCCGTCCCCTAATCCTAACCCGTACGCTGACACTAGCCCGCGCCCTCACACGTACGCTCCCCCTAGAGCGTTGTCGTACCCTCACCTGGACCCTAAACCGTCCCCGTCCCCTAACCCTAACCCTAGCCCGAACCCTAACCCTAACCCTTCCCCGAAGCCTGACCCTCACCCGTCCCCTAATCCTAACCCGTACGCTGACCCTAGCCCGCGCCCTCACACGTACGCTCCCCCTAGAGCGTTGTCGTACCCTCACCTGGACCCTAAACCGTCCCCGTCCCCTAACCCTAACCCTAGCCCGAACCCTAACCCTAACACTTCCCCGAAGTCTGACCCTCACCCGTCCCCTAATCCTAACCCGTACGCTGACACTAACCCGCGCCCTCACACGTACGCTCCCCCTAGAGCGTTTTCGTACCCTCACCTGGACCCTAAACCGTCCCCGTCCCCTAACCCTAACCCTAGCCCGAACCCTAACCCTAACCCTTCCCCGAAGCCTGACCCTCACCCGTCCCCTAATCCTAACCCGTACGCTGACAATAGCCCGCGCCCTCACACGTACGCTCCCCCTAGAGCGTTGTCGTACCCTCACCTGGACCCTAAACCGTCCCCGTCCCCTAACCCTAACCCTAGCCCGAACCCTAACCCTAACACTTCCCCGAAGCCTGACCCTCACCCGTCCCCTAATCCTAACCCGTACGCTGACACTAACCCGCGCCCTCACACGTACGCTCCCCCTAGAGCGTTGTCGTACCCTCACCTGGACCCTAAACCGTCCCCGTCCCCTAACCCTAACCCTAGCCCGAACCCTAACCCTAACCCTTCCCCGAAGCCTGACCCTCACCCGTCCCCTAATCCTAACCCGTACGCTGACACTAGCCCGCGCCCTCACACGTACGCTCCCCCTAGAGCGTTGTCGTACCCTCACCTGGACCCTAAACCGTCCCCGTCCCCTAACCCTAACCCTAGCCCGAACCCTAACCCTAACCCTTCCCCGAAGCCTGACCCTCACCCGTCCCCTAATCCTAACCCGTACGCTGACACTAGCCCGCGCCCTCACACGTACGCTCCCCCTAGAGCGTTGTCGTACCCTCACCTGGACCCTAAACCGTCCCCGTCCCCTAACCCTAACCCTAGCCCGAACCCTAACCCTAACACTTCCCCGAAGCCTGACCCTCACCCGTCCCCTAATCCTAACCCGTACGCTGACACTAACCCGCGCCCTCACACGTACGCTCCCCCTAGAGCGTTGTCGTACCCTCACCTGGACCCTAAACCGTCCCCGTCCCCTAACCCTAACCCTAGCCCGAACCCTAACCCTAACCCTTCCCCGAAGCCTGACCCTCACCCGTCCCCTAATCCTAACCCGTACGCTGACACTAGCCCGCGCCCTCACACGTACGCTCCCCCTAGAGCGTTGTCGTACCCTCACCTGGACCCTAAACCGTCCCCGTCCCCTAACCCTAACCCTAGCCCGAACCCTAACCCTAACCCTTCCCCGAAGCCTGACCCTCACCCGTCCCCTAATCCTAACCCGTACGCTGACCCTAGCCCGCGCCCTCACACGTACGCTCCCCCTAGAGCGTTGTCGTACCCTCACCTGGACCCTAAACCGTCCCCGTCCCCTAACCCTAACCCTAGCCCGAACCCTAACCCTAACACTTCCCCGAAGCCTGACCCTCACCCGTCCCCTAATCCTAACCCGTACGCTGACACTAACCCGCGCCCTCACACGTACGCTCCCCCTAGAGCGTTGTCGTACCCTCACCTGGACCCTAAACCGTCCCCGTCCCCTAACCCTAACCCTAGCCCGAACCCTAACCCTAACCCTTCCCCGAAGCCTGACCCTCACCCGTCCCCTAATCCTAACCCGTACACTGACACTAGCCCGCGCCCTCACACGTACGCTCCCCCTAGAGCGTTGTCGTACCCTCACCTGGACCCTAAACCGTCCCCGTCCCCTAACCCTAACCCTAGCCCGAACCCTAACCCTAACCCTTCCCCGAAGCCTGACCCTCACCCGTCCCCTAATCCTAACCCGTACGCTGACACTAACCCGCGCCCTCACACGTACGCTCCCCCTAGAGCGTTGTCGTACCCTCACCTGGACCCTAAACCGTCCCCGTCCCCTAACCCTAACCCTAGCCCGAACCCTAACCCTAACCCTTCCCCGAAGCCTGACCCTCACCCGTCCCCTAATCCTAACCCGTACGCTGACACTAACCCGCGCCCTCACACGTACGCTCCCCCTAGAGCGTTGTCGTACCCTCACCTGGACCCTAAACCGTCCCCGTCCCCTAACCCTAACCCTAGCCCGAACCCTAACCCTAACCCTTCCCCGAAGCCTGACCCTCACCCGTCCCCTAATCCTAACCCGTACGCTGACACTAACCCGCGCCCTCACACGTACGCTCCCCCTAGAGTGTTGTCGTACCCTCACCTGGACCCTAAACCGTCCCCGTCCCCTAACCCTAACCCTAGCCCGAACCCTAACCCTAACCCTTCCCCGAAGCCTGACCCTCACCCGTCCCCTAATCCTAACCCGTACGCTGACACTAACCCGCGCCCTCACACGTACGCTCCCCCTAGAGCGTTGTCGTACCCTCACCTGGACCCTAAACCGTCCCCGTCCCCTAACCCTAACCCTAGCCCGAACCCTAACCCTAACCCTTCCCCGAAGCCTGACCCTCACCCGTCCCCTAATCCTAACCCGTACGCTTACACTAACCCGCGCCCTCACACGTACGCTCCCCCTAGAGCGTTGTCGTACCCTCACCTGGACCCTAAACTGTCCCCGTCCCCTAACCCTAACCCTAGCCCGAACGCTAACCCTAACCCTTCCCGGAAGCCTGACCCTCACCCGTCCCCTAATCCTAACCCGTACGCTGACACTAACCCGCGCCCTCACACGTACGCTCCCCCTAGAGCGTTGTCGTACCCTCACCTGGACCCTAAACCGTCCCCGTCCCCTAACCCTAACCCTAGCCCGAACCCTAACCCTAACCCTTCCCCGAAGCCTGACCCTCACCCGTCCCCTAATGCTAACCCGTACGCTGACACTAGCCCGCGCCCTCACACGTACGCTCCCCCTAGAGCGTTGTCGTACCCTCACCTGGACCCTAAACCGTCCCCGTCCCCTAACCCTAACCCTAGCCCGAACCCTAACCCTAACCCTTCCCCGAAGCCTGACCCTCACCCGTCCCCTAATCCTAACCCGTACGCTGACCCTAGCCCGCGCCCTCACACGTACGCTCCCCCTAGAGCGTTGTCGTACCCTCACCTGGACCCTAAACCGTCCCCGTCCCCTAACCCTAACCCTAGCCCGAACCCTAACCCTAACACTTCCCCGAAGCCTGACCCTCACCCGTCCCCTAATCCTAACCCGTACGCTGACACTAACCCGCGCCCTCACACGTACGCTCCCCCTAGAGCGTTGTCGTACCCTCACCTGGACCCTAAACCGTCCCCGTCCCCTAACCCTAACCCTAGCCCGAACCCTAACCCTAACCCTTCCCCGAAGCCTGACCCTCACCCGTCCCCTAATCCTAACCCGTACGCTGACACTAGCCCGCGCCCTCACACGTACGCTCCCCCTAGAGCGTTGTCGTACCCTCACCTGGACCCTAAACCGTCCCCGTCCCCTAACCCTAACCCTAGCCCGAACCCTAACCCTAACACTTCCCCGAAGCCTGACCCTCACCCGTCCCCTAATCCTAACCCGTACGCTGACACTAACCCGCGCCCTCACACGTACGCTCCCCCTAGAGCGTTGTCGTACCCTCACCTGGACCCTAAACCGTCCCCGTCCCCTAACCCTAACCCTAGCCCGAACCCTAACCCTAACCCTTCCCCGAAGCCTGACCCTCACCCGTCCCCTAATCCTAACCCGTACACTGACACTAGCCCGCGCCCTCACACGTACGCTCCCCCTAGAGCGTTGTCGTACCCTCACCTGGACCCTAAACCGTCCCCGTCCCCTAACCCTAACCCTAGCCCGAACCCTAACCCTAACCCTTCCCCGAAGCCTGACCCTCACCCGTCCCCTAATCCTAACCCGTACGCTGACACTAACCCGCGCCCTCACACGTACGCTCCCCCTAGAGCGTTGTCGTACCCTCACCTGGACCCTAAACCGTCCCCGTCCCCTAACCCTAACCCTAGCCCGAACCCTAACCCTAACCCTTCCCCGAAGCCTGACCCTCACCCGTCCCCTAATCCTAACCCGTACGCTGACACTAACCCGCGCCCTCACACGTACGCTCCCCCTAGAGTGTTGTCGTACCCTCACCTGGACCCTAAACCGTCCCCGTCCCCTAACCCTAACCCTAGCCCGAACCCTAACCCTAACCCTTCCCCGAAGCCTGACCCTCACCCGTCCCCTAATCCTAACCCGTACGCTGACACTAACCCGCGCCCTCACACGTACGCTCCCCCTAGAGCGTTGTCGTACCCTCACCTGGACCCTAAACCGTCCCCGTCCCCTAACCCTAACCCTAGCCCGAACCCTAACCCTAACCCTTCCCCGAAGCCTGACCCTCACCCGTCCCCTAATCCTAACCCGTACGCTGACACTAACCCGCGCCCTCACACGTACGCTCCCCCTAGAGCGTTGTCGTACCCTCACCTGGACCCTAAACTGTCCCCGTCCCCTAACCCTAACCCTAGCCCGAACGCTAACCCTAACCCTTCCCGGAAGCCTGACCCTCACCCGTCCCCTAATCCTAACCCGTACGCTGACACTAACCCGCGCCCTCACACGTACGCTCCCCCTAGAGCGTTGTCGTACCCTCACCTGGACCCTAAACCGTCCCCGTCCCCTAACCCTAACCCTAGCCCGAACCCTAACCCTAACCCTTCCCCGAAGCCTGACCCTCACCCGTCCCCTAATCCTAACCCGTACGCTGACACTAACCCGCGCCCTCACACGTACGCTCCCCCTAGAGCGTTGTCGTACCCTCACCTGGACCCTAAACCGTCCCCGTCCCCTAACCCTAACCCTAGCCCGAACCCTAACCCTAACACTTCCCCGAAGCCTGACCCTCACACGTCCCCTAATCCTAACCCGTACGCTGACACTAGCCCACGCCCTCACACGTACGCTCCCCCTAGAGCGTTGTCGTACCCTCACCTGGACCCTAAACCGTCCCCGTCCCCTAACCCTAACCCTAGCCCGAACCCTAACCCTAACACTTCCCCGAAGCCTGACCCTCACCCGTCCCCTAATCCTAACCCGTACGCTGACACTAACCCGCGCCCTCACACGTACGCTCCCCCTAGAGCGTTGTCGTACCCTCACCTGGACCCTAAACCGTCCCCGTCCCCTAACCCTAACCCTAGCCCGAACCCTAACCCTAACCCTTCCCCGAAGCCTGACCCTCACCCGTCCCCTAATCCTAACCCGTACGCTGACACTAACCCGCGCCCTCACACGTACGCTCCCCCTAGAGCGTTGTCGTACCCTCACCTGGACCCTAAACCGTCCCCGTCCCCTAACCCTAACCCTAGCCCGAACCCTAACCCTAACCCTTCCCCGAAGCCTGACCCTCACCCGTCCCCTAATCCTAACCCGTACGCTGACACTAACCCGTGCCCTCACACGTACGCTCCCCCTAGAGCGTTGTCGTACCCTCACCTGGACCCTAAACTGTCCCCGTCCCCTAACCCTAACCCTAGCCCGAACGCTAACCCTAACCCTTCCCGGAAGCCTGACCCTCACCCGTCCCCTAATCCTAACCCGTACGCTGACACTAACCCGCGCCCTCACACGTACGCTCCCCCTAGAGCGTTGTCGTACCCTCACCTGGACCCTAAACCGTCCCCGTCCCCTAACCCTAACCCTAGCCCGAACCCTAACCCTAACCCTTCCCCGAAGCCTGACCCTCACCCGTCCCCTAATCCTAACCCGTACGCTGACACTAGCCCGCGCCCTCACACGTACGCTCCCCCTAGAGCGTTGTCGTACCCTCACCTGGACCCTAAACCGTCCCCGTCCCCTAACCCTAACCCTAGCCCGAACCCTAACCCTAACACTTCCCCGAAGCCTGACCCTCACCCGTCCCCTAATCCTAACCCGTACGCTGACACTAACCCGCGCCCTCACACGTACGCTCCCCCTAGAGCGTTGTCGTACCCTCACCTGGACCCTAAACCGTCCCCGTCCCCTAACCCTAACCCTAGCCCGAACCCTAACCCTAACCCTTCCCCGAAGCCTGACCCTCACCCGTCCCCTAATCCTAACCCGTACGCTGACACTAACCCGCGCCCTCACACGTACGCTCCCCCTAGAGCGTTGTCGTACCCTCACCTGGACCCTAAACTGTCCCCGTCCCCTAACCCTAACCCTAGCCCGAACCCTAACCCTAACACTTCCCCGAAGCCTGACCCTCACCCGTCCCCTAATCCTAACCCGTACGCTGACACTAACCCGCGCCCTCACACGTACGCTCCCCCTAGAGCGTTATCGTACCCTCACCTGGACCCTAAACCGTCCCCGTCCCCTAACCCTAACCCTAGCCCGAACCCTAACCCTAACCCTTCCCCGAAGCCTGACCCTCACCCGTCCCCTAATCCTAACCCGTACGCTGACACTAACCCGCGCCCTCACACGTACGCTCCCCCTAGAGCGTTGTCGTACCCTCACCTGGACCCTAAACCGTCCCCGTCCCCTAACCCTAACCCTAGCCCGAACCCTAACCCTAACCCTTCCCCGAAGCCTGACCCTCACCCGTCCCCTAATCCTAACCCGTACGCTGACACTAACCCGCGCCCTCTCACGTACGCTCCCCCTAGAGCGTTGTCGTACCCTCACCTGGACCCTAAACCGTCCCCGTCCCCTAACCCTAGCCCTAGACCGAACCCTAACCCTAACACTTCCCCGAAGCCTGACCCTCACCCGTCCCCTAATCCTAACCCGTACGCTGACACTAACCCGCGCCCTCACACGTACGCTCCCCCTAGAGCGTTGTCGTACCCTCATCTGGACCCTAAACCGTCCCCGTCCCCTAACCCTAACCCTAGCCCGAACCCTAACCCTAACCCTTCCCCGAAGCCTGACCCACACCCGTCCCCTAATCCTAACCCGTACGCTGACACTAAACCGCGCCCTCACACGTACGCTCCCCCTAGAGCGTTGTCGTACCCTCACCTGGACCCTAAACCGTCCCCGTCCCCTAACCCTAACCCTAGCCCGAACCCTAACCCTAACCCTTCCCCGAAGCCTGACCCTCAGCCGTCCCCTAATCCTAACCCGTACGCTGACACTAACCCGCGCCCTCACATGTACGCTCCCCCTAGAGCGTTGTCGTACCCTCACCTGGACCCTAAACCGTCCCCGTCCCCTAACCCTAACCCTAGCCCGAACCCTAACCCTAACCCTTCCCCGAAGCCTGACACTCAGCCGTCCCCTAATCCTAACCCGTACGCTGACACTAACCCTCGCCCTCACACGTACGCTCCCCCTAGAGCGTTGTCGTACCCTCACCTGGACCCTAAACCGTCCCCGTCCCCTAACCCTAACCCTAGCCCGAACCCTAACCCTAACCCTTCCCCGAAGCCTGACCCTCACCCGTCCCCTAATCCTAACCCGTACGCTGACACTAACCCGCGCCCTCACACGTACGCTCCCCCTAGAGCGTTGTCGTACCCTCACCTGGACCCTAAACCGTCCCCGTCCCCTAACCCTAACCCTAGCCCGAACCCTAACCCTAACCCTTCCCCGAAGCCTGACCCTCAGCCGTCCCCTAATCCTAACCCGTACGCTGACACTAACCCGCGCCCTCACACGTACGCTCCCCCTAGAGCGTTGTCGTACCCTCACCTGGACCCTAAACCGTCCCCGTCCCCTAACCCTAACCCTAGCCCGAACCCTAACCTTAATCCTTCCCCGAAGCCTGACCCTCACCCGTCCCCTAATCCTAACCCGTACGCTGACACTAACCCGCGCCCTCACACGTACGCTCCCCCTAGAGCGTTGTCGTACCCTCACCTGGACCCTAAACCGTCCCCGTCGCCTAACCCTAACCCTAGCCCGAACCCTAACCCTAACCCTTCCCCGAAGCCTGACCCTCACCCGTCCCCTAATCCTAACCCGTACGCTGACACTAACCCGCACCCTCACACGTACGCTCCCCCTAGAGCGTTGTCGTACCCTCACCTGGACCCTAAACCGTCCCCGTCCCCTAACCCTAACCCTAGCCCGAACCCTAACCCTAACCCTTCCCCGAAGCCTGACCCTCACCCGTCCCCTAATCCTAACCCGTACGCTGACACTAACCCACGCCCTCACACGTACGCTCCCCCTAGAGCGTTGTCGTACCCTCACCTGGACCCTAAACCGTCCCCGTCCCCTAACCCTAACCCTAGCCCGAACCCTAACCCTAACCCTTCCCCGAAGCCTGACCCTCACCCGTCCCCTAATCCTAACCCGTACGCTGACACTAACCCGCGCCCTCACACGTACGCTCCCCCTAGAGCGTTGTCGTACCCTCACCTGGACCCTAAACCGTCCCCGTCCCCTAACCCTAACCCTAGCCCGAACCCTAACCCTAACCCTTCCCCAAAGCCTGACCCTCAGCCGTCCCCTAATCCTAACCCGTACGCTGACACTAACCCGCTCCCTCACACGTACGCTCCCCCTAGAGCGTTGTCGTACCCTCACCTGGACCCTAAACCGTCCCCGTCCCCTAACCCTAACCCTAGCCCGAACCCTAACCCTAACCCTTCCCCGAAGCCTGACCCTCAGCCGTCCCCTAATCCTAACCCGTACTTTGACACTAACCCGCGCCCTCACACGTACGCTCCCCCTAGAGCGTTGTCGTACCCTCACCTGGACTCTAAACCGTCCCCGTCCCCTAACCCTAACCCTAGCCCGAACCCTAACCCTAACCCTTCCCCGAAGCCTGACCCTCACCCGTCCCCTAATCCTAACCCGTACGCTGACAGTAACCCGCGCCCTCACACGTACGCTCCCCCTAGAGCGTTGTCGTACCCTCACCTGGACCCTAAACCGTCCCCGTCCCCTAACCCTAACCCTAGCCCGAACCCTAACCCTAACCCTTCCCCGAAGCCTGACCCACACCCGTCCCCTAATCCTAACCCGTACGCTGACACTAAACCGCGCCCTCACACGTACGCTCCCCCTAGAGCGTTGTCGTACCCTCACCTGGACCCTAAACCGTCCCCGTCCCCTAACCCTAACCCTAGCCCGAACCCTAACCCTAACCCTTCCCCGAAGCCTGACCCTCAGCCGTCCCCTAATCCTAACCCGTACGCTGACACTAACCCGCGCCCTCACATGTACGCTCCCCCTAGAGCGTTGTCGTACCCTCACCTGGACCCTAAACCGTCCCCGTCCCCTAACCCTAACCCTAGCCCGAACCCTAACCCTAACCCTTCCCCGAAGCCTGACACTCAGCCGTCCCCTAATCCTAACCCGTACGCTGACACTAACCCTCGCCCTCACACGTACGCTCCCCCTAGAGCGTTGTCGTACCCTCACCTGGACCCTAAACCGTCCCCGTCCCCTAACCCTAACCCTAGCCCGAACCCTAACCCTAACCCTTCCCCGAAGCCTGACCCTCACCCGTCCCCTAATCCTAACCCGTACGCTGACACTAACCCGCGCCCTCACACGTACGCTCCCCCTAGAGCGTTGTCGTACCCTCACCTGGACCCTAAACCGTCCCCGTCCCCTAACCCTAACCCTAGCCCGAACCCTAACCCTAACCCTTCCCCGAAGCCTGACCCTCAGCCGTCCCCTAATCCTAACCCGTACGCTGACACTAACCCGCGCCCTCACACGTACGCTCCCCCTAGAGCGTTGTCGTACCCTCACCTGGACCCTAAACCGTCCCCGTCCCCTAACCCTAACCCTAGCCCGAACCCTAACCTTAATCCTTCCCCGAAGCCTGACCCTCACCCGTCCCCTAATCCTAACCCGTACGCTGACACTAACCCGCGCCCTCACACGTACGCTCCCCCTAGAGCGTTGTCGTACCCTCACCTGGACCCTAAACCGTCCCCGTCGCCTAACCCTAACCCTAGCCCGAACCCTAACCCTAACCCTTCCCCGAAGCCTGACCCTCACCCGTCCCCTAATCCTAACCCGTACGCTGACACTAACCCGCACCCTCACACGTACGCTCCCCCTAGAGCGTTGTCGTACCCTCACCTGGACCCTAAACCGTCCCCGTCCCCTAACCCTAACCCTAGCCCGAACCCTAACCCTAACCCTTCCCCGAAGCCTGACCCTCACCCGTCCCCTAATCCTAACCCGTACGCTGACACTAACCCACGCCCTCACACGTACGCTCCCCCTAGAGCGTTGTCGTACCCTCACCTGGACCCTAAACCGTCCCCGTCCCCTAACCCTAACCCTAGCCCGAACCCTAACCCTAACCCTTCCCCGAAGCCTGACCCTCACCCGTCCCCTAATCCTAACCCGTACGCTGACACTAACCCGCGCCCTCACACGTACGCTCCCCCTAGAGCGTTGTCGTACCCTCACCTGGACCCTAAACCGTCCCCGTCCCCTAACCCTAACCCTAGCCCGAACCCTAACCCTAACCCTTCCCCAAAGCCTGACCCTCAGCCGTCCCCTAATCCTAACCCGTACGCTGACACTAACCCGCGCCCTCACACGTACGCTCCCCCTAGAGCGTTGTCGTACCCTCACCTGGACCCTAAACCGTCCCCGTCCCCTAACCCTAACCCTAGCCCGAACCCTAACCCTAACCCTTCCCCGAAGCCTGACCCTCAGCCGTCCCCTAATCCTAACCCGTACGCTGACACTAACCCGCGCCCTCACACGTACGCTCCCCCTAGAGCGTTGTCGTACCCTCACCTGGACTCTAAACCGTCCCCGTCCCCTAACCCTAACCCTAGCCCGAACCCTAACCCTAACCCTTCCCCGAAGCCTGACCCTCACCCGTCCCCTAATCCTAACCCGTACGCTGACAGTAACCCGCGCCCTCACACGTACGCTCCCCCTAGAGCGTTGTCGTACCCTCACCTGGACCCTAAACCGTCCCCGTCCCCTAACCCTAACCCTAGCCCGAACCCTAACCCTAACCCTTCCCCGAAGCCTGACCCTCAGCCGTCCCCTAATCCTAACCCGTACGCTGACACTAACCCGCGCCCTCACACGTACGCTCCCCCTAGAGCGTTGTCGTACCCTCACCTGGACCCTAAACCGTCCCCGTCCCCTAACCCTAACCCTAGCCCGAACCCTAACCCTAATCCTTCCCCGAAACCTGACCCTCACCCGTCCCCTAATCCTAACCCGTACGCTGACACTAACCCGCGCCCTCACACGTACGCTCCCCCTAGAGCGTTGTCGTACCCTCACCTGGACCCTAAACTGTCCCCGTCCCCTAACCCTAACCCTAGCCCGAACGCTAACCCTAACCCTTCCCGGAAGCCTGACCCTCACCCGTCCCCTAATCCTAACCCGTACGCTGACACTAACCCGCGCCCTCACACGTACGCTCCCCCTAGAGCGTTGTCGTACCCTCACCTGGACCCTAAACCGTCCCCGTCCCCTAACCCTAACCCTAGCCCGAACCCTAACCCTAACCCTTCCCCGAAGCCTGACCCTCACCCGTCCCCTAATCCTAACCCGTACGCTGACACTAACCCGCGCCCTCACACGTACGCTCCCCCTAGAGCGTTGTCGTACCCTCACCTGGACCCTAAACCGTCCCCGTCCCCTAACCCTAACCCTAGCCCGAACCCTAACCCTAACACTTCCCCGAAGCCTGACCCTCACACGTCCCCTAATCCTAACCCGTACGCTGACACTAGCCCGCGCCCTCACACGTACGCTCCCCCTAGAGCGTTGTCGTACCCTCACCTGGACCCTAAACCGTCCCCGTCCCCTAACCCTAACCCTAGCCCGAACCCTAACCCTAACACTTCCCCGAAGCCTGACCCTCACCCGTCCCCTAATCCTAACCCGTACGCTGACACTAACCCGCGCCCTCACACGTACGCTCCCCCTAGAGCGTTGTCGTACCCTCACCTGGACCCTAAACCGTCCCCGTCCCCTAACCCTAACCCTAGCCCGAACCCTAACCCTAACCCTTCCCCGAAGCCTGACCCTCACCCGTCCCCTAATCCTAACCCGTACGCTGACACTAACCCGCGCCCTCACACGTACGCTCCCCCTAGAGCGTTGTCGTACCCTCACCTGGACCCTAAACCGTCCCCGTCCCCTAACCCTAACCCTAGCCCGAACCCTAACCCTAACCCTTCCCCGAAGCCTGACCCTCACCCGTCCCCTAATCCTAACCCGTACGCTGACACTAACCCGCGCCCTCACACGTACGCTCCCCCTAGAGCGTTGTCGTACCCTCACCTGGACCCTAAACCGTTCCCGTCCCCTAACACTAACCCTAGCCCGAACCCTAACCCTAACACTTCCCCGAAGCCTGACCCTCAGCCGTCCCCTAATCCTACCCCGTACGATGACACTAACCCACGCCCTCACACGTATGCTCCCTCTAGAGCGTTGTCGTACCCTCACCTGGACCCTAAACCGTCCCCGTCCCCTAACCCTAACCCTAGCCCGAACCCTAACCCTAACGCTTCCCCGAAGCCTGACCCTCAGCCGTCCCCTAATCCTAACCCGTACGCGGACACTAACCCGCGCCCTCACACGTACGCTCCCCCTAGAGCGTTGTCGTACCCTCACCTGGACCCTAAACCGTCCCCGTCCCCTAACCCTAACCCTAGCCCGAACCCTAACCCTAACCCTTCCCCGAAGCCTGACCCTCACCCGTCCCCTAATCCTAAACCGTACGCTGACACTAACCCGCGCCCTCACACGTACGCTCCCCCTAGAGCGTTGTCGTACCCTCACCTGGACCCTAAACCGTCCCCGTCCCCTAACCCTAACCCTAGCCCGAACCCTAACCCTAACCCTTCCCCGAAGCCTGACCCTCACCCGTCCCCTAATCCTAACCCGTACGCTGACACTAACCCGCGCCCTCACACGTACGCTCCCCCTAGAGCGTTGTCGTACCCTCACCTGGACCCTAAACCGTCCCCGTCCCCTAACCCTAACCCTAGCCCGAACCCTAACCCTAACCCTTCCCCGAAGCCTGACCCTCACCCGTCCCCTAATCCTACCCCGTACGCTGACACTAACCCACGCCCTCACACGTATGCTCCCTCTAGAGCGTTGTCGTACCCTCACCTGGACCCTAAACCGTCCCCGTACCCTAACCCTAACCCTAGCCCGAACCCTAACCCTAACGCTTCCCCGAAGCCTGACCCTCAGCCGTCCCCTAATCCTAACCCGTACGCTGACACTAACCCGCGCCCTCACACGTACGCTCCCCCTAGAGCGTTGTCGTACCCTCACCTGGACCCTAAACCGTCCCCGTCCCCTAACCCTAACCCTAGCCCGAACCCTAACCCTAACCCTTCCCCGAAGCCTGACCCTCAGCCGTCCCCTAATCCTAACCCGTACGCTGACACTAACCCGCGCCCTCACACGTACGCTCCCCCTAGAGCGTTGTCGTACCCTCACCTGGACCCTAAACCGTCCCCGTCCTCTAACCCTAACCCTAGCCCGAACCATAACCCTAACACTTCCCCGAAGCCTGACACTCACCCGTCCCCTAATCCTAACCCGTACGCTGACACTAACCCGCGCCCTCACACGTACGCTCCCCCTAGAGCGTTGTCGTACCCAAACCTGGACCCTAAACCGTCCCCGTCCCCTAACCCTAACCCTAGCCCGAACCCTAACCCTAACCCTTCCCCGAAGCCTGACCCTCACCCGTCCCCTAATCCTAACCCGTACGCTGACACTAGCCCGCGCCCTCACTCGTACGCTCCCCCTAGAGCGTTGTCGTACCCTCACCTGGACCCTAAACCGTCCCCGTCCCCTAACCGTAACCCTAGCCCGAACCCTAACCCTAACCCTTCCCCGAAGCCTGACCCTCAGCCGTCCCCTAATCCTAACCCGTATGCTGACACTAACCCACGCCCTCACACGTACGCTCCCCCTAGAGCGTTGTCGTACCCTCACCTGGACCCTAAACCGTCCCCGTCCCCTAACCCTAACCCTAGCCCGAACCCTAACCCTAACCCGTCCCCGAAGCCTGACCCTCACCCGTCCCCTAATCCTAACCCGTACGCTGACACTAATCCGCGCCCTCACACGTACGCTCCCCCTAGAGCGTTGTCGTACCCTCACCTGGACCCTAAACCGTCCCCGTCCCCTAACCCTAACCCTAGCCCGAACCCTAACCCTAACCCTTCCCCGAAGCCTGACCCTCAGCCGTCCCCTAATCCTAACCCGTACGCTGACACTAACCCGCGCCCTCACACGCACGCTCCCCCTAGAGCGTTGTCGTACCCTCACCTGGACCCTAAACCGTCCCCGTCCCCTAACCCTAACCCTAGCCCGAACCCAACCCTAACCCGTCCCCGAAGCCTGACCCTCACCCGTCCCCTAATCCTAACCCTTACGCTGACACTAGCCCGCGCCCTCACACGTACGCTCCCCCTAGAGCGTTGTCGTACCCTCACCTGGACCCTAAACCTTCCCCGTCCCCTAACCCAAACCCTAGCCCGAACCCTAACCCTAACCCTTCCCCAAAGCCTGACCCTCACCCGTCCCCTAATCCTAACCCGTACGCTGACACTAACCCGCGCCCTCACACGTACGCTCCCCCTAGAGCGTTGTCGTACCCTCACCTGGACCCTAAACCGTCCCCATCCCCTAACCCTAACCCTAGCCCGAACCCTAACCCTAACCCTTCCCCGAAGCCTGACCCTCAGCCGTCCCCTAATCCTAACCCGTACGCTGACACTAACCTGTGCCCTCACACGTACGCTCCCCCTAGAGCGTTGTCGTACCCTCACCTGGACCCTAAACCGTCCCCGTCCCCTAACCCTAACCCTAGCCCGAACCCTAACCCTAACCCTTCCCCGAAGCCTGACCCTCACCCGTCCCCTAATCCTAACCCGTACGCTGACACTAGCCCGCGCCCTCACTCGTACGCTCCCCCTAGATCGTTGTCGTACCCTCAACTGGACCCTAAACCGTCCCCGTCCCCTAACACTAACCCTAGCCCGAACCCTAACCCTAACCCTTCCCCGAAGCCTGACCCTCAGCCGTCCCCTAATCCTAACCCGTATGCTGACACTAACCCGCGCCCTCACACGTACGCTCCCCCTAGAGCGTTGTCGTACCCTCACCTGGACCCTAAACCGTCCCCGTCCCCTAACCCTAACCCTAGCCCGAACCCTAACCCTAACCCGTCCCCGAAGCCAGACCCTCACCCGTCCCCTAATCCTAACCCGTACGCTGACACTAACCCGCGCCCTCACACGTACGCTCCCCCTAGAGCGTTGTCGTACCCTCACCTGGACCCTAAACCGTCCCCGTCCCCTAACCCTAACCCTAGACCGAACCCTAACCCTAACCCTTCCCCGAAGCCTGACCCTCAGCCGTCCCCTAATCCTAACCCGTACGCTGACACTAACCCGCGCCCTCACACGCACGCTCCCCCTAGAGCGTTGTCGTACCCTCACCTGGACCCTAAACCGTCCCCGTCCCCTAACCCAAACCCTAGCCCGAACCCAACCCTAACCCTTCCCCGAAGCCTGACCCTCACCCGTCCCCTAATCCTAACCCTTACGCTGACACTAGCCCGCGCCCTCACACGTACGCTCCCCCTAGAGCGTTGTCGTACCCTCACCTGGACCCTAAACCGTCCCCATCCCCTAACCCAAACCCTAGCCCGAACCCTAACCCTAACCCTTCCCCGAAGCCTGACCCTCACCCGTCCCCTAATCCTAACCCGTACGCTGACACTAACCCGCGCCCTCACACGTACGCTCCCCCTAGAGCGTTGTCGTACCCTCACCTGGACCCTAAACCGTCCCCGTCCCCTAACCCTAACCCTAGCCCGAACCCTAACCCTAACCCTTCCCCGAAGCCTGACCCTCAGCCGTCCCCTAATCCTAACCCGTACGCTGACACTAACCCGCGCCCTCACACGTTCGCTCCCCCTAGAGCGTTGTCGTACCCTCACCTGGACCCTAAACCGTCCCCGTCCCCTAACCCTAACCCTAGCCCGAACCCTAACCCTAACCCTTCCCCGAAGCCTGACCCTCACCCGTCCCCTAATCCTAACCCGTACGCTGACACTAGCCCGCGCCCTCACTCGTACGCTCCCCCTAGATCGTTGTCGTACCCTCACCTGGACCCTAAACCGTCCCCGTCCCCTAACACTAACCCTAGCCCGAACCCTAACCCTAACCCTTCCCCGAAGCCTGACCCTCAGCCGTCCCCTAATCCTAACCCGTATGCTGACACTAACCCGCGCCCTCACACGTACGCTCCCCCTAGAGCGTTGTCGTACCCTCACCTGGACCCTAAACCGTCCCCGTCCCCTAACCCTAACCCTAGCCCGAACCCTAACCCTAACCCGTCCCCGAAGCCTGACCCTCACCCGTCCCCTAATCCTAACCCGTACGCTGACACTAACCCGCGCCCTCACACGTACGCTCCCCCTAGAGCGTTGTCGTACCCTCACCTGGACCCTAAACCGTCCCCGTCCCCTAACCCTAACCCTAGACCGAACCCTAACCCTAACCCTTCCCCGAAGCCTGACCCTCAGCCGTCCCCTAATCCTAACCCGTACGCTGACACTAACCCGCGCCCTCACACGCACGCTCCCCCTAGAGCGTTGTCGTACCCTCACCTGGACCCTAAACCGTCCCCGTCCCCTAACCCTAACCCTAGCCCGAACCCAACCCTAACCCTTACCCGAAGCCTGACCCTCACCCGTCCCCTAATCCTAACCCTTACGCTGACACTAGCCCGCGCCCTCACACGTACGCTCCCCCTAGAGCGTTGTCGTACCCTCACCTGGACCCTAAACCGTCCCCATCCCCTAACCCAAACCCTAGCCCGAACCCTAACCCTAACCCTTCCCCGAAGCCTGACCCTCACCCGTCCCCTAATCCTAACCCGTACGCTGACACTAACCCGCGCCCACACACGTACGCTCCCCCTAGAGCGTTGTCGTACCCTCACCTGGACCCTAAACCGTCCCCGTCCCCTAACCCTAACCCTAGCCCGAACCCTAACCCTAACCCTTCCCCGAAGCCTGACCCTCAGCCGTCCCCTAATCCTAACCCGTACGCTGACACTAACCCGCGCCCTCACACGTTCGCTCCCCCTAGAGCGTTGTCGTACCCTCACCTGGACCCTAAACCGTCCCCGTCCCCTAACCCTAACCCTAGCCCGAACCCTAACCCTAACCCTTCCCCGAAGCCTGACCCTCACACGTCCCCTAATCCTAACCCGTACGCTGACACTAGCCCGCGCCCTCACTCGTACGCTCCCCCTAGATCGTTGTCGTACCCTCACCTGGACCCTAAACCGTCCCCGTCCCCTAACACTAACCCTAGCCCGAACCCTAACCCTACCCCTTCCCCGAAGCCTGACCCTCACCCGTCCCCTAATCCTAACCCGTATGCTGACACTAACCCGCGCCCTCACACGTACGCTCCCCCTAGAGCGTTGTCGTACCCTCACCTGGACCCTAAACCGTCCCCGTCCCCTAACCCTAACCCTAGCCCGAACCCTAACCCTAACCCTTCCCCGAAGCCTGACCCTCACCCGTCCCCTAATCCTAACCCGTACGCTGACACTAACCCGCGCCCTCACACGTACGCTCCCCCTAGAGCGTTGTCGTACCCTCACCTGGACCCTAAACCGTCCCCGTCCCCTAACCCTAACCCTAGCCCGAACCCTAACCCTAACCCTTCCCCGAAGCCTGACCCTCAGCCGTCCACTAATCCTAACCCGTACGCTGACACTAACCCGCGCCCTCACACGCACGCTCCCCCTAGAGCGTTGTCGTACCCTCACCTGGACCCTAAACCGTCCCCGTCCCCTAACCCTAACCCTAGCCCGAACCCACCCCTAACCCTTCCCCGAAGCCTGACCCTCACCCGTCCCCTAATCCTAACCCTTACGCTGACACTAGCCCGCGCCCTCACACGTACGCTCCCCCTAGAGCGTTGTCGTACCCTCACCTGGACCCTAAACCGTCCCCGTCCCCTAACCCTAACCCTAACCCGAACCCTAACCCTAACCCTTCCCCGAAGCCTGACCCTCACCCGTCCCCTAATCCTAACCCGTACGCTGACACTAACCCGCGCCCTCACACGTACGCTCCCCCTAGAGCGTTGTCGTACCCTCACCTGGACCCTAAACCGTCCCCGTCCCCTAACCCTAACCCTAGCCCGAACCCTAACCCTAACCCTTCCCCAAGCCTGACCCACACCCGTCCCCTAATCCTAACCCGTACGCTGACACTAAACCGCGCCCTCACACGTACGCTCCCCCTAGAGCATTGTCGTACCCTCACCTGGACCCTAAACCGTCCCCGTCCCCTAACCCTAACCCTAGCCCGAACCCTAACCCTAACCCTTCCCCGAAGCCTGACCCTCAGCCGTCCCCTAATCCTAACCCGTACGCTGACACTAACCCGCGCCCTCACATGTACGCTCCCCCTAGAGCGTTGTCGTACCCTCACCTGGACCCTAAACCGTCCCCGTCCCCTAACCCTAACCCTAGCCCGAACCCTAACCCTAACCCTTCCCCGAAGCCTGACACTCAGCCGTCCCCTAATCCTAACCCGTACGCTGACACTAACCCGCGCCCTCACACGTACGCTCCCCCTAGAGCGTTGTCGTACCCTCACCTGGACCCTAAACCGTCCCCGTCCCCTAACCCTAACCCTAGCCCGAACCCTAACCCTAACCCTTCCCCGAAGCCTGACCTTCACCCGTCCCCTAATCCTAACCCGTACGCTGACACTAACCCGCGCCCTCACACGTACGCTCCCCCTAGAGCGTTGTCGTACCCTCACCTGGACCCTAAACCGTCCCCGTCCCCTAACCCTAACCCTAGCCCGAACCCTAACCCTAACCCTTCCCCGAAGCCTGACCCTCAGCCGTCCCCTAATCCTAACCCGTACGCTGACACTAACCCGCGCCCTCACACGTACGCTCCCCCTAGAGCGTTGTCGTACCCTCACCTGGACCCTAAACCGTCCCCGTCCCCTAACCCTAACCCTAGCCCGAACCCTAACCTTAACCCTTCCCCGAAGCCTGACCCTCACCCGTCCCCTAATCCTAACCCGTACGCTGACACTAACCCGCGCCCTCACACGTACGCTCCCCCTAGAGCGTTGTCGTACCCTCACCTGGACCCTAAACCGTCCCCGTCGCCTAACCCTAACCCTAGCCCGAACCCTAACCCTAACCCTTCCCCGAAGCCTGACCCTCACCCGTCCCCTAATCCTAACCCGTACGCTGACACTAACCCGCACCCTCACACGTACGCTCCCCCTAGAGCGTTGTCGTACCCTCACCTGGACCCTAAACCGTCCCCGTCCCCTAACCCTAACCCTAGCCCGAACCCTAACCCTAACCCTTCCCCGAAGCCTGACCCTCACCCGTCCCCTAATCCTAACCCGTACGCTGACACTAACCCACGCCCTCACACGTACGCTCCCCCTAGAGCGTTGTCGTACCCTCACCTGGACCCTAAACCGTCCCCGTCCCCTAACCCTAACCCTAGCCCGAACCCTAACCCTAACCCTTCCCCAAAGCCTGACCCTCACCCGTCCCCTAATCCTAACCCGTACGCTGACACTAACCCGCGCCCTCACACGTACGCTCCCCCTAGAGCGTTGTCGTACCCTCACCTGGACCCTAAACCGTCCCCGTCCCCTAACCCTAACCCTAGCCCGAACCCTAACCCTAACCCTTCCCCAAAGCCTGACCCTCAGCCGTCCCCTAATCCTAACCCGTACGCTGACACTAACCCGCGCCCTCACACGTACGCTCCCCCTAGAGCGTTGTCGTACCCTCACCTGGACCCTAAACCGTCCCCGTCCCCTAACCCTAACCCTAGCCCGAACCCTAACCCTAACCCTTCCCCGAAGCCTGACCCTCAGCCGTCCCCTAATCCTAAACCGTACGCTGACACTAACCCGCGCCCTCACACGTACGCTCCCCCTAGAGCGTTGTCGTACCCTCACCTGGACTCTAAACCGTCCCCGTCCCCTAACCCTAACCCTAGCCCGAACCCTAACCCTAACCCTTCCCCGAAGCCTGACCCTCACCCGTCCCCTAATCCTAACCCGTACGCTGACAGTAACCCGCGCCCTCACACGTACGCTCCCCCTAGAGCGTTGTCGTACCCTCACCTGGACCCTAAACCGTCCCCGTCCCCTAACCCTAACCCTAGCCCGAACCCTAACCCTAACCCTTCCCCGAAGCCAGACCCTCAGCCGTCCCCTAATCCTAACCCGTACGCTGACACTAACCCGCGCCCTCACACGTACGCTCCCCCTAGAGCGTTGTCGTACCCTCACCTGGACCCTAAACCGTCCCCGTCCCCTAACCCTAACCCTAGCCCGAACCCTAACCCTAACCCTTCCCCGAAGCCTGACACTCAGCCGTCCCCTAATCCTAACCCGTACGCTGACACTAACCCTCGCCCTCACACGTACGCTCCCCCTAGAGCGTTGTCGTACCCTCACCTGGACCCTAAACCGTCCCCGTCCCCTAACCCTAACCCTAGCCCGAACCCTAACCCTAACCCTTCCCCGAAGCCTGACCCTCACCCGTCCCCTAATCCTAACCCGTACGCTGACACTAACCCGCGCCCTCACACGTACGCTCCCCCTAGAGCGTTGTCGTACCCTCACCTGGACCCTAAACCGTCCCCGTCCCCTAACCCTAACCCTAGCCCGAACCCTAACCCTAACCCTTCCCCGAAGCCTGACCCTCAGCCGTCCCCTAATCCTAACCCGTACGCTGACACTAACCCGCGCCCTCACACGTACGCTCCCCCTAGAGCGTTGTCGTACCCTCACCTGGACCCTAAACCGTCCCCGTCCCCTAACCCTAACCCTAGCCCGAACCCTAACCTTAACCCTTCCCCGAAGCCTGACCCTCACCCGTCCCCTAATCCTAACCCGTACGCTGACACTAACCCGCGCCCTCACACGTACGCTCCCCCTAGAGCGTTGTCGTACCCTCACCTGGACCCTAAACCGTCCCCGTCCCCTAACCCTAACCCTAGCCCGAACCCTAACCCTAACCCTTCCCCGAAGCCTGACCCTCACCCGTCCCCTAATCCTAACCCGTACGCTGACACTAACCCGCACCCTCACACGTACGCTCCCCCTAGAGCGTTGTCGTACCCTCACCTGGACCCTAAACCGTCCCCGTCCCCTAACCCTAACCCTAGCCCGAACCCTAACCCTAACGCTTCCCCGAAGCCTGACCCTCACCCGTCCCCTAATCCTAACCCGTACACTGACACTAACCCGCGCCCTCACACGTACACTCCCCCTAGAGCGTTGTCGTACCCTCACCTGGACCCTAAACCGTCCCCGTCCCCTAACCCTAACCCTAGCCCGAACCCTAACCCTAACCCTTCCCCGAAGCCTGACCCTCACCCGTCCCCTAATCCTAACCCGTACGCTGACACTAACCCGCGCCCTCACACGTACGCTCCCCCTAGAGCGTTGTCGTACCCTCACCTGGACCCTAAACCGTCCCCGTCCCCTAACCCTAACCCTAGCCCGAACCCTAACCCTAACCCTTCCCCAAAGCCTGACCCTCAGCCGTCCCCTAATCCTAACCCGTACGCTGACACTAACCCGCGCCCTCACACGTACGCTCCCCCTAGAGCGTTGTCGTACCCTCACCTGGACCCTAAACCGTCCCCGTCCCCTAACCCTAACCCTAGCCCGAACCCTAACCCTAACCCTTCCCCGAAGCCTGACCCTCAGCCGTCCCCTAATCCTAACCCGTACGCTGACACTAACCCGCGCCCTCACACGTACGCTCCCCCTAGAGCGTTGTCGTACCCTCACCTGGACTCTAAACCGTCCCCGTCCCCTAACCCTAACCCTAGCCCGAACCCTAACCCTAACCCTTCCCCGAAGCCTGACCCTCACACGTCCCCTAATGCTAACCCGTACGCTGACACTAACCCGCGCCCTCACACGTACGCTCCCCCTAGAGCGTTGTCGTACCCTCACCTGGACCCTAAACCGTCCCCGTCCCCTAACCCTAACCCTAGCCCGAACCCTAACCCTAACCCTTCCCCGAAGCCTGACCCTCACCCGTCCCCTAATCCTAACCCGTACGCTGACACTAACCCGCGCCCTCACAAGTACGCTCCCCCTAGAGCGTTGTCGTACCCTCACCTGGACCCTAAACCGTCCCCGTCCCCTAACCATAACCCTAGCCCGAACCCTAACCCTAACCCTTCCCCGAAGCCTGACCCTCACCCGTCCCCTAATCCTAACCCGTACGCTGACACTAACCCGCGCCCTCACACGTACGCTCCCCCTAGAGCGTTGTCGTACCCTCACCTGGACCCTAAACCGTCCCCGTCCCCTAACCCTAACCCTAGCCCGAACCCTAACCCTAACCCTTCCCCGAAGCCTGACCCTCACCCGTCCCCTAATCCTAACCCGTACGCTGACACTAGCCCGCGCCCTCACACGTACGCTCCCCCTAGAGCGTTGTCGTACCCTCACCTGGACCCTAAACCGTCCCCGTCCTCTAACCCTAACCCTAGCCCGAACCTTAACCCTAACACTTCCCCGAAGCCTGACCCCCACCCGTCCCCTAATCCTAACCCGTACGCTGACACTAACCCGCACCCTCACACGTACGCTCCCCCTAGAGCGTTGTCGTACCCTCACCTGGACCCTAAACCGTCCCCGTCCCCTAACCCTAACCCTAGCCCGAACCATAACCCTAACCCTTCCCCGAAGCCTGACCCTCAGCCGTCCCCTAATCCTAACCCGTACGCTGACACTAACCCGCGCCCTCACACGTACGCTCCCCCTAGAGCGTTGTCGTACCCTCACCTGGACCCTAAACCGTCCCCGTCCCCTAACCCTAACCCTAGCCCGAACCCTAACCCTAACCCTTCCCCGAAGCCTGACCCTCACCCGTCCCCTAATCCTAACCCGTACGCTGACACTAACCCGCGCCCTCACACGTACGCTCCCCCTAGAGCGTTGTCGTACCCTCACCTGGACCCTAAACCGTCCCCGTCCCCTAACCCTAACCCTAGCCCGAACCCTAACCCTAACCCTTCCCCAAAGCCTGACCCTCACCCGTCCCCTAATCCTAACCCGTACGCTGACACTAACCCGCGCCCTCACACGTACGCTCCCCCTAGAGCGTTGTCGTACCCTCACCTGGACCCTAAACCGTTCCCGTCCCCTAACCCTAACCCTAGCCCAAACCCTAACCCTAACCCTTCCCCGAAGCCTGACCCTCAGCCGTCCCCTAATCCTAACCCGTACGCTGACACTAACCCGCGCACTCACACGTATGCTCCCCCTAGAGCGTTGTCGTACCCTCACCTGGACCCTAAACCGTCCCCGTCCCCTAACCCTAACCCTAGCCCGAACCCTAACCCTAACGCTTCCCCGAAGCCTGACCCTCACCCGTCCCCTAATCCTAACCCGTACGCTGACACTAACCCGCGCTCTCACACGTACGCTCCCCCTAGAGCGTTGTCGTACCCTCACCTGGACCCTAAACCGTCCCCGTCCCCTAACCCTAACCCTAGCCCGAACCCTAACCCTAACCCTTCCCCGAAGCCTGACCCTCAGCCGTCCCCTAATCCTAACCCGTACGCTGACACTAACCCGCGCCCTCACACGTACGCTCCCCCTAGAGCGTTGTCGTACCCTCACCTGGACCCTAAACCGTCCCCGTCCCCTAACCCTAACCCTAGCCCGAACCCTAACCCTAACCCTTCCCCGAAGCCTGACCCTCAGCCGTCCCCTAATCCTAACCCGTACGCTGACACTAACCCGCGCCCTCACACGTACGCTCCCCCTAGAGCGTTGTCGTACCCTCACCTGGACCCTAAACCGTCCCCGTCCCTTAACCCTAACCCTAGCCCGAACCCTAACCCTAACCCTTCCCCGAAGCCTGACCCTCAGCCGTCCCCTAATCCTAACCCGTACGCTGACACTAACCCGCGCCCTCACACGTACGCTCCCCCTAGAGCGTTGTCGTACCCTCACCTGGACCCTAAACCGTCCCCGTCCCCTAACCCTAACCCTAGCCCGAACCCTAACCCTAACCCTTCCCCAAAGCCTGACCCTCACCCGTCCCCTAATCCTAACCCGTACGGTGACACTAACCCGCGCCCTCACACATACGCTCCCCCTAGAGCGTTGTCGTACCCTCACCTGGACCCTAAACCGTCCCCGTCCCCTAACCCTAACCCTAGCCCGAACCCTAACCCTAACCCTTCCCCGAAGCCTGACCCTCACCCGTCCCCTAATCCTAACCCGTACGCTGACACTAACCCGCGCCCTCACACGTACGCTCCCCCTAGAGCGTTGTCGTACCCTCACCTGGACCCTAAACCGTTCCCGTCCCCTAACACTAACCCTAGCCCGAACCCTAACCCTAACACTTCCCCGAAGCCTGACCCTCAGCCGTCCCCTAATCCTACCCCGTACGCTGACACTAACCCACGCCCTCACACGTATGCTCCCTCTAGAGCGTTGTCGTACCCTCACCTGGACCCTAAACCGTCCCCGTCCCCTAACCCTAACCCTAGCCCGAACCCTAACCCTAACGCTTCCCCGAAGCCTGACCCTCAGCCGTCCCCTAATCCTAACCCGTACGCGGACACTAACCCGCGCCCTCACACGTACGCTCCCCCTAGAGCGTTGTCGTACCCTCACCTGGACCCTAAACCGTCCCCGTCCCCTAACCCTAACCCTAGCCCGAACCCTAACCCTAACCCTTCCCCGAAGCCTGACCCTCACCCGTCCCCTAAACCTAAACCGTACGCTGACACTAACCCGCGCCCTCACACGTACGCTCCCCCTAGAGCGTTGTCGTACCCTCACCTGGACCCTAAACCGTCCCCGTCCCCTAACCCTAACCCTAGCCCGAACCCTAACCCTAACCCTTCCCCGAAGCCTGACCCTCACCCGTCCCCTAATCCTAACCCGTACGCTGACACTAACCCGCGCCCTCACACGTACGCTCCCCCTAGAGCGTTGTCGTACCCTCACCTGGACCCTAAACCGTCCCCGTCCCCTAACCCTAACCCTAGCCCGAACCCTAACCCTAACCCTTCCCCGAAGCCTGACCCTCACCCGTCCCCTAATCCTACCCCGTACGCTGACACTAACCCACGCCCTCACACGTATGCTCCCTCTAGAGCGTTGTCGTACCCTCACCTGGATTCTAAACCGTCCCCGTACCCTAACCCTAACCCTAGCCCGAACCCTAACCCTAACGCTTCCCCGAAGCCTGACCCTCAGCCGTCCCCTAATCCTAACCCGTACGCTGACACTAACCCGCGCCCTCACACGTACGCTCCCCCTAGAGCGTTGTCGTACCCTCACCTGGACCCTAAACCGTCCCCGTCCCCTAACCCTAACCCTAGCCCGAACCCTAACCCTAACCCTTCCCCGAAGCCTGACCCTCAGCCGTCCCCTAATCCTAACCCGTACGCTGACACTAACCCGCGCCCTCACACGTACGCTCCCCCTAGAGGGTTGTCGTACCCTCACCTGGACCCTAAACCGTCCCCGTCCTCTAACCCTAACCCTAGCCCGAACCCTAACCCTAACACTTCCCCGAAGCCTGACACTCACCCGTCCCCTAATCCTAACCCGTACGCTGACACTAACCCGCGCCCTCACACGTACGCTCCCCCTAGAGCGTTGTCGTACCCAAACCTGGACCCTAAACCGTCCCCGTCCCCTAACCCTAACCCTAGCCCGAACCCTAACCCTAACCCTTCCCCGAAGCCTGACCCTCACCCGTCCCCTAATCCTAACCCGTACGCTGACACTAGCCCGCGCCCTCACTCGTACGCTCCCCCTAGAGCGTTGTCGTACCCTCACCTGGACCCTAAACCGTCCCCGTCCCCTAACCGTAACCCTAGCCCGAACCCTAACCCTAACCCTTCCCCGAAGCCTGACCCTCAGCCGTCCCCTAATCCTAACCCGTATGCTGACACTAACCCACGCCCTCACACGTACGCTCCCCCTAGAGCGTTGTCGTACCCTCACCTGGACCCTAAACCGTCCCCGTCCCCTAACCCTAACCCTAGCCCGAACCCTAACCCTAACCCGTCCCCGAAGCCTGACCCTCACCCGTCCCCTAATCCTAACCCGTACGCTGACACTAATCCGCGCCCTCACACGTACGCTCCCCCTAGAGCGTTGTCGTACCCTCACCTGGACCCTAAACCGTCCCCGTCCCCTAACCCTAACCCTAGCCCGAACCCTAACCCTAACCCTTCCCCGAAGCCTGACCCTCAGCCGTCCCCTAATCCTAACCCGTACGCTGACACTAACCCGCGCCCTCACACGCACGCTCCCCCTAGAGCGTTGTCGTACCCTCACCTGGACCCTAAACCGTCCCCGTCCCCTAACCCTAACCCTAGCCCGAACCCAACCCTAACCCGTCCCCGAAGCCTGACCCTCACCCGTCCCCTAATCCTAACCCTTACGCTGACACTAGCCCGCGCCCTCACACGTACGCTCCCCCTAGAGCGTTGTCGTACCCTCACCTGGACCCTAAACCGTCCCCGTCCCCTAACCCAAACCCTAGCCCGAACCCTAACCCTAACCCTTCCCCAAAGCCTGACCCACACCCGTCCCCTAATCCTAACCCGTACGCTGACACTAACCCGCGCCCTCACACGTACGCTCCCCCTAGAGCGTTGTCGTACCCTCACCTGGACCCTAAACCGTCCCCATCCCCTAACCCTAACCCTAGCCCGAACCCTAACCCTAACCCTTCCCCGAAGCCTGACCCTCAGCCGTCCCCTAATCCTAACCCGTACGCTGACACTAACCCGTGCCCTCACACGTACGCTCCCCCTAGAGCGTTGTCGTACCCTCACCTGGACCCTAAACCGTCCCCGTCCCCTAACCCTAACCCTAGCCCGAACCCTAACCCTAACCCTTCCCCGAAGCCTGACCCTCACCCGTCCCCTAATCCTAACCCGTACGCTGACACTAGCCCGCTCCCTCACTCGTACGCTCCCCCTAGATCGTTGTCGCACCCTCAACTGGACCCTAAACCGTCCCCTCCCCTAACACTAACCCTAGCCCGAACCCTAACCCTAACCCTTCCCCGAAGCCTGACCCTCAGCCGTCCCCTAATCCTAACCCGTATGCTGACACTAACCCGCGCCCTCACACGTACGCTCCCCCTAGAGCGTTGTCGTACCCTCACCTGGACCCTAAACCGTCCCCGTCCCCTAACCCTAACCCTAGCCCGAACCCTAACCCTAACCCGTCCCCGAAGCCAGACCCTCACCCGTCCCCTAATCCTAACCCGTACGCTGACACTAACCCGCGCCCTCACACGTACGCTCCCCCTAGAGCGTTGTCGTACCCTCACCTGGACCCTAAACCGTCCCCGTCCCCTAACCCTAACCCTAGACCGAACCCTAACCCTAACCCTTCCCCGAAGCCTGACCCTCAGCCGTCCCCTAATCCTAACCCGTACGCTGACACTAACCCGCGCCCTCACACGCACGCTCCCCCTAGAGCGTTGTCGTACCCTCACCTGGACCCTAAACCGTCCCCGTCCCCTAACCCTAACCCTAGCCCGAACCCAACCCTAACCCTTCCCCGAAGCCTGACCCTCACCCGTCCCCTAATCCTAACCCTTACGCTGACACTAGCCCGCGCCCTCACACGTACGCTCCCCCTAGAGCGTTGTCGTACCCTCACCTGGACCCTAAACCGTCCCCGTCCCCTAACCCAAACCCTAGCCCGAACCCTAACCCTAACCCTTCCCCGAAGCCTGACCCTCACCCGTCCCCTAATCCTAACCCGTACGCTGACACTAACCCGCGCCCTCACACGTACGCTCCCCCTAGAGCGTTGTCGTACCCTCACCTGGACCCTAAACCGTCCCCGTCCCCTAACCCTAACCCTAGCCCGAACCCTAACCCTAACCCTTCCCCGAAGCCTGACCCTCAGCCGTCCCCTAATCCTAACCCGTACGCTGACACTAACCCGCGCCCTCACACGTTCGCTCCCCCTAGAGCGTTGTCGTACCCTCACCTGGACCCTAAACCGTCCCCGTCCCCTAACCCTAACCCTAGCCCGAACCCTAACCCTAACCCTTCCCCGAAGCCTGACCCTCACCCGTCCCCTAATCCTAACCCGTACGCTGACACTAGCCCGCGCCCTCACTCGTACGCTCCCCCTAGATCGTTGTCGTACCCTCACCTGGACCCTAAACCGTCCCCGTCCCCTAACACTAACCCTAGCCCGAACCCTAACCCTAACCCTTCCCCGAAGCCTGACCCTCAGCCGTCCCCTAATCCTAACCCGTATGCTGACACTAACCCGCGCCCTCACACGTACGCTCCCCCTAGAGCGTTGTCGTACCCTCACCTGGACCCTAAACCGTCCCCGTCCCCTAACCCTAACCCTAGCCCGAACCCTAACCCTAACCCGTCCCCGAAGCCTGACCCTCAGCCGTCCCCTAATCCTAACCCGTACGCTGACACTAACCCGCGCCCTCACACGTACGCTCCCCCTAGAGCGTTGTCGTACCCTCACCTGGACCCTAAACCGTCCCCGTCCCCTAACCCTAACCCTAGACCGAACCCTAACCCTAACCCTTCCCCGAAGCCTGACCCTCAGCCGTCCCCTAATCCTAACCCGTACGCTGACACTAACCCGCGCCCTCACACGCACGCTCCCCCTAGAGCGTTGTCGTACCCTCACCTGGACCCTAAACCGTCCCCGTCCCCTAACCCTAACCCTAGCCCGAACCCAACCCTAACCCTTCCCCGAAGCCTGACCCTCACCCGTCCCCTAATCCTAACCCTTACGCTGACACTAGCCCGCGCCCTCACACGTACGCTCCCCCTAGAGCGTTGTCGTACCCTCACCTGGACCCTAAACCGTCCCCATCCCCTAACCCAAACCCTAGCCCGAACCCTAACCCTAACCCTTCCCCGAAGCCTGACCCTCACCCGTCCCCTAATCCTAACCCGTACGCTGACACTAACCCGCGCCCTCACACGTACGCTCCCCCTAGAGCGTTGTCGTACCCTCACCTGGACCCTAAACCGTCCCCGTCCCCTAACCCTAACCCTAGCCCGAACCCTAACCCTAACCCTTCCCCGAAGCCTGACCCTCAGCCGTCCCCTAATCCTAACCCGTACGCTGACACTAACCCGCGCCCTCACACGTTCGCTCCCCCTAGAGCGTTGTCGTACCCTCACCTGGACCCTAAACCGTCCCCGTCCCCTAACCCTAACCCTAGCCCGAACCCTAACCCTAACCCTTCCCCGAAGCCTGACCCTCACCCGTCCCCTAATCCTAACCCGTACGCTGACACTAGCCCGCGCCCTCACTCGTACGCTCCCCCTAGATCGTTGTCGTACCCTCACCTGGACCCTAAACCGTCCCCGTCCCCTAACACTAACCCTAGCCCGAACCCTAACCCTAACCCTTCCCCGAAGCCTGACCCTCAGCCGTCCCCTAATCCTAACCCGTATGCTGACACTAACCCGCGCCCTCACACGTACGCTCCCCCTAGAGCGTTGTCGTACCCTCACCTGGACCCTAAACCGTCCCCGTCCCCTAACCCTAACCGTAGCCCGAACCCTAACCCTAACCCGTCCCCGAAGCCTGACCCTCACCCGTCCCCTAATCCTAACCCGTACGCTGACACTAACCCGCGCCCTCACACGTACGCTCCCCCTAGAGCGTTGTCGTACCCTCACCTGGACCCTAAACCGTCCCCGTCCCCTAACCCTAACCCTAGACCGAACCCTAACCCTAACCCTTCCCCGAAGCCTGACCCTCAGCCGTCCCCTAATCCTAACCCGTACGCTGACACTAACCCGCGCCCTCACACGCACGCTCCCCCTAGAGCGTTGTCGTACCCTCACCTGGACCCTAAACCGTCCCCGTCCCCTAACCCTAACCCTAGCCCGAACCCAACCCTAACCCTTCCCCGAAGCCTGACCCTCACCCGTCCCCTAATCCTAACCCTTACGCTGACACTAGCCCGCGCCCTCACACGTACGCTCCCCCTAGAGCGTTGTCGTACCCTCACCTGGACCCTAAACCGTCCCCATCCCCTAACCCAAACCCTAGCCCGAACCCTAACCCTAACCCTTCCCCGAAGCCTGACCCTCACCCGTCCCCTAATCCTAACCCGTACGCTGACACTAACCCGCGCCCTCACACGTACGCTCCCCCTAGAGCGTTGTCGTACCCTCACCTGGACCCTAAACCGTCCCCGTCCCCTAACCCTAACCCTAGCCCGAACCCTAACCCTAACCCTTCCCCGAAGCCTGACCCTCACCCGTCCCCTAATCCTAACCCGTACGCTGACACTAGCCCGCGCCCTCACTCGTACGCTCCCCCTAGATCGTTGTCGTACCCTCACCTGGACCCTAAACCGTCCCCGTCCCCTAACACTAACCCTAGCCCGAACCCTAACCCTAACCCTTCCCCGAAGCCTGACCCTCAGCCGTCCCCTAATCCTAACCCGTATGCTGACACTAACCCGCGCCCTCACACGTACGCTCCCCCTAGAGCGTTGTCGTACCCTCACCTGGACCCTAAACCGTCCCCGTCCCCTAACCCTAACCCTAGCCCGAACCCTAACCCTAACCCTTCCCCGAAGCCTGACGCTCACCCGTCCCCTAATCCTAACCCGTACGCTGACACTAACCCGCGCCCTCACACGTACGCTCCCCCTAGAGCGTTGTCGTACCCTCACCTGGACCCTAAACCGTCCCCGTCCCCTAACCCTAACCCTAGTCCGAACCCTAACCCTAACCCTTCCCCGAAGCCTGACCCTCAGCCGTCCACTAATCCTAACCCGTACGCTGACACTAACCCGCGCCCTCACACGCACGCTCCCCCTAGAGCGTTGTCGTACCCTCACCTGGACCCTAAACCGTCCCCGTCCCCTAACCCTAACCCTAGCCCGAACCCACCCCTAACCCTTCCCCGAAGCCTGACCCTCACCCGTCCCCTAATCCTAACCCTTACGCTGACACTAGCCCGCGCCCTCACACGTACGCTCCCCCTAGAGCGTTGTCGTACCCTCACCTGGACCCTAAACCGTCCCCGTCCCCTAACCCTAACCCTAGCCCGAACCCTAACCCTAACCCTTCCCCGAAGCCTGACCCTCACCCGTCCCCTAATCCTAACCCGTACGCTGACACTAACCCGCGCCCTCACATGTACGCTCCCCCTAGAGCGTTGTCGTACCCTCACCTGGACCCTAAACCGTCCCCGTCCCCTAACCCTAAACCTAGCCCGAACCCTAACCCTAACCCTTCCCCGAAGCCTGACACTCAGCCGTCCCCTAATCCTAACCCGTACGCTGACACTAACCCTCGCCCTCACACGTACGCTCCCCCTAGAGCGTTGTCGTACCCTCACCTGGACCCTAAACCGTCCCCGTCCCCTAACCCTAACCCTAGCCCGAACCCTAACCCTAACCCTTCCCCGAAGCCTGACCTTCACCCGTCCCCTAATCCTAACCCGTACGCTGACACTAACCCGCGCCCTCACACGTACGCTCCCCCTAGAGCGTTGTCGTACCCTCACCTGGACCCTAAACCGTCCCCGTCCCCTAACCCTAACCCTAGCCCGAACCCTAACCCTAACCCTTCCCCGAAGCCTGACCCTCAGCCGTCCCCTAATCCTAACCCGTACGCTGACACTAACCCGCGCCCTCACACGTACGCTCCCCCTAGAGCGTTGTCGTACCCTCACCTGGACCCTAAACCGTCCCCGTCCCCTAACCCTAACCCTAGCCCGAACCCTAACCTTAACCCTTCCCCGAAGCCTGACCCTCACCCGTCCCCTAATCCTAACCCGTACGCTGACACTAACCCGCGCCCTCACACGTACGCTCCCCCTAGAGCGTTGTCGTACCCTCACCTGGACCCTAAACCGTCCCCGTCGACTAACCCTAACCCTAGCCCGAACCCTAACCCTAACCCTTCCCCGAAGCCTGACCCTCACCCGTCCCCTAATCCTAACCCGTACGCTGACACTAACCCGCACCCTCACACGTACGCTCCCCCTAGAGCGTTGTCGTACCCTCACCTGGACCCTAAACCGTCCCCGTCCCCTAACCCTAACCCTAGCCCGAACCCTAACCCTAACCCTTCCCCGAAGCCTGACCCTCACCCGTCCCCTAATCCTAACCCGTACGCTGACACTAACCCACGCCCTCACACGTACGCTCCCCCTAGAGCGTTGTCGTACCCTCACCTGGACCCTAAACCGTCCCCGTCCCCTAACCCTAACCCTAGCCCGAACCCTAACCCTAACCCTTCCCCGAAGCCTGACCCTCACCCGTCCCCTAATCCTAACCCGTACGCTGACACTAACCCGCGCCCTCACACGTACGCTCCCCCTAGAGCGTTGTCGTACCCTCACCTGGACCCTAAACCGTCCCCATCCCCTAACCCTAACCCTAGCCCGAACCCTAACCCTAACCCTTCCCCAAAGCCTGACCCTCAGCCGTCCCCTAATCCTAACCCGTACGCTGACACTAACCCGCGCCCTCACACGTACGCTCCCCCTAGAGCGTTGTCGTACCCTCACCTGGACCCTAAACCGTCCCCGTCCCCTAACCCTAACCCTAGCCCGAACCCTAACCCTAACCCTTCCCCGAAGCCTGACCCTCAGCCGTCCCCTAATCCTAACCCGTACGCTGACACTAACCCGCGCCCTCACACGTACGCTCCCCCTAGAGCGTTGTCGTACCCTCACCTGGACTCTAAACCGTCCCCGTCCCCTAACCCTAACCCTAGCCCGAACCCTAACCCTAACCCTTCCCCGAAGCCTGACCCTCACCCGTCCCCTAATCCTAACCCGTACGCTGACAGTAACCCGCGCCCTCACACGTACGCTCCCCCTAGAGCGTTGTCGTACCCTCACCTGGACCCTAAACCGTCCCCGTCCCCTAACCCTAACCCTAGCCCGAACCCTAACCCTAACCCTTCCCCGAAGCCTGACCCTCAGCCGTCCCCTAATCCTAACCCGTACGCTGACACTAACCCGCGCCCTCACACGTACGCTCCCCCTAGAGCGTTGTCGTACCCTCACCTGGACCCTAAACCGTCCCCGTCCCCTAACCCTAACCCTAGCCCGAACCCTAACCCTAACCCTTCCCCGAAGCCTGACACTCAGCCGTCCCCTAATCCTAACCCGTACGCTGACACTAACCCTCGCCCTCACACGTACGCTCCCCCTAGAGCGTTGTCGTACCCTCACCTGGACCCTAAACCGTCCCCGTCCCCTAACCCTAACCCTAGCCCGAACCCTAACCCTAACCCTTCCCCGAAGCCTGACCCTCACCCGTCCCCTAATCCTAACCCGTACGCTGACACTAACCCGCGCCCTCACACGTACGCTCCCCCTAGAGCGTTGTCGTACCCTCACCTGGACCCTAAACCGTCCCCGTCCCCTAACCCTAACCCTAGCCCGAACCCTAACCCTAACCCTTCCCCGAAGCCTGACCCTCAGCCGTCCCCTAATCCTAACCCGTACGCTGACACTAACCCGCGCCCTCACACGTACGCTCCCCCTAGAGCGTTGTCGTACCCTCACCTGGACCCTAAACCGTCCCCGTCCCCTAACCCTAACCCTAGCCCGAACCCTAACCTTAACCCTTCCCCGAAGCCTGACCCTCACCCGTCCCCTAATCCTAACCCGTACGCTGACACTAACCCGCGCCCTCACACGTACGCTCCCCCTAGAGCGTTGTCGTACCCTCACCTGGACCCTAAACCGTCCCCGTCCCCTAACCCTAACCCTAGCCCGAACCCTAACCCTAACCCTTCCCCGAAGCCTGACCCTCACCCGTCCCCTAATCCTAACCCGTACGCTGACACTAACCCGCACCCTCACACGTACGCTCCCCCTAGAGCGTTGTCGTACCCTCACCTGGACCCTAAACCGTCCCCGTCCCCTAACCCTAACCCTAGCCCGAACCCTAACCCTAACGCTTCCCCGAAGCCTGACCCTCACCCGTCCCCTAATCCTAACCCGTACACTGACACTAACCCGCGCCCTCACACGTACGCTCCCCCTAGAGCGTTGTCGTACCCTCACCTGGACCCTAAACCGTCCCCGTCCCCTAACCCTAACCCTAGCCCGAACCCTAACCCTAACCCTTCCCCGAAGCCTGACCCTCACCCGTCCCCTAATCCTAACCCGTACGCTGACACTAACCCGCGCCCTCACACGTACGCTCCCCCTAGAGCGTTGTCGTACCCTCACCTGGACCCTAAACCGTCCCCGTCCCCTAACCCTAACCCTAGCCCGAACCCTAACCCTAACCCTTCCCCGAAGCCTGACGCTCACCCGTCCCCTAATCCTAACCCGTACGCTGACACTAACCCGCGCCCTCACACGTACGCTCCCCCTAGAGCGTTGTCGTACCCTCACCTGGACCCTAAACCGTCCCCGTCCCCTAACCCTAACCCTAGCCCGAACCCTAACCCTAACCCTTCCCCGAAGCCTGACCCTCAGCCGTCCACTAATCCTAACCCGTACGCTGACACTAACCCGCGCCCTCACACGCACGCTCCCCCTAGAGCGTTGTCGTACCCTCACCTGGACCCTAAACCGTCCCCGTCCCCTAACCCTAACCCTAGCCCGAACCCACCCCTAACCCTTCCCCGAAGCCTGACCCTCACCCGTCCCCTAATCCTAACCCTTACGCTGACACTAGCCCGCGCCCTCACACGTACGCTCCCCCTAGAGCGTTGTCGTACCCTCACCTGGACCCTAAACCGTCCCCGTCCCCTAACCCTAACCCTAGCCCGAACCCTAACCCTAACCCTTCCCCGAAGCCTGACCCTCACCCGTCCCCTAATCCTAACCCGTACGCTGACACTAACCCGCGCCCTCACACGTACGCTCCCCCTAGAGCGTTGTCGTACCCTCACCTGGACCCTAAACCGTCCCCGTCCCCTAACCCTAACCCTAGCCCGAACCCTAACCCTAACCCTTCCCCGAAGCCTGACCCTCACCCGTCCCCTAATCCTAACCCGTACGCTGACACTAAACCGCGCCCTCACACGTACGCTCCCCCTAGAGCGTTGTCGTACCCTCACCTGGACCCTAAACCGTCCCCGTCCCCTAACCCTAACCCTAGCCCGAACCCTAAACCTAACCCTTCCCCGAAGCCTGACCCTCAGCCGTCCCCTAATCCTAACCCGTACGCTGACACTAACCCGCGCCCTCACATGTACGCTCCCCCTAGAGCGTTGTCGTACCCTCACCTGGACCCTAAACCGTCCCCGTCCCCTAACCCTAACCCTAGCCCGAACCCTAACCCTAACCCTTCCCCGAAGCCTGACACTCAGCCGTCCCCTAATCCTAACCCGTACGCTGACACTAACCCTCGCCCTCACACGTACGCTCCCCCTAGAGCGTTGTCGTACCCTCACCTGGACCCTAAACCGTCCCCGTCCCCTAACCCTAACCCTAGCCCGAACCCAACCCTAACCCTTCCCCGAAGCCTGACCCTCACCCGTCCCCTAATCCTAACCCTTACGCTGACACTAGCCCGCGCCCTCACACGTACGCTCCCCCTAGAGCGTTGTCGTACCCTCACCTGGACCCTAAACCGTCCCCATCCCCTAACCCAAACCCTAGCCCGAACCCTAACCCTAACCCTTCCCCGAAGCCTGACCCTCACCCGTCCCCTAATCCTAACCCGTACGCTGACACTAACCCGCGCCCTCACACGTACGCTCCCCCTAGAGCGTTGTCGTACCCTCACCTGGACCCTAAACCGTCCCCGTCCCCTAACCCTAACCCTAGCCCGAACCCTAACCCTAACCCTTCCCCGAAGCCTGACCCTCACCCGTCCCCTAATCCTAACCCGTACGCTGACACTAGCCCGCGCCCTCACTCGTACGCTCCCCCTAGATCGTTGTCGTACCCTCACCTGGACCCTAAACCGTCCCCGTCCCCTAACACTAACCCTAGCCCGAACCCTAACCCTAACCCTTCCCCGAAGCCTGACCCTCAGCCGTCCCCTAATCCTAACCCGTATGCTGACACTAACCCGCGCCCTCACACGTACGCTCCCCCTAGAGCGTTGTCGTACCCTCACCTGGACCCTAAACCGTCCCCGTCCCCTAACCCTAACCCTAGCCCGAACCCTAACCCTAACCCTTCCCCGAAGCCTGACGCTCACCCGTCCCCTAATCCTAACCCGTACGCTGACACTAACCCGCGCCCTCACACGTACGCTCCCCCTAGAGCGTTGTCGTACCCTCACCTGGACCCTAAACCGTCCCCGTCCCCTAACCCTAACCCTAGTCCGAACCCTAACCCTAACCCTTCCCCGAAGCCTGACCCTCAGCCGTCCACTAATCCTAACCCGTACGCTGACACTAACCCGCGCCCTCACACGCACGCTCCCCCTAGAGCGTTGTCGTACCCTCACCTGGACCCTAAACCGTCCCCGTCCCCTAACCCTAACCCTAGCCCGAACCCACCCCTAACCCTTCCCCGAAGCCTGACCCTCACCCGTCCCCTAATCCTAACCCTTACGCTGACACTAGCCCGCGCCCTCACACGTACGCTCCCCCTAGAGCGTTGTCGTACCCTCACCTGGACCCTAAACCGTCCCCGTCCCCTAACCCTAACCCTAGCCCGAACCCTAACCCTAACCCTTCCCCGAAGCCTGACCCTCACCCGTCCCCTAATCCTAACCCGTACGCTGACACTAACCCGCGCCCTCACATGTACGCTCCCCCTAGAGCGTTGTCGTACCCTCACCTGGACCCTAAACCGTCCCCGTCCCCTAACCCTAAACCTAGCCCGAACCCTAACCCTAACCCTTCCCCGAAGCCTGACACTCAGCCGTCCCCTAATCCTAACCCGTACGCTGACACTAACCCTCGCCCTCACACGTACGCTCCCCCTAGAGCGTTGTCGTACCCTCACCTGGACCCTAAACCGTCCCCGTCCCCTAACCCTAACCCTAGCCCGAACCCTAACCCTAACCCTTCCCCGAAGCCTGACCTTCACCCGTCCCCTAATCCTAACCCGTACGCTGACACTAACCCGCGCCCTCACACGTACGCTCCCCCTAGAGCGTTGTCGTACCCTCACCTGGACCCTAAACCGTCCCCGTCCCCTAACCCTAACCCTAGCCCGAACCCTAACCCTAACCCTTCCCCGAAGCCTGACCCTCAGCCGTCCCCTAATCCTAACCCGTACGCTGACACTAACCCGCGCCCTCACACGTACGCTCCCCCTAGAGCGTTGTCGTACCCTCACCTGGACCCTAAACCGTCCCCGTCCCCTAACCCTAACCCTAGCCCGAACCCTAACCTTAACCCTTCCCCGAAGCCTGACCCTCACCCGTCCCCTAATCCTAACCCGTACGCTGACACTAACCCGCGCCCTCACACGTACGCTCCCCCTAGAGCGTTGTCGTACCCTCACCTGGACCCTAAACCGTCCCCGTCGACTAACCCTAACCCTAGCCCGAACCCTAACCCTAACCCTTCCCCGAAGCCTGACCCTCACCCGTCCCCTAATCCTAACCCGTACGCTGACACTAACCCGCACCCTCACACGTACGCTCCCCCTAGAGCGTTGTCGTACCCTCACCTGGACCCTAAACCGTCCCCGTCCCCTAACCCTAACCCTAGCCCGAACCCTAACCCTAACCCTTCCCCGAAGCCTGACCCTCACCCGTCCCCTAATCCTAACCCGTACGCTGACACTAACCCACGCCCTCACACGTACGCTCCCCCTAGAGCGTTGTCGTACCCTCACCTGGACCCTAAACCGTCCCCGTCCCCTAACCCTAACCCTAGCCCGAACCCTAACCCTAACCCTTCCCCGAAGCCTGACCCTCACCCGTCCCCTAATCCTAACCCGTACGCTGACACTAACCCGCGCCCTCACACGTACGCTCCCCCTAGAGCGTTGTCGTACCCTCACCTGGACCCTAAACCGTCCCCATCCCCTAACCCTAACCCTAGCCCGAACCCTAACCCTAACCCTTCCCCAAAGCCTGACCCTCAGCCGTCCCCTAATCCTAACCCGTACGCTGACACTAACCCGCGCCCTCACACGTACGCTCCCCCTAGAGCGTTGTCGTACCCTCACCTGGACCCTAAACCGTCCCCGTCCCCTAACCCTAACCCTAGCCCGAACCCTAACCCTAACCCTTCCCCGAAGCCTGACCCTCAGCCGTCCCCTAATCCTAACCCGTACGCTGACACTAACCCGCGCCCTCACACGTACGCTCCCCCTAGAGCGTTGTCGTACCCTCACCTGGACTCTAAACCGTCCCCGTCCCCTAACCCTAACCCTAGCCCGAACCCTAACCCTAACCCTTCCCCGAAGCCTGACCCTCACCCGTCCCCTAATCCTAACCCGTACGCTGACAGTAACCCGCGCCCTCACACGTACGCTCCCCCTAGAGCGTTGTCGTACCCTCACCTGGACCCTAAACCGTCCCCGTCCCCTAACCCTAACCCTAGCCCGAACCCTAACCCTAACCCTTCCCCGAAGCCTGACCCTCAGCCGTCCCCTAATCCTAACCCGTACGCTGACACTAACCCGCGCCCTCACACGTACGCTCCCCCTAGAGCGTTGTCGTACCCTCACCTGGACCCTAAACCGTCCCCGTCCCCTAACCCTAACCCTAGCCCGAACCCTAACCCTAACCCTTCCCCGAAGCCTGACACTCAGCCGTCCCCTAATCCTAACCCGTACGCTGACACTAACCCTCGCCCTCACACGTACGCTCCCCCTAGAGCGTTGTCGTACCCTCACCTGGACCCTAAACCGTCCCCGTCCCCTAACCCTAACCCTAGCCCGAACCCTAACCCTAACCCTTCCCCGAAGCCTGACCCTCACCCGTCCCCTAATCCTAACCCGTACGCTGACACTAACCCGCGCCCTCACACGTACGCTCCCCCTAGAGCGTTGTCGTACCCTCACCTGGACCCTAAACCGTCCCCGTCCCCTAACCCTAACCCTAGCCCGAACCCTAACCCTAACCCTTCCCCGAAGCCTGACCCTCAGCCGTCCCCTAATCCTAACCCGTACGCTGACACTAACCCGCGCCCTCACACGTACGCTCCCCCTAGAGCGTTGTCGTACCCTCACCTGGACCCTAAACCGTCCCCGTCCCCTAACCCTAACCCTAGCCCGAACCCTAACCTTAACCCTTCCCCGAAGCCTGACCCTCACCCGTCCCCTAATCCTAACCCGTACGCTGACACTAACCCGCGCCCTCACACGTACGCTCCCCCTAGAGCGTTGTCGTACCCTCACCTGGACCCTAAACCGTCCCCGTCCCCTAACCCTAACCCTAGCCCGAACCCTAACCCTAACCCTTCCCCGAAGCCTGACCCTCACCCGTCCCCTAATCCTAACCCGTACGCTGACACTAACCCGCACCCTCACACGTACGCTCCCCCTAGAGCGTTGTCGTACCCTCACCTGGACCCTAAACCGTCCCCGTCCCCTAACCCTAACCCTAGCCCGAACCCTAACCCTAACGCTTCCCCGAAGCCTGACCCTCACCCGTCCCCTAATCCTAACCCGTACACTGACACTAACCCGCGCCCTCACACGTACGCTCCCCCTAGAGCGTTGTCGTACCCTCACCTGGACCCTAAACCGTCCCCGTCCCCTAACCCTAACCCTAGCCCGAACCCTAACCCTAACCCTTCCCCGAAGCCTGACCCTCACCCGTCCCCTAATCCTAACCCGTACGCTGACACTAACCCGCGCCCTCACACGTACGCTCCCCCTAGAGCGTTGTCGTACCCTCACCTGGACCCTAAACCGTCCCCGTCCCCTAACCCTAACCCTAGCCCGAACCCTAACCCTAACCCTTCCCCGAAGCCTGACGCTCACCCGTCCCCTAATCCTAACCCGTACGCTGACACTAACCCGCGCCCTCACACGTACGCTCCCCCTAGAGCGTTGTCGTACCCTCACCTGGACCCTAAACCGTCCCCGTCCCCTAACCCTAACCCTAGCCCGAACCCTAACCCTAACCCTTCCCCGAAGCCTGACCCTCAGCCGTCCACTAATCCTAACCCGTACGCTGACACTAACCCGCGCCCTCACACGCACGCTCCCCCTAGAGCGTTGTCGTACCCTCACCTGGACCCTAAACCGTCCCCGTCCCCTAACCCTAACCCTAGCCCGAACCCACCCCTAACCCTTCCCCGAAGCCTGACCCTCACCCGTCCCCTAATCCTAACCCTTACGCTGACACTAGCCCGCGCCCTCACACGTACGCTCCCCCTAGAGCGTTGTCGTACCCTCACCTGGACCCTAAACCGTCCCCGTCCCCTAACCCTAACCCTAGCCCGAACCCTAACCCTAACCCTTCCCCGAAGCCTGACCCTCACCCGTCCCCTAATCCTAACCCGTACGCTGACACTAACCCGCGCCCTCACACGTACGCTCCCCCTAGAGCGTTGTCGTACCCTCACCTGGACCCTAAACCGTCCCCGTCCCCTAACCCTAACCCTAGCCCGAACCCTAACCCTAACCCTTCCCCGAAGCCTGACCCTCACCCGTCCCCTAATCCTAACCCGTACGCTGACACTAAACCGCGCCCTCACACGTACGCTCCCCCTAGAGCGTTGTCGTACCCTCACCTGGACCCTAAACCGTCCCCGTCCCCTAACCCTAACCCTAGCCCGAACCCTAAACCTAACCCTTCCCCGAAGCCTGACCCTCAGCCGTCCCCTAATCCTAACCCGTACGCTGACACTAACCCGCGCCCTCACATGTACGCTCCCCCTAGAGCGTTGTCGTACCCTCACCTGGACCCTAAACCGTCCCCGTCCCCTAACCCTAACCCTAGCCCGAACCCTAACCCTAACCCTTCCCCGAAGCCTGACACTCAGCCGTCCCCTAATCCTAACCCGTACGCTGACACTAACCCTCGCCCTCACACGTACGCTCCCCCTAGAGCGTTGTCGTACCCTCACCTGGACCCTAAACCGTCCCCGTCCCCTAACCCTAACCCTAGCCCGAACCCTAACCCTAACCCTTCCCCGAAGCCTGACCTTCACCCGTCCCCTATTCCTAACCCGTACGCTGACACTAACCCGCGCCCTCACACGTACGCTCCCCCTAGAGCGTTGTCGTACCCTCACCTGGACCCTAAACCGTCCCCGTCCCCTAACCCTAACCCTAGCCCGAACCCTAACCCTAACCCTTCCCCGAAGCCTGACCCTCAGCCGTCCCCTAATCCTAACCCGTACGCTGACACTAACCCGCGCCCTCACACGTACGCTCCCCCTAGAGCGTTGTCGTACCCTCACCTGGACCCTAAACCGTCCCCGTCCCCTAACCCTAACCCTAGCCCGAACCCTAACCTTAACCCTTCCCCGAAGCCTGACCCTCACCCGTCCCCTAATCCTAACCCGTACGCTGACACTAACCCGCGCCCTCACACGTACGCTCCCCCTAGAGCGTTGTCGTACCCTCACCTGGACCCTAAACCGTCCCCGTCGCCTAACCCTAACCCTAGCCCGAACCCTAACCCTAACCCTTCCCCGAAGCCTGACCCTCACCCGTCCCCTAATCCTAACCCGTACGCTGACACTAACCCGCACCCTCACACGTACGCTCCCCCTAGAGCGTTGTCGTACCCTCACCTGGACCCTAAACCGTCCCCGTCCCCTAACCCTAACCCTAGCCCGAACCCTAACCCTAACCCTTCCCCGAAGCCTGACCCTCACCCGTCCCCTAATCCTAACCCGTACGCTGACACTAACCCACGCCCTCACACGTACGCTCCCCCTAGAGCGTTGTCGTACCCTCACCTGGACCCTAAACCGTCCCCGTCCCCTAACCCTAACCCTAGCCCGAACCCTAACCCTAACCCTTCCCCGAAGCCTGACCCTCACCCGTCCCCTAATCCTAACCCGTACGCTGACACTAACCCGCGCCCTCACACGTACGCTCCCCCTAGAGCGTTGTCGTACCCTCACCTGGACCCTAAACCGTCCCCATCCCCTAACCCTAACCCTAGCCCGAACCCTAACCCTAACCCTTCCCCAAAGCCTGACCCTCAGCCGTCCCCTAATCCTAACCCGTACGCTGACACTAACCCGCGCCCTCACACGTACGCTCCCCCTAGAGCGTTGTCGTACCCTCACCTGGACCCTAAACCGTCCCCGTCCCCTAACCCTAACCCTAGCCCGAACCCTAACCCTAACCCTTCCCCGAAGCCTGACCCTCAGCCGTCCCCTAATCCTAACCCGTACGCTGACACTAACCCGCGCCCTCACACGTACGCTCCCCCTAGAGCGTTGTCGTACCCTCACCTGGACTCTAAACCGTCCCCGTCCCCTAACCCTAACCCTAGCCCGAACCCTAACCCTAACCCTTCCCCGAAGCCTGACCCTCACCCGTCCCCTAATCCTAACCCGTACGCTGACAGTAACCCGCGCCCTCACACGTACGCTCCCCCTAGAGCGTTGTCGTACCCTCACCTGGACCCTAAACCGTCCCCGTCCCCTAACCCTAACCCTAGCCCGAACCCTAACCCTAACCCTTCCCCGAAGCCTGACCCTCAGCCGTCCCCTAATCCTAACCCGTACGCTGACACTAACCCGCGCCCTCACACGTACGCTCCCCCTAGAGCGTTGTCGTACCCTCACCTGGACCCTAAACCGTCCCCGTCCCCTAACCCTAACCCTAGCCCGAACCCTAACCCTAACCCTTCCCCGAAGCCTGACACTCAGCCGTCCCCTAATCCTAACCCGTACGCTGACACTAACCCTCGCCCTCACACGTACGCTCCCCCTAGAGCGTTGTCGTACCCTCACCTGGACCCTAAACCGTCCCCGTCCCCTAACCCTAACCCTAGCCCGAACCCTAACCCTAACCCTTCCCCGAAGCCTGACCCTCACCCGTCCCCTAATCCTAACCCGTACGC